>NC_085007.1:32071780-32400113 GCF_963854185.1 Sardina pilchardus
CCACTTGGAGAACAGTTCTTTGAGCCGGACATATAGCTCCTTAGGGCTCTCACCCGGCTCCACCTCCCCAGACCGGAACTTCAGCCGGTAATATTCGGGAGTAACATCATACTTTGCTAAAATAGCTGCTTTAACATGCTCATAGTTGCTAGACTCATGAATGTCCATATGCACGTAGGCACTTCGGGCTTTGCCCGTCAACAAGGGGATGAGATGGAATGACCAGTCTGCACGAGGCCATCGGCAGGCTGTAACAATTCTTTCAAATGCCAGCAGGAAATGTTCAATGTCATCTTCATCAGTCAGCTTCTGCAACTTGGGTCTGAAAGACTGATGTGGCCTGTTGCCCTGAAGACTAGGACGACCCTCCTGCTCGCCCCTCGATCGCTGGAGTGGAAGGTAGTAGTCC
The DNA here is from genome assembly GCF_963854185.1 of Sardina pilchardus. NCBI lineage: Eukaryota > Metazoa > Chordata > Actinopteri > Clupeiformes > Clupeidae > Sardina > Sardina pilchardus. The sequence continues at coordinate 32,072,190 of NC_085007.1, forward strand.
TCCTCCTCTGAAAGATTTGGGTCCTGCAGCAATCCCTCTGGATGAGCAGCGGCACGGGCCTGCACTGTCGGCCGCAACACACGGAACACCGGCTTCTCTGCCCCTTTCGACTGCTCCGGCCCCCCGTCTTGCGGAACTTGTTGGCTCCCGCCCAGGGTCAGAGCGGACCGTTTCTCCAGACTGCGGCCTAGGCAGCTCAGCTGGTATTGAAGATCCTCTATGGTCCTCCTGTGTCGGTCAGCCTCCTTACTCCTCTGCACGTCTTGGTCCTCTTGCTGCGCTATATGCCCACGGAGAATGGCAGCCAGGTCGGAGAGAGTCGTCTCGCGGTCATCAGTCACCTCTAGGTCCTTTCCGCCGGCAGCACCTTGATCCTGCTCTTCCGGCTCTGGGGACTCAGACTGAGCTTCTGGGACCCGTTTAGACTCCTGCGTTCCAGCTTTCCGGGAGCCTCTTCCTCTTCCACCATGCATGGTGAGAAAAATGTTTTTTCAAAAAAGTAAAAATAAAAAAAAAAATACAAAACAGCTATCTGCGCCCCCCTACTGGCTGATCCCACCGCTGCCACCATATGTATGGGACCAGGCAGTACGGCAACAGGGACGCAGGAATAACTTTTAAGAAAAAGTATTTATTTTACAAAAATAACCAAAATCCATGCCATAAGCAAATGGTTAAATAAACAATAGACTAACAAAATAAAGTCTCAACTAAACTGAGGTCAAATAAACAGAACTTAAGGAATACAGAACTGAATGCAAACACTGACCTAACCAAACTGAGACATGAGGGGAGCATATATACTGGCAGATCGTACCAATAAGATACAAGAGGGTAAACCACATTAACATACAATTGGACAATTCGACAGGAGGGCAAATACAAAGACGAGGCCAGTTTAAACTAATAACCAAAGTGAGAAACTAATATTAGCTGTTACTGTAAATTAATATAAATAATAAACAAAGCATAAACTTAATGACTAAACGAAACATAAGATCTTCCTCTCCCCCTGACGCCACACGACTGGTGGTTGCAGCCAAAGGACTCTTAACGGCACTTCCGCCGAACCTCGGGTCCTTTACCGGAACCAGGAAGTGTCTTGATGTTTCCCCTCACAGTCACGGTCGCTTGCGAAACAGAAAATGTAAGTAACGGAAAAACAGAAACAAGACTGCCTGCACTCAGCCCTGTAGCTGTGAAACGTAACCAACATGTGAAATGTTAAATAAAGTAACAAATGCTTAACGAAGATAAACGTGTTGTGATTTATGACGATATAAAGTAAATATTATCAATATGAACGAACAGAAGCTAACGCGAGTTATCAGTGTAGTGGAATGTATGCATGAAAGAAAAATAACGTTAACTATCAGTATAGTGACATGTATGCATGAGGGATGGTGAATGTATGGAAGTTGCGGCACTCGCCACTTGTTGTAGCACTCTCATGTGTGGCCGCGGCACCGGCCGTCACACTCCCCTTGTTCACCACCCTCCTCTATCTGACTTTGGCTAGCGCTGCTGCTGCTAGGCGGCCCCACACTAACGCTACAACCATAGACTGTAAAAGCTACAACAGGGCAAAGCTTGGTCATCATCATGAGAAGTTTCCTCACCACCAAGTTGAGAGGTAGGAGCAACAAAAAATGAGTCCAACTTTGTAAGTTTAGATTTAATCTCCTCTTTATTTCTCTTTTCTTTCCTCTTTTGCGCCCCACTCTTACTTTTAAACATTGTGAAATAATGAAATTCACGTTCACCACCAGTACAGTTCGTTGTTCTCACCACGTCGTACACTAGGCTACTAGTCTGCCGTCGCAATTTGATGATGACATGCAAAGCCGCCAGATAATCGTACCCATGATGCACGGTTCTCGGAAAATTACTTAAACTTTATCTTTTTAAAGAAATACAAACAACAACAACATAGTTTAGCTACAAAACTATGCTAATTAGTACATTTTATCTCCCTCAACAATGGAATTCTCTTCTCTGATTGGCTGATGGGGTGGCCATTAACTTCGTATAACCTGCTACCTCTGAAGTAGTTCCCGTATCACGCTTGAATATTAATTCGCCAAACTCCTTGCGAAGTTTAAATGAACTGTCAGGTTGCATCCAAGCTGAAATACAGACGTGCAGAACCATAGTAACATTGTAGCATATGACGGAGGTGGATTGTAGCTAATTGGATGCCATGTAGGCTATAAAAGTAGCGATCTTTCAAAGTTAAAGTTAATCAGAATCCTGGGATATGGCCGCTTGACAACGGGAGAGATAGAACTAACGACTGGCTTTTGGCCGTAGCAACCAGCCATTTAGAACTAACGACTGGCTTTTGGCAATAGCAACCATCCATTTAGAACTAGTAACGGCAGTTTTGTCCTGCAAGTAGAAAGTTGATATGTGGCGGAAAGTAGTCCCTCAGTCAAGACAGTTTTAGCGATGTTAACGGACGCAACGGTGGAATAAAACTATGTTCTAAATATACAGGTTATGAATACAAACGGGAGATAAGCGGGATAACGGCCTTCGAGGTCGACCGGTTCGATGGAAATAATGGCACGGCGGAGGTAACTCCGTCTCCGTGCTTCGCACGTCGCCGGAGTTCTAGACCTCCACCTAGCCATTATTTCCATCGAACCGGTCACCTCGTCGGCCGTTATCCCTTACATAATACTGCTTAAGGTATTTTACAGATATTTTCCCTGAAGTAATGACTCACCGTGATAAAATAGTACACGTTAAATGATGGATATATATAACAACGTAACCAAGTGTATTTAATAGGTAAAACTTTGTAACGACATTGGCGCAGTTAAACTTACGGCGCAGTCACACGCTTGCGTCGGCCAACGTTCATCCGTTGTTTTCCCATTCACTTTACATTGGCTGGACTTCATTTCATGCCGCACTGAATTGTGGGTCCGATGCGTTGCCTGAGATACGTTGCCTCCGCTAAAAAGTTGAGAAATGTTCAACTTTTGACGGATCGCGCAAGCGCCAGCCAATGAAATTCTGTGTATGCAAATTTTCGAACACTGACAAACCAATCAGTTCGCGTTTATGGAAATGTGACAAAATGAGGCATACGTTGGCATACGTTGGCGGACGGAGGCGTCTGACTGCACCGTTATGTGTTCTGTAAAAAGTGATGTAACGTAACGTCACCGCGAGAGGAGGGTGGGGGCCCCCTCACGTGCATTGGGGGCCCGGGCCCAGGGGCACCTGCCCCGCCCATAGTACCGCCCCTGACTGTGACGTAACAGGACTTCTACCAATAGGGAGGGAAAGTAATCTCATCGCCATCTAGCGGTTGCGTTCCTAGAGGCTAGCGGGAGGGGATGGGATTTTCTTTTAGAAAAAATACATCTCGGCCCATGATGGGAACTTAGTTAAATGCCCTCAATATGCTATGCATTTAGGTCAGCTCTATTGCTTCTAGTGGTCATACTTTATTTTTTAGGATCAGTTTAATTGTTTTGAGTTTGTTTGTAACATGGTGATAACGAACTACAGTACTACAGTAGCATTTGACGTCACCAGTTTGGGCGCTTCATCTCCAACTGATCAAAACGGCAATTTGCTGAACTGGCTTTACATATTTTTGTAATAACAGAGACCCAGATAGCAAAATGGCATTGAATCAACGTTGAAAGGATTCGTTGAATCTGCATTGAACTCCGAAGTTGTTTCGACATTGAAAGCGCTCGATGAGATTGCCGTTGAAATAACATCACCATTTCAATCATCTAAAACGTGGATTCAACGTTGATTCAACCAGATGTGATTGCCGTTGAAATTACATTGAAATTTCAATGATAATCAAACGTTGATTCAACACTGGTTCAGTCCTCATTCAATGGTACCATTATTGAAATTTGGTTGATTCAACATTGAAAACGTGTCATAAACATGCTTTACCGGCAGCTGGTTCCAGAACCTCACTGCGTAAGTTAAAGTGTTACGTTGTCCCGGTAACGCGATTTGCTGTTCTAAACAAACGACCAGAAAGTGGCATTTTCGTGTTGTTTATCTCAAAATGAAAATAAATTAATTTTAAGCGGTAAAAGTCACTACCATGTCGAGGCGTGTATGTATGCTTCTGGTGTAGGCTACAGAACACCAGAAGCATACATAAACGCCTCGACATGGTAGTGATTTTTACCGTTTCAAATTAATTTATTTTCATTTTGAAATAAACAACACGGTGAGGCGATAGAAAATGCCACATGCAGGTCGTTTGTTTAGAACAGGAAATCGCGTTACCGGGACAACGTAACACTTTAACTTAAGCAGTGAGGTTCTGGAACCAGCTGCCGGTAAAGGTTGTATCGGCTGGCCTAACATGTCCGTAATAAATACAGTGCAACAAACTGCGCTTTGAACAGTAAAAATGAAGATTTTAAGTAATAAAAAAAAAGCACAGTTCACCAAACATACCATTGCCGTAATAACCATGAATTCAAGTTGGCTTAACATTTGTCTCAAGTCTCACTAAGCAAAATGAATAACAAAGGTGTTTAATATGAAAACAATCATTTTATTCCTTGTTAATGACCTTCACATACAAAAAAACAAAGATGGCCTGTTCAATAATGCAAACAAATCTACTACAAGTTCAATGTGTCAAACATGAGTGCTTACTCTGAAGTCAACCATCACATATTTCGCACACATTTTGCCATGACTAACTCAAAGTTATTATTAGGTACAAGAACAGCAGTGTGTTGACATCAATGTTTGGAATTATCTAAATGTACAACTGAAACTGATTTGTGAAGGTCAACAATATCGACCTGTGATGCATATAGAGCAGCTTTGCCAGTTCAGATTTCTCTCTTTGTTGGGCCTATATACGAGAGCATAGTAGCTGCAAAATAAAATTACCAGGATACCCTGCTTCCTCCACAAAAGTCAAAAAATGTTAACAGTCCGTTTCATGAGCTGAACAGAGTTTCTTTCCATAGCTTGCGAAGAAAAAAGTAGGCCGTGCAGTATGGTGAACATCATGAATCCAACACAAGGAGGCATTCTGATTATTAAAAGGAGAGAGCACAGAAAACACATCGTGTCAAGTAATGAGATTTAGAGAGTTTCTAAGTCAAATAATTACTTCCATGGACAAACGGATGGGAGGAGTAAGAGCAGTAACAAAGTAAAATAAAAAATGAAAAGTACTCGGGCAGAGATGTCTTCAAAAAAAAAGGAATGAGCTAAAAAGAATAAAGTTTGATGAAGTTGTGCAACAAATGAAGGGATACTTACCACAGTTTGCAGAAGACCGGAGAAGGTTGAGAACGGAGTGTAGTGGACATCAGGAAGTCAGGCTTATAGGACATCTGAACATCTGCATTAGAAAAAGAAGAGGGAACACTTTTGGCATACATGTGGAGTTTCAAATAGAGAGAGGGAGAAAGATATCGCTGTGGCAAACCTAGGATGATGAGGTGAGGTGATATGTAGAAGTTATATAACAAAAAGATAGAAACAAGAATTTGGGGATACTTACCACAGTTTGCAAAAGACTGGAGAAGATTGAGAAAAGAGTGTAGTGGACATCAGGAAGTGCTTATGCAAGAGAAAAAACAATCCTGTCTGGTGCCTTTGTTGAGAGCCAGGACATCTGCACAAGGAGAAAGAAGAGGGGACACTTTAGGCATATATTTGGAGTTTCAAATGGAGAGGTGTGTGGGGGGGAAGCTGTGGCATACCTAGGATGATGAAGTGAGCTGTAGCTATGCAACAAAAAGATAGAAACAATAATTTGGGGATACAGTGGTGACAGAAGACCACTGTCAAGGAGACCGGTCATGAGACATGACATTATATGGATATTTAAGACGACCACAATCTACCAAAATGAGAATTGTTGTGAGCAAAACCCATACGGAAAAGATATAGAAAAACGTATATGCCAGCAATGTGTTTTATATACAAAACGTTTATAATTTACTCATATCAGGTTTATATGCCAGTGAAACCATTATAAGATCCTTGCTAAATCTGTGTAACCTGAAACACAAAACATTGTAACCTGTAAGGACTAGCAGCTATATGACGTTGTATGAGGAAAACGAGAAAGGGGCCACTTTCAAGAGTAAACCATACACGTTTTGTATATAAAACACATTGCTGGCATATAAGTTCTTTCTATATTTTCCATATGGGAAGAGCTGACTGACGAGCCCTCCACGACCCACGAGGATTGCTAGCAGTGAAAAATGATTGCCTACGTTTTAGAAGTTTGGGCAGCAAAAGCGCTGGCTGACGAGTAAATGGTTTGAAATTGTTTGAAAGGCAATATTTGACGATGGTTTTCTGATTAGTCAGTGAAACAGTGGGTCACACCTACGACCAGAGTCGCCAACGCATATGCAGATCATTCTTTTACGTGTGTCGGTAATATTCATAGCACTCTCGCTACCGAGCTCAGCGGATCAACGGTCCCAGGTGTTGAGAGCTCCCTTCGGGAAAGCTGGGTCACGGCAGGGGCTGGAGCTCTGCTAGCTATTAGCTGCTACGAAGCTAACGGTTAGCAGTTAGTTCTGGTGCTCCAATCTTCAAAATGGATGTAGCAGCTACCTGTTAATGGTAACCAACCAACCAACACTAGACTAACCATCCACGTATCGATAACAATTTAACCGTGAATCAATAGCAACCTTTCCAACTTCAAGTCTAAAAACTAATATTAACATAATAGCTAGCAGCTAATCTAACTCACTAACATAATGATGTTAGCACTAACGAACACCAAATTCAGTTATTTTACCAACACGGTCGAACTACATCTTGGAATAACCCATTTAACAACTTTTTCTAGTTAAGTTTCTCAATAGTGACCGATAAAAAATGAGAAATGTCGAACTTACCTTTACAAATGTTAAGCTGATAGTTCTACGTCTTCTTCTCTTAACGTTTGCACTGCAGCGAGAGGATCCAACTCCTCCGGGAGAAAATTCAAATAAAATGCTGCTTGCTGATTGGATGGTTGATTAAAGCGCGTACCAAAGCTCTATTCTAGAATCGTTGGCCCATACCTTCGGAACATTGACATTGAAACAATGTTGATGAAATGCTTAACTTTAAATCATGGGAAACCCAACCTTTAAGCAATGTTGATTCAACGCCAGTTTTTCAACGTTGAAATTATGATTACACTTAAACATTGAATTGATGTTGACTTTTTAAATTCAACCAAACATCAACCAATCTGACCAATTTTCAACTTTAAATCAATGAAGTTTGCTATCTGGGGAGCGATGTAAACCGCGTGGTAATTACCTTTATGTTGGGACAACTTGTGTTGTGCTTCTACTCACACAAGAGCTGGCAGTAAGTCTGATTGTCTACTAACTAACCAACTAGCTAACAGGCTAATAAACAAACGATGCTAGGCGAGTAACGTCGTGGAAGGGTGTCACGTCACTTGAAGTTGTAGTCCATTTATGAAATGAAACGAGCAATTACGGGTTTTTTTATTAAGGCGAAATAGGGTCTGATATTTTCACAGTTAGTAGATTATTACAGTATGAAGACTGAAAAATATTTTTGGTGGATAAGATCGCTGGAATAGCTGCGTAGTATTTTTTGGAAAAGTCGGTCTATGGGACTTAACATTGGAGCTGCTCTTCGATAGGAACGCAACCACTTGGGGCGCTGGTTTTCACTTTCCCTCCCTATATAGAAAAATAATGCACGTTCCAAATTCGCTCTGTGCAAGACTCTACTTCCGTTCTACTTCCGCTCTCTCAAGTGTACGCTCCACTCCTTCCGGCAAGATGGCGCTGTTTTACACTCTGTGTCTTCAAGACCTGCCGAAGCTAACTATATCAGACGTCCACAGGCTCGTCCGTAATGGATGCCCTGCCCCTCGGAGTAAACGGGAAAAGGGGTACAAGATGTACCTGTCAAGTTTCATTGACAACTATGAAGGTGAGTTTGAAATTGTTAGCTCTAAACACATTTACATTGTGCTATCGCTAACTAGCTAGCAGTAGCCAGACTCGTAGGTCGATATCTCCGCCTAATCGCCTGCTAGCTGTGCAGTGTGAAAGCGATGTATGTGTAGACAGTATTTAGGTCAGTTGTAGTATAGAAATTTTAGATTTGTAGAATTATCAATTGCTTGTGAAGCTTTTTGGTTGAGGTACAACCTAAACAAATACGCCCGTATGAGGATTAGCAAGCTAGGATAGTCATGACATTTTCAGCGGTGACCCCGATCAAGATTTGTAGTGGCCACGATCTAAACTATTTACCACCCCTGTCCGTGCATCATGTTGTTTGACCGACTGTACCGCATTGAAAAAAGGCCAGTGTGTTTTTTCTAACATTATTTGAATGATGTTTAATCCCCACAGTGTCAAACAAAGATCCTGCAGGGAGGGTTACCGTCAGGGCTGTATGTTATAGGTCCATGAGGAAGCACGAGAAGCCTCACGACCTCAGAGTAGGGTGGAAAACGTGTTTAACCAGTCCAGTTCAAGATCAGTTCCGTTAACCAGTTATCAGTTCAAATCAGATTCTGGAGTATTCGTGTTGCTATAGTTGGTGATGTTGTTGTAGCAGGCCAGTCCTGTGCTCTTCTGGGCCGGGGAGCAACCATCGCACACCGGACCCTCCACCCCCTTCAAACATTTCTGCACAACCGCTACAAGCACCAACACGCTAAAAGCAACTATACTTTCATGGACACTCCAGAAACTGGTTATTACTGCTCCCGTTCTTTGGAGCATAAGTTTAAGTAAGCCTATTCATGGAGGGAATATTAGTCAGTTTGAGGTAAGAGCTGATTTTGTACCCTCAGTCTAGGCTATACTAGCCTATTCAATTATGTACTGCTCCCGTTCTTTGGAGCATAAATTTAAGTAAGCCTATTCATGATGGGAACATTAGTCAGTATTAGGTAAGACCTGACTTTGTACCCTCAGTCTAGGCTATACTAATCTGTTCAACGTTTTACTAACACTGTTGTTCTAAGTGTATCATAATACCAATAAAATCATATACAACATTGGTGAGACAGGCTTATTTGTTCTGGCTGTTCTTGTAACCTTGTTTGCTTGAAAGATTAGCCTGATCTCACTTCTCTCCTTTAGTGTTTAGATCTATATCTATATCTATCTATCTATCTATCTATCTATCTATCTATATATAGTTATTATGTAATATAATGACTTAGTCTAATTGTAATACTAAAATTGTTTTTTTATTCATAGATTACTTTTGAGGGCAGCTCACCCACTGAAATCGCTGTGGCTGAGTGCTCCTGTGTGGCTGGAACTGCTCTCTGTAACCACAGTGTTGCACTACTGTACCAGACTACGAAGTACTCTACACTTCAACTGAAAGCAGTACCGCCTGTCCTGAGCTGCACAGAAACTGAGCAGCGATGGCATAAACCACGAAGACTGGTAAGTACAAAATATTGTATTACAGTTAGCTAAGGTAGCTCTGCCAATCACAGTAAGAGGGGAATGGAGAAACTTGTCCAGTGTCTGGTGAAGCCTGTCTGGTGTATTTGTGTGATTAGTTTGTGATGGTATGTTATGTTGGCTAACCAACTTCCACCCTTAAGTCTTTATTTGCTGTTTGTTTATTTGTTTGTTCACTGTGATAGGGTGTGAAACCAGGCAGAGTGGGTAACATGGTCTTCATCTCAACAAAGCCCAAGTCAAGACAGTCAGGCATCCCAACCTGCAAAAAGTCATTTCAGGGAGGTTTTCCTAAAACCCCCCCCCCCCCCCCCCCCCCCCCCCCCCGCAAAATAAAAAAAAAAGGCAGCTTGCCCAATGCACTTCTAATCATGTAAGAATATGTAGATTACTTTATGGGCTGCTTACTATTAATGTAAACGGCTTTATTCTTATTCCATTGCAACTTCAAACAGGTCTAAGGAGTTTGTTGTTTTCATGTAGCCCTGGCAACTAGCCGGCCTGAATAATATGCGCTTGAAATGAAACCTATTGATGCCAATCAGGATGCTTCATGAGACACATACGCACACTATCACACACATGAACAGTCTCTCGCTCTGCCTCTCTGTCGTGTGCGCGCTACACAGATGCTGTGCGCGGTTTTGAGCACAGTCTGTGTCGTGTGTGCGCGATCTTGCCCGCTCGCTCTAGATTCCGGGAGATTTTAAGTAATTTGCGGGCATCAGTGAGTCGCTATTAATATGAGGGAGACTCCCGGAACTTCCGGGAGACTTGGGATGTCTGGACAGTACACAGCTGCTGATGGTGTAAGGTAATATTCACCTTCAAGTAATAATGTATTTTGCAGTCATTGTCATATTCTTTTTGTTTTGAGAGTAGTTTTTTTTTTTTCTAATTACAGTGCATGAAAATGCACTGTACTGTTCTTCCAAAACTTCTTCTTCTTATTACAGTGCATGGAAATGCACTGTATTGTTATTCCTAGGCTTTTTCTTTTTATTATTATTACAGTGCATGGAAATGCACTGTATTGTTATTCCTAGGCTTTTTCTTTTTATTATTTTTACAGTGCATGGAAATGCACTGTATTGATATTCCTTCGTTTTTTCTTTTTATTTTTATTTTTATTATTATTCTTCCAGGCCCTAATTTGACTCAAACCGCTTATCGTAGGAACTTGGTTCAAACTTTGTCACGTAGCTCTTGCATCAAATTTTCAGTCTATTATTTTTCATATTTCTATGACTTTTACTTTTTGAGATATGAAATAAAAACTAAACTTAATTTTGCCATAGACTTAACATTGGCTTTGTGACATCATAATTAGCTTTTAAAGAAATAGAATGGAATCAACTTTGCCAGTGTTCTCTCACTGACTTCAGCAACTTCAATGGAACTTCTTCTCTGTGTGTCTCTCCATTGAACTGTATAGCTCACTTGTCATCCACTTTCTTTCACTTCTTTTTCTTCACTTCCTCTCACTTTCTCTATCACTCTCTCTATTTCTCCCAATCTCAATAACTTTTAAAACTATATTAAAATAACACTTTTTATAGCAAAGCAACCACTATAATTACTTAGTAACAACCTAGCAACCACTTCCATAATGACACCCTGGCAACCACCTTAGCAACCAATTTGATTTCCCTAGCAACCAACATGATTTCCCTAGCAACCAACCTAGTAACCACTTTTTATAGAATAGTAACCACTTTATTTAGCCTAGCAACACCTTAGTAATCACTTTAAGTACCCTAGCATAATCCTTGCAATGACTTTCCATGCACTGGTATTTCCTTCAGGAAATGCTTTTCTAGTTATTACAGTGCATGGAAATGCACTGTATTGATATTCCTTCGTTTTTTCTTTTTATTTTTATTTTTATTATTATTCTTCCAGGCCCTAATTTGACTCTAACCGCTTATCGTAGGAACTTGGTTCAAACTTTGTCACGTAGCTCTTGCATCAAATTTTCAGTCTATTACTTTTCATATTTCTATGACTTTTACTTTTTGAGATATGAAATAAAAACTAAACTTAATTTTGCCATAGACTTAACATTGGCTTTGTGACATCATAATTAGCTTTTAAAGAAATAGAATGGAATCAACTTTGCCAGTGTTCTCTCACTGACTTCAGCAACTTCAATGGAACTTCTTCTCTGTGTGTCTCTCCATTGAACTGGATAGCTCACTTGTCATCCCCACTTTCTTTCACTTCTTTTTCTTCACTTCCTCTCACTTTCTCTATCACTCTCTCTATTTCTACCAATCTCAATAACTTTTTAAAACTATATTAAAATAACACTTTTTATAGCAAATCAACCACTATAATTACTTAGTAACAACCTAGCAACCACTTCCATAATGACACCCTGGCAACCACCTTAGCAACCAATTTGATTTCCCTAGCAACCAACGTGATTTCCCTAGCAACCACCCTAGTAACCACTTTTTATAGAATAGTAACCACTTTATTTAGCCTAGCAACACCTTAGTAATCACTTTAAGTACCCTAGCATAATCCTTGCAATGACTTTCCATGCACTGGTATTTCCTTCAGGAAATGCTTTTCTAGTTATTATTATTCTTCCAGGCCCTAATTTGACTTGAACCGCTTATCGTAGGAACTTGGTTCAAACTTTGTCACGTAGCTCTTGCATCAAATTTTCAGTCTATTACTTTTCATATTTCTATGACTTTTACTTTTTGAGATATTAAATAAAAACTAAACTTAATTTTGCCATAGACTTTACATTGGCTTTGTGACATCATAATTAGCTTTTAAAGAAATAGAATGGAATCAACTTTGCCAGTGTTCTCTCACTGACTTCAGCAACTTCAATGGAACTTCTTCTCTGTGTGTCTCTCCATTGAACTGTATAGCTCACTTGTCATCCACTTTCTTTCACTTCTTTTTCTTCACTTCCTCTCACTTTCTCTATCACTCTCTCTATTTCTTCCAATCTCAATAACTTTTTAAAACCATATTAAAATAACACTTTTTATAGCAAAGCAACCACTATAATTACTTAGTAACAACCTAGCAACCCCTTCCATAATGACACCCTGGCAACCACCTTAGCAACCAATTTGATTTCCCTAGCAACCAACATGATTTCCCTAGCAACCAACCTAGTAACCACTTTTTATAGAATAGTAACGACTTTAATTAGCCTAGCAACTCCTTAGTAATCACTTTAAGTAGCCTACCCTAGCATAATCCTTGCAATGACTTTCCATGCACTGGTATTTCCTTCAGGAAATGCTTTTCTAGTTATTATTATTATTATTCTTCCAGGCCCTAATTTGACTTGAACCACTTATCATAGAAACTTGGTTCAAACTTTGTCACGTAGCTCTTGCATCAAATTTTTGGCCTTTTACTTTTCATATTTCTACGACTTTTACTTTTTGAGATATTATATAAAAACTAAACTTAATTTTGCCATAGACTTAACATTGGCTTTGTGACATCATAATTAGCTTTTAAAGAAATAGAATGGAATCAACTTTGCCAGTGTTCTCTCACTGACTTCAGCAACTTCAATGGAACTTCTTCTGTGTGTGTCTCTCCATTGAACTGTATAGCTCACTTGTCATCCACTTTCTTTCACTTCTTTTTCTTCACTTCCTCTCACTTTCTCTATCACTCTCTCTATTTCTTCCAATCTCAATAACTTTTTAAAACTATATTAAAATAACACTTTTTATAGCATAGCAACCACTATAATTACTTAGTAACAACCTAGCAACCACTTCCATAATGACACCCTGGCAACCACCTTAGCAACCAACGTGATTTCCATAGCAACCAACGTGATTTCCCTAGCAACCAACCTAGTAACCACTTTTTATAGAATAGTAACTACTTTATTTAGCCTAGCAACACCTTAGTAATCACTTTAAGTACCCTAGCATAATCTTAGCAATGACTTTCCATGCACTGGTATTTCCTTCAGGAAATGCTTTTCTAGTTATTATTATTATTCCGCTGATCAAATTCATTTTTTCTATTCAGCTTGAACCGTTTAACCTAGAAACTTCATTCAAACGTTGCAACGTAGGTCTTCAATAGGGGCATGCTGCTAAGTATTTTTCAACTTTGTAACTTTTATACTTTTTAAACTAAAAATTAAAAACTATTAAAAATTTCCCCATAGACTTAACATTGGCCTCTATGACATCACAGTCGGATCGTTAAGCAATTAGAATCTTATGCCAGGTGGCCAGCCCCACCTGCAGCAGCTCTCTCTCTCTCTCAGGCTTTAAGAATACAATCTCTCTGTGAAGACTACATATCCTGTTAACTGTTTCATGTTACGCCAGGTGGCCAGTCCAGGTGCAGCAGCTCTCTCTCTCTCTCTCTCTCTCTCTCTCTCAGGCTTTAAACTGGCTCTCTTGAGACTACATTTTCTGTTCCCCTGTATCAACGGTATCAACATAAGTCTTCCTAATTCCATCCAACTTTCTATCCACTCATCTTCTTCAAACCATTCACTCATCCACCCATTCTAAACAGTCTGCCTATCAACATCAATTAGACAATCTACATTCAACTTTGAAACAATCTACTCTGTCTCAGGCCTGGCTCTCTTAAGACTAGCCAGTTAAATTGATTACACCTGTATCTGTATCCACTACTCTCTCAGTAGAGAGCTGTGTCTCTCCATTCTACAAGAATATAAGGCACATTCCATCCAACTTTCTATCCATTCATCTTCTTCAGACCATTCACTCATCAACCCATTAAACTGTTTATCAACATCCATTAAACTCTCTGTCTATCAACATTAATTAGACGATCTACATTCAACTTTTTAAAAATCTACTCCGTCTCAGGCTCAGGTATCTCTACACTCTGGCTCTCTTAAGACTAGCCAGTTAAATTGATTACACCTGTATCAACTACTCTCAGAGAGCTGTATCAGTGTCTCTCTTAACAAGAATATAAGGCACATTCCATCCAACCTTCTATCCATTCATCTTCTTCAGACCATTCACTCATCCACCCATTAAACTGTCAATCAATATCTATTAAACAATCTGCCTATCAACATCCATTAAACATTCTGTCTATCAACATTAATTAGACTATCTACATACAACTTTTAAAGTATTTACTGTGGGTGCCTCTCAAGCAGCGTTTATATGCCCTCCCTCGCTCCTCGCTCCTCAATGATCTACATAAAGAAAGATCAGTGAGGATCGAGGAGCGAGAGAGGCCGCGTAAACACTATATGAGAGGCACCTTCTGTCTCAGGCTTTAAGCATACAATCTCATTAAGACTACAGATCCTGTTTCACTACTTCCTCTATCCACAACTGTTTCAAAATAAAGGTCCTCACTGCAATAATACACTATTAAATCCTTTAACCATTGTAACTACTCAACTATTTAACTGTTCAACCATTCCAACTGTCAGTTATCAACTATGCCTCCAGTCAACTACACGGAAACTCCATGTACCTAGCAACCAACATATCAACCATTAAAATTAAGCGTTTATGACCGTTTCCATAGCAACCAACATGATTATACTGCAGTAACTTCTTGTTTCCTGATAGTGGCCACCATGGATACCCTAGCAACAAATGTTTCAAAATAAAAGTCCTCACTAGCAAGTTAGCTAGTTAGCATAGTTAACATAGTTAGCATTTTTAGCATAACTGCAAAAAACATCAACTAAGTTAGCTAATCAACCTGGTTAGCATTGTTAGCATTGTTAGCATAGTTAGCATTTTTAACATTATTGCTAGAAATCATCAGTTAAGTTAGCTAATCAACCTGGTTAGCATTGTTAGTTTAAGTTAGCATTGTTACCATAGTTAGCATTGCTAGCATAGTTAGCATAACTGCTAGAAATCATTAGCTAAGTTAGCTAATCAACCTGGTTAGCACTGTGAGCATAGTTAGCATAGTTAACATTTTTACCATTACTGCATGAAATCAGTAGCTAAGTTAACCAATCAACCTGGTTATCATTGTTGCCATAGTTAACATTTTAACATGAATAGTAATCATTAGTTAAGTTAGAACTGGGAATGTTTCAGCTTTAAACTGTCTACCTTCACACTATCAACTCTCTGTAAACTATGCAACCACCATGTTTACCCTAGCTACACCTTAGTAACCATATCTACATTATCTATCTATTTTTGCATTTCATGCACTGGTAATTCCTTGGAATTGCATTTCTAGTTATGACATAACTGTTTTCAAAGGAGCAAGCGCTACAAAGCAGTGCGGGGCGACTTGCCAGACCCAGATGTCCTGAAGGTCGACGAGGCATACCAGGACTTCACGGCAGACCTTGCTCCGCTAATTACCACACTCTGCATTAGTAGTGATGTCCCCCTCATCGATTCAGCCTTTGGGACCGTTCAAGAAGGCAGCCCTATTTCATACCAGCACCCAGTGCCAGTGAGTAGGGTAATCATCCACCACCCAGACGCACCCCCTCCACCACCCCTGCCGTTAGATGGTCACAGGCTAGACCCAACCACATGTTCCTTTGTGTGCACTCACCAGCAACACCTAAATGTAATGTCGCTTAACATCACTTTCGACATGGCAAGATCCATCGAGATGGCCACAAGAGAGCAGAGTGGCAGCGCAGAGTGGCACAACCTGAGGAAGATGAGGCTCACCTCCTCCAGATTCCGGGAGGTGTGCCATGTCCGAGGTCACAGCTCTGCACAGAACCTTGCAGAACGCATCCGCAAAGGTGGGGTCCAGACAGCCTTGATGAAGAGGGGGCTGGCATTGGAGCCAGTTGCTATTCAAGAGTATGCACACATAAAAAATGTCAACTACTGGCCATCAGGATTTGTCATCCATCCTGATGTTCCCTGGCTCGGATCCTCTCCAGATGGTCTCGTTTTTGACCCGACGGAGGCCCCGCCATTCGGGCTGGTCGAGGTGAAGTGCCCCAGCGTCAAAAGTTACGTGGACTGCGGATACCTGCACATGCAGAGTGGCACCTTGCGCCTGAAGCCAGGCCACAGCTACTATTGGCAGGTGCAAGGCCAGCTGCTTATCACCGGGATGCAGTGGTGCGATTTTGTGGTTTTTGCAGAGGAGGGCGTTCTTGTACAGAGAATTTATAAGGACGCTGAGGTCGGTAGGGTTATTAGGGAGAGGGGGGATCACTTCTTTTTCTATCATTACTTGATTTGATCTTTTAAAAGTCAATGGTTCATTCACTCAGTTATTTTTCAATCAGTTGGTCAATGTTGTTGTGGTTTTATTGTTCATCTTTACAAATCTATACAACGCCTGAACTTATAGTAGGTTTCATTGTTCATCTTTACAAATCTATACAACGCCTGAACTAATAGTAGGTTTCATTGTTCATCTTTACAAATCTATACAACGCCTGAACCTGATGTCAGACTCAATAAGTAAGCCTGTATGTTGTGCTTTTATTGTTCAGGTTTACACAGCTATACAAGCACAATCTGATTTGGTCGTGGTGGTGTTCATCTTTACAAATCTATACAAAACCTACAGTGATGATGGTCACTTATGAAGGCCTACAATTGACCTGAGACCATACCTTTTGTACTGATTGAAATGAGAGCCCGAGTGTAAAAATCTAAGCGGATTCTTGATAATTGATTATTGAATAAGTGTTGATCAATATTTACTGATTAAATTCTACCTGTTGTAATGTCATCTCTGTGCGTTTTTATTTTAATTTTAAGTCAGTAGAAATCTATGTGGATTGTTGATATTTGATTATTGAATAAGCGTTGTTCAATATTTACTTATCAAATTCTACATTTTGCAATGTCATTTCTGTGCGTTTTCATTTTAATTTCAAGTCAGTAAAAACCCAAAGCTAATGATGACAATGACACAAAGACTGTTTTTTTTAAGAGGCAAGATAGGTGTTTAATTCATTGCTGAATTGCCCATGCCTTCACTAATGGCCCATTCTGATAGTTGACCAGGAAGCAGGCCACACTGAACAATTCATCAATGTTCCCGCATATAGACAGCGGAATCTCCTTGTCGAAGAGCTTGTTCTCTTTTACTCTCCTTATAGGCCAGTCAATCTAGCTCAAAAAAGGGCCAAACCTGTAACTAATTGCAATAGTAATGGTTCATACTTTTTATTGATCCTTAAACCCTCCTGCATCACATATTAAAAATCTACTCATTTATATTTAGTGGAACATGCTTTTATTCAAGGTCAAAGGTAGCAATTTCCAATGCATTTTGCCATTGGGATTTACTACAGGTGAAATGGGTAAAATTTTAAACTATATATATAAAATTGAGAATGTCACAGTTGTTTACTCACATTAAGGCAAATAGTTTTTGTATTGCAAGTTTTATGAAATGTGATGTTTAGATATGCAAATGAGACCAGTTTTACCTAAATATGCAATAATTTGCATATATTTCTAGAAAACTAAATCTGAACAATAGGTACAGTCAGCTTCAAAATAATTGCTGCATTTTGCTTCTATATTGGATACCAAAAGCCTATGCAAAGGGAATATTAGATATTACTTCATTTCACCTCAGAAATGAGGAAATCAAGTCAAGTCAAAATCAATGCGTTTCAATGGAAGTACATTATAGAACAAATGATTGTCAATGATATGGTATGATGAAAGTATCTCAATGCATGCCAAGTCACATAAGGAAGATATTGACCTTTAGACATAAACATATCAAGTGAGTTGGCATGCACTGAGATACTTCCATCATTCCATATCATTGACAATCATTTGTTCTATAATGTACTTCCATTGAAACGCATTGATTTTGACTTGACTTGATTTCCTCATTTCTGAGGTGATATGAAGTAATATCTAATATTCCCTTTGCATAGGCTTTTGGTATCCAATATAGAAGCAAATTGCAGCAATTATTTTGAAGCAGACTGTACCTATTGTTCAGATTTAGTTTTCTAGAAATATATGCAAATTATTGCATATTTAGGTAAAACTGGTCTCATTTGCATATCTAAACATCACATTTCAGAAAACTTGCAATACAAAAAATCTTTGCCTTAATGTGAGTAAACAACTGTGAAAGTTTCAATTTGATATCTATAGTTTAAAATTTTACCCATTTCACCAGTAGTAAATCCCAATGGAAAAATGCATTGGAAATTGCTACCTTTGACCTTGAAAAAAAGTATGTTCCACTAAATATAAATGGGTAGATTTTTTATATGTTAATTAGATATACCTAGGGATCACAAAACACTTTGAATGATTACTATTGCAATTAGTTATGGGTCAAACGCTAGATTGACTGGCCTATTATACACCTCTCCACATGCACTCTCAGACGTGCAATTGACATCCTCTTCACTCATTTGCTGTTTGTTGCTGAGAAAGGCAGGCCGGTACACCTTACAATCAGCCAGGTTGTCCACAACAAACCCTTTGTCCACCATGATGGCCATACCCGGTTTCAGCAGCTTCACAATTCCTGACTGCTTAAAGATCTCACGATCACTCATAGAGCCAGCATACAGTCCAGAAACAAAGGTGACAGCACCGTGGGGTGCCATGCCAATCAAGGCCTTGAATGTGGTGTGTGACTTGTATGTAGAAAAAACTTCACTCTGAAGCAGCAGAGAGGATGGCGTCTGACAAAAAATCTCTGTACAATCGAGGACCACCTGTGTGTCTGAAAAGGCTGCAAACTCGACTGGCAGGTGAGCTCTCACTACTGCTGGAGGAATCCAAAGGCGCTGGCTTCCCAGCAGGCAGTACAAGAAATGAGTCCATGTGGAGATGATCCGACTTGCAGTAGTGCGGTGAATGCTGAACCTCTCTGCAAGGTCCCTGGGAGGAAAACCCACTGACAGGTACATCAGGGCCCGTATTCACAAAGAATTTTAGGGCTAAAAGTAGCTCCTAACTGGCGAATTTAGGGAGGAACTCCTAAAAATAATGGGCGTGTCACTCCTAAATTTATGACTCCTAATTTTTTTCACTAAAAGTTATTCACAAAGCATTTTTAGTCTAAAAGTAGCTCCTAAGTCTAGAACAGCGTAAAAGAACTCGAGAGGACTTCTAACTCACTAAGAGCTATTCACAACCCGCTTTTAGTGGCATTTCACGTCACGATGTTTTGAAATGACCGTGCAGTGCAGGAGCTCGCTGTCATGCAAGGGAATAAATGTGCATTGCAACTAAGGATGCAAATGCAATAATGCCACCGACAACCAAAACCACCATTGCATGTAAACTAAATGTAACGTCTTATTGTGCCTAATTAAATTAAATCGCTTCTCTTCTTTGCAGGCTACGTGTTTTCATACAGATTAATTTAAGACATGTTGCAAATATACTGCTCCAGTCCATAGTGTTTCATTAAGCCTAGGCTTGCTTTACTCTTTATTCATTAAGGCTATGCCTATTTATTCATCATCTTCCATCCTTCACAGCCCGACATAGCGCACGCATTCTCACCAGCTAAGACCTAACACCTGTCACTCAACTCGTCATTGTAGGGGAGGTTTGCCATCATTCCCGCGTTATAATCACCAGCCAATCAAGGTGGTCACTTTCATCAAGCTCGTGCATGAGTAATGACGTCAACCATAGCAACGAAGACTCACTTTTAGTTTAGGAGTGGGCGTTTCTCCTTACTAAAAGTAGGTCTGAAAGGCTTTGTGAATAACTTTTAGGGGAAAACTCCTAACTAAAATCTTCTAGCGCGATTTAGGAGTACTCTTAAGCCCTATTCGCACGGGATTAGTATTACCTGTGGACCTTTGGTGATTTGTGATAATTGCGGAGAATGTCTGAGATCTTAGTCCCGTGCGAATGTGCCATGTCTGTAATTTGTAAAGTAAAAATTCCGCCGCAAATTACCTACTGTATTTCGCCAAACACAGACGTCCGGTGATAATACTAATCCCGTGCGAATCTGCATCTCAGTGATTGCTATTGCAATTGCATATCTTTTCTACTTTGTGCGTTGTTTTCGGACGTTAGCATACGACATATCCGGCTGTAATGTCAGTGAAAATAGAGTAATTTACAGACTTTGCTTATCCCGTGCGAATGCGCTGCAAGTAACACAGAGGTGGGGCGATAATTTGAAAATGACCAGAGGTCCACAGGTAATACTAATCCCGTGCGAATAGGGCTTTAGTGGTAAGATAAAATGCTTTGTGAATACGGGCCCAGGAAGAGAAGGAACTCATCAATGGGTCTCAGTTTCTGTTGAGAAAACAAAAAGCCTCTGTTTAGTTACCTCGACATTGACATTATTATCACAAAGTATAAATCAGAAAAAAAATACCAATATCATCTGGTTAACTATTTTTCAGTTAGATATCTAATTCCACAAACCAATAGGGGCAATTACGAAATAAAACATTTTCTGAGTTACATTAGCTTACAACTCCTAATGTCATGTTACTAGGCTACATTTATCACTTACTGTTGTTGGGTGATGGACTGTGCTGACGCTGGCAGAGGCTGTCTTGGCGCTGGTTATGCGCACCATCTTGTGGGTCACGGCAGGTTCGATTAATTTCCAAAATGCCATGAAACTCCTGTGGGACGCAAACCTGGTATAAAACCGCACATCATCATCTGATGTAGACAGGCGCTCGATCCCAAAACGTTGCTTAAGTTTGAGGACTTCCAATTGCTGTTGAAGCTCCCGAACCTGGCGACGTAGAGCTTCGTTCTCGTCGGCTAAATTACTCGCCCTCGCTCCTGTTTGAGGGACTACACAGTAGCCTAGTCGTGATCTGGAGCCATTTCGGCCTCCATCTCCGAGTCCGAGTCTGACCCTGGGGCAGGACTGTTGGCCCGCGGACGCCGTTCCCAGACGCTTGGTCTTGGCGCAGGTAGTTCGTACCCATTCCAAGAAAAGTAAACCGGTACGGATCCCTTCTTCAGCCTCCTCAGCCCCCCGGGAGTCACGTTGAAATCGGCCTGCTTAAAAAGCCGACTACAGACCCGGGTGTTTTTGGTCGGGTTGAAGTCATCCCTCCGGATCTTCTGGATCCAGTCAGCCCGTACCGCAGTGTCAACGGGGAATGAATGAAAACTGACTTCTCTGTTGTAACGTGACGAAACGGTACATAAAGGCACACAACAATGAAGTGCTGAGGCTCTCACCCTCTGAAAGGCAAGTCGCCTCTCCTGAACCCTAAAAACACTCATTTTAAAAAAAATCTCTGGTAAAAATATCTGGTAATCGAACTCGGTCGCTGTTGTCTTGCTCTCTCGCGTCTCCCGCTCTAGCTGTCAAAATCACCTGAAGGTTCTACCGGAAGTACTGGTGCGCACACAAAAGTTCGAACGTTAGCGGTAGCCATTGTTGTGCTCAGAGCGAATAGCGCATTACAATAGGAAATTTGACCAAGCAGTAGTATAATTGAATGTTAACTTTTAACACGTTGAGATGCTCTACGGAGAGGGTACATTGTAAGGCCATTTAGCTAATATTTATTGCTAATGTTTGTTGTGTTTACTTAACAGATGGTTTTTTTGTTAGCTAATTGTATGTCATTAGGCCCTCTAGCTCATGGCCTACATAGGGTATATCAGACACAACTCATTTCTAATTTAGCGCACTAAATTAGCATGAGTTTGATATCTGGCTATGTTCTTATTTTTCAGCATGTACTGCCAGACAGAAAGACATTTGCAAAGGACTTAGACAAGGCATATGCTGTCATGGCAAAGGAGCTGGAAAAGAAAATTGAGGCACAGCACTATGTATCCACCACAACTGATATTTGGAGTGCTAACAACAGAAGCTACCTAGGAGTGACTGTGCACTGGATCAATGAGAGTTTGAAACGAGAGAAGGCGGCAATAGCCTGTAGACGATTCAGGGGTCGCCACACTTACGATAAAATTGCTACAGAGCTTGAGGACATTTTCTCAGAATATAGCCTTACTACTGACAAAGTCACTGCATGTGTGACAGATAACGGCAGTAACTTTGTAAAAGTGTTTAAAGAGTATCAGCTTAATGTTGAATCTGAAGAGGGGGAGGGGGAGGGGGAGGGGGAAGTGGTCTTTACAGACCTTCACAATGTGCTTACCACTGGTGATGATGAAGATGCCCAGGCTGGACTATGTGTACTACCTCCCCACCATAGATGCGCAGCTCATACACTCAATCTTATTGCAAACAATGAGGTTGATAAATGGCTGTCTACCAACTCAGAATCAAGAGCGGTGTATCGCAGTGCTACAGCCAAATGTGCAGCACTGTGGACAAAGTGCAGCCGCTCCACAGTTGCAGCTGAGTGCCTGGAAGAGGTTAGTGGGAAGAAGTTGATTGTCCCCACAGTAACACGGTGGAACTCGTTCTTTGATGCCTATGCGCGAATCACAGAAATGCCCCTCACTGACATTAATAATATTTGCACACAGTTGCAGATTAAATGTATGAATGACAGGGAATACCTGTTTCTCAAGGAATACTGTATGATTATGAAGCCCTTCACGGTCGCGCTGGACATTCTACAGGGTGAGGACACTTGTTTTTATGGGACGCTTCAGCCAACACTAGAGGTTCTGATGGGAAAAACCTTAGCAATAAAAAATGGTCTATCGCCAATGACTACTGGGTTGCCTGAGCTTATTGTGGGAGCAATCAAAACTCGATTTGGTGCAACAATTGATTCCAAGGCTGCACTACTGGCTTCTGTTTCACTGCCCAAGTTTAAGCTGCGCTGGGTAAAAGAGGAAACCAGAAGGGACCACATCACTTTCCTCTTAACAACAGAGTGCCGCTCTCTAACAATAACAGAGGAGCCTGCAGCCCTGATGCCCGATGCTGCTCAGCCTGCTGCTGTCACCCCAAGTGAGGAGGACTTTTTCTCCTTTGATGAGCAGGTCAATGTCTCAGCTGATGCACCCATGTCAGTTGAAACAGAGGTAACGTCTTACTTGAATTCTGCCCCTGTGATGGAAAGCCTCCATCTGTTTCCAAGAATTAAAAGAATTGCACTTCGTTACAATGCACCAACATCATCCAGCGCACCAGTAGAAAGACTTTTCAGTCTCGGGAGTCTTGTGCTCACCCCAAAACGCAACCGTCTTGGTGATGGACGCTTTCAGCGCCTTCTCCTGATGCGCTTCAACAGATATTTCAGTCAAGTAGGTGGTGGTTGTGAAATAGATTAGCTCCTCACTGTAGAACCTTAAACAGGCTATGTAGGTCCATTTTACCTGTCTTGTTTATATGTGTAGTGGTAGCTATATAATGCCAGACTACGCCACTCTAGGACTTGCACCTAGAGAAGTATCTAGATCACCCAAAATCAGATGCAGAGCACACAGGCTCGTTACTAACTGCAACAGAGACGTGGTTCCAATAATAATTTATATTTTATTAATCACAATGAGTTCTTTTATAAACAATAGACAAGACACTGTTCTCATTCATACCATACAGAGGGCAGGGGAGGTAGTTAATCGCAGGGCTGAGGCTTACCGGCAGGGGGACGAC
This sequence comes from Sardina pilchardus, assembly GCF_963854185.1. Classification (NCBI taxonomy): domain Eukaryota; kingdom Metazoa; phylum Chordata; class Actinopteri; order Clupeiformes; family Clupeidae; genus Sardina; species Sardina pilchardus. Next base: position 32,096,096 of record NC_085007.1, read on the forward strand.
ATATCAAGTCAAATGGGGAAGGGAATCCCAGAAGTACACTCACACGTGGTCACACACACAGCACCGCAAAGGCCAAAGGCAGCACACGTTCAAAATGCACACGTGAACACAGCACACAATAGGGGGAACACCGCCACCTGGATGAGGAGATAGTCTTCCCTGCTTTGGGCTCTCAGCACCTGGAGGCAAACAGGAGAACAAGGGAAATGAGTGGATGAGGGTTACACTCACAAACAGACAGAAATACAGCAGTTGTCATAAAGTGTGGTTGGCCAGCCACACGGATCAATGGTGATCCGCAGCAGTGTAACAAAAGGCCTCCCACCAATGTTAAACACAAAACATAGAAAAATAACCTATTAAACCCAAAGAGACTTGAGATAGACAGACAACAAGGATCACTGATGATCCACAGCAGTACAAAAGCCTCCCACCAATGTCTAACACAAAATAACGAAAGAATAATAGATCAAACCCAAAAAGACTTGTGGTAGACACACAACATGGATCACTGATGATCCACAGCAGTACAAAAGCCTCCCACCAATGTCTAACACAAAATAAAGAAAGAATAATAAATCAAACCCAAAAACGAATAACAGACAGAGACAGAACACAAATACAAACAAAAAGCTAAAGTTTAAGGAGGCCGTAACACAAGCACTAGCAATCCACAGCTATGCTACCCAATGCCTCCTGCCAGTGTAAAACCCCAAAATCAAAACAAAGTAAACGAACATAGAACACAAAGAAAACCATACATGCACACACAACAATGAACCCACACCAACACTCTACATGCACACGGTAAAATGCACACACATTCACAAACACACAGACAAAAGACAATTGGCACTTAGCCCTTTAAAATGAGTTGTCGGCGTCTTCACGGTCAGCGTGTTACAAACGCAAGTGAAGTGTTCGTCGTGAAGTTAATAAAGCGTGGCAAAACAGCAGTGGTCGCTATCCCCAAACCCACGGTATCTACAAAACATGATAAAATACACAATTAGAGCCAGCCATAAAGCAAACAGTAACGAAGCAGGACTCAAAGTTGCTACCTACCAGGAAATCAGCTGTTTCCCTCCCAGACCAAAACACTTGCTAGCTCTTCGGTTCTGAATATCACCCAACAACACGGGATGCAAGCATTCAACCGGCACAATCCACCGAACAGAGCCAAGTAAGGCCAGCGACAGGTAGGGTGCTACAAAGCCATAAATAGCAAGAATGATCGATCACATTACTACTACAAAAACAAGCGAGAGTAGGAGAGAGTGGAAAGACATACCAAGACACCGGTCGACAGGACGTAGCCGGAAGTGCGAGGAACAAGATTGAGGCGTCTTCCACCGTAAACATTGCATCCTGTTTTAAGACGTGACTATGCAAAGCCATTGGTCGTGCGTGCCTTAATTGTTACGCAGGGCTCTGCCCATGCGAGCCACCACATATGCATGTGTGGCAAGTGGTAGTAAAGTGTTAGATACTAACTTGCAGGTTATCCGACTACGCCACCCTGGGAGTTTCACCCAGGGAAATGCATGTACTAAGTTTGCTCAAAAAGGCACCCAGGTTCATTAACTGAGAGAGACGTGGTTTCATTCCAGTACAAAATCTAAAATTACACTCACATTGTCTCAAGCACATCAGACATACCAAGGGGAGACAGACAGCAGGAACTGAGGCTTACCAGCGAGGGGACTGGCTAACTAAGGAGAGAGGCGTCCCAGGAGAGGTCACACCACTGCAAGAGTGTCCACGTATTCGCACACACACACACACACACACAGCAAAGGTCAAATCAGCAACACCCGTGAGGTATAATAGTAGCACACCAAAAAGGGGACACCACCAGGAAGACAGTAGCCCCTCCACTGTAGGCCTCAGCTCCTAGAAAAGACACAGGACAGGGGGAGGACAATTAGTGGGAGCCACATTTAACCAAACACAAATAATAGTCACAATAGTTAAGACACGGGCTCTCCGCAGCTGGACAAATGGCCTCCTGCCAGTGCAACATACAAACAAACAAACAAACAAACAAACTATAAACTAAAGTAGTAGTTCCCCAGAAATCATAAACACTAGCACACTGGTAATCCACAGCACAGATGGAATAGCAGCCTCCTATCAGTGGCTAATCAAATCATAAGAAGAAAGCTAGAAAACCAGAGATACATTACAAAGTAAGATGTTGGGACACTGGTTATCCGCAGCGCAGGGGAAATGGCCTCCTGCCAGTGGTAAAGCAAATCAAAACAAAAGAATAATGAACCAAAACCATGTACACACAGAATTGACAAGGATGACACTTAATATGACGAAGTCGAGACAAACGTTAGTGGTCACACGGTTACAAACACAGATGAGCGATCACGCTTCGTGAAGAAAAAGCAGCAGCGGTCACACAGCAGCACGGTGGCAGTTCCCCATCCCGTTGTTAGCTACAGTTCTCAGGTTAGCATTGCAGAGGGCAAGAGTGCTAGGAGGGGATGCAGCAGCGACTACCGGCTATGATGCATGTCCGGCTACAGAGATGCATGGGGACGGATCCACAGGGAAGCTGTGTGAGCAGCGGAAATTGGGCGAGCAGCGACCAGCCAGTCCGACGTGAAAACGGGAAAGGGTAGTCACAGAGAATATATACAAAAGTTCCCACCAAGCCATTGGTTGACCAATTACCTGCTAGTATACGGGGCACTACAGACGGGAACTAATTCCCGTTCTGCTACACATGCTACCTCTGTTTGTATATTTGGTAGTATCAGGTTTTACTGTATGGCTGAGCTTACTTTTTTGTGTTTAAGTCTGAAGTTATTGAGCTGTGTTTCCTGAGGGCCAACAGGCCTAAGGCACTTTGATTTTGTTATTTGACATCTTGAAAAATAAGCCAACAGCCACAGAGCCAACAGCCATAGCCAGTCTAGCAATCAGCTTGATATGTTCCCATTTCAATTGTACCAGCCTTGTTTGGCTGCATGCTACCTTTGTTCTATTTGGCAGTAACATATTTGAGACTTTTTATTTCCAATTTTTTGTTTAGTCAAGCTTACTTTTTCTGTGTGAAGTTTGACTGAACACATCTGAGCTGTATGAGTCCAAATAGACCTAAGCACTTTCGTTTCATTTAAAGCACTTTAGTTATATTTTTTTGCCATTAGTCTAATATACAGTATCTTATAGTCATGATCTAGCTGTAAGTGATCTTTTACCAGCCTTTATTTGGAAGCCTATGTTTTAGGCATTTGCAGATAGGCTCCTTTGTTTGGCCTGTTTTTTTTTTCAAGCTGCTTTTATTGTATTAAACTTTATAAGTTTAGCCATAATTATTCTTTTTTGTGAAGGTACTGTGCATTAATGCATGACATATTTGTGCCGTGAACTTAAATTAAAGGAATAATGCAAACAAATCTTCTTGTCATGTCTTTAGGCTTTAGTTTATAGTATAGTGGGCTCTCTATTGATTTTAATGAGTAGCCTAGGCCTAAAGTTCCCATATCTCTATTACAATTTTACCTGACTTTGAACTTTTGTCGGTTTCAACAAAATTCTGGCTATGATTGTTCCTTGTATTATGTTATGAGCCATCACCGTGCCTATTACGTTCTACTGTTGTTAGCCTTAAGCCTAGCTCAGCCCTGCACTGGATGTGTAAAGAGCTGCATGGAGCATAATAACAATTAGTATGTATATACAGTATTTGGTAAAAGTAACTTAAAAGTAATGCAATAGTAGTGTAATGCGTTACAATTCAGAGACAGTAATATTGTAGTGTAACACATTACTTTGAAATAACAGTAACAAGTAATACATAATGCATTACGTTTTTGAAGTAACTTGCCCAACACTGTCAATGATGATAGGATTCAAAGACGTTTACTGTCCGAAACTGACTTGACATTTGAGAAAGCATTTAAGATTGCTGTAGCTGCTGAGGCTGCTAGTAAAAATGTTCAAGACTTGCAAAACAAAGCACCGTTAGCATGCAACAGCGTGAAAACGGAGGGAAAGGAGAGAAAGGGAGATTGGAAAAAGAGAGAGTGCTACCGTTGTCACAGGAAACAACACAGTGCATTCGAGTGCAAGTTTAAAGAGGCAAAGTGTCACAGTTGTGGAAAAGTAGGCCATATCGCCAAGGCTTGTCGAAATAAAAGTAAAGGAAGCACGCAACTAAATGAAAATAATCCACACAGAGAGGAGCAGCGTGCGCGTTCACAAGGAGCACACAATGTATGTGAGAGGCAGGATAGCAGTAATTCTTCGGAGGAAGAAGCATTCACATTAGCCTGCATTAAAACAGAAACCTCAATAAAGAGAATTAAGCCGTTCGAAGTAAACGTGGAAGTAAACAGGAAGAAAGTGAATTTCGAAGTTGACACAGGATGCAGTGTGAGTGTTATGAATGAGACAACATTTCATAAGATGTGGAAAGAGAACAAACGTCCACAGCTGAAGAAGACTAAACTTTCACTGAGGTCTTATACAGGAGAGAAAATTAAAGTAGTGGGAGTAGCAGATGTGGAAGTGACCTATGCACAGCAAGTGAAAACATTGCCCCTAGTGGTAGTAAAGCAGTGGCGGTTGCTGCTCATTGGAATAGGGGAAGCTCTGATCAAAATGGTCAACTATTAAATTAATATTATTGCTGCTATATTGTTATTTGAGGGGGAAATATATCCTAAAACAGAATAGACCAAACAGTAGACGAATCCGGCGCTGGATTCGTCAGATACGTAGGGTTCTGAGACATTGCAGCTGGCTTGGTTAGATTAGAACTAAGCTTACATTTTACCAGTTCACTTTGGGGGGTTAAATATGCTATTTGGTAGCCTACTAGAGTTATAGTACGTGACTATTCTACGTTCATATGCCTTGCTGTTTTATTTGGAATCTCCCATGGTGGGGAATGCTATCAAATAGCTTATAAAATTCAAGTAAACATTAGCAATTTAGCCAAGCAACACAGTTATTATAGCGAGCTATGTGGCTAGCCTACAACTTAGCCTAAATACACAACTGAAACAAATGCAAATCACAAACTCTGTAACTCCACATTACGGTTTTATTGATAGGATATGTTGTGTACAACATGCAATAGAATTAAAAATGTGAGCCTTGCCTCTCGAGTTCACCTGCCAACCCTGTAAGGTTCCGTAACTTTCACGCATCCCTGAACTTGAAACCAGAGCCCGTCTCTGTTGAAACTTCCTGTGCAATCGCGAAATATGCTTGTCAATCAAGAAAAATGACGGTTCCTCCAATCATCATACAGAAGCTCGGCATCCGAGCCATCCCACTGTCCCATTCACCCCCAGAGAGGCCGGGCTTCCCTGGATATGACGATTTTGCGGCGTTTATCCAATATTAATCTAGCTTTTCCTGCCTTGAGACCAGCCCACCCGTAGTGCCATCGAAGTCCAGTGAGGCCGAGCCTCTATGGGGATTTTAATGGATCGTGTCGTCACAGCAATGCATTAGACGTGCGAAATCACGATAGATGACAGGCAAAACCTTGTTGCAAAACGAAACTATAACGATATAGCCATGAAGTTGAACACGTTTTTAGCATGTTCTAGTTGGAATATTAGGCTTGCTAATGTAGCTCATAATAGGCATTATTTCATGCAATTTTCCGTGATATTTTAGAGGAGGCTGAGCCTCCCCTGCACTCAATGAGCAATCGCCTCTGTAGTAAAGGGTACTGGACCTAGCTTGTTAGGAAGAGGATGGCTAGAGACTCTCAAGCTGAAGTGGGACGAGATAAACATGTGAGAACAGAGACACAAGGGCTACAGCATGTGCTCTCAAAGCATGAAGATGTTTTCAAAGAAGAGTTAGGCATGTTGAAAGGCATGAAAGCAACAATTAGAGTGTCTGTTGAAGCCTGTCCTAAGTTCTACCGGCCCGCTCAGTTCCGTATGCCATGAGGGCAAAAGTAGAAGAGGAGTTAGAGAGACTACTGAGGGAGAACATTATAGAACCAGTCAAGTATGCTGAATGGGCAGCACCCATCGTACCTGTCCTGAAACCGGATGCTTCTGTCAGGATTTGTGGCGATTACAAACTGACTGTAAATAGCGCCTCCTCGCTAGAGCAATACCCTATTCCCCGTGTGGAAGACTTGTTTAACACACTTACAGGAGGGAAACAGTTGTCCAAGCTTGATTTAAGTCATGCGTATCAACAGATTGTGATGGATGACGAATCCAAGAAATACCTAACAGTAAACACTCACCGTGGCCTGTTCACCTACAATAGGCTCACTTTCGGAGTATCTTCCGCTCCGGCAATTTTCCAGCGAACAATGGAAAGTTGCTTGGTGTTGGCATGCGACGCCTCACCATATGGAGTAGGCACCGTGCTGTCTCATGTCATGGAAGATGGCAGCGAGAAACCATTAGGCTTTATGTCGCGCACACTGACACCAGCCGAGAAGCGATATTCACAACTTGATAAAGAGGGGTTAGCCATCATGTTCGGCATTAAGAGGTTCCATAAGTACATCTATGGGCGAACATTTACAATCAGCACCGACCACAAACCGCTAATATCGCTTTTCCATGAAAAGAAGCCTGTGCCGCAGATGGGGTCACCGAGAGTGCAACGGTGGGCAACACTGCTGAGAGCTTATGAGTATAAAATCATTTGCAAACCAGGCAAGGAACACGCAAACGCTGACGCGTTGAGCAGGTTGCCTCTGCCACAAACGGATGAAGAGGATAACATAGAGAAAGTCCTTATGCTGGATGTATTGGAAGATCCACCAATCACGACAGCTCAAGTGAAGCAGTGGACGAACAAAGATGAGACTCTTTCTCAAGTGCTACTCTGGTGTCTGAAGGGATGGCCAAACGAGGTCGACACAGCATTCATACCCTACAGCCAGAGGAAGCTGGAGCTTAGTGTTAGAGATGGATGTGTACTCTGGGGGGCGAGAGTGGTTGTTCCGAAGAAGGGAAGGGACGGCATCTTGAAACAGCTGCATGATACGCACCCAGGCATATCCAGAATGAAGGGCTTAGCACGCTCGTATGTGTGGTGGCCAGGGATGGATTCCGATATCGAAAAGGAAGTCCAGTCCTGCCACACCTGTCAAGAAAATAGTAAATGTCCAGCTGGGGCGCCGCTTCATCCATGGGAGTGGCCTGAGACACCATGGAGTAGACTGCATATTGATTACGCAGGTCCTCACCTTGGTAAGATGTTCCTTGTTATTGTCGATGCACACTCCAAGTGGATTGATGTATATCAAACAAACAGTGCAACCAGTCAAGTTACTATTGAAAAACTAAGACAGTGCTTTAGCACACATGGTCTACCGCAGTTAACACTAGAAGCGCCGGGCCGCTCTGACCCACTTATACCTAGAAGTGCCGAGCCCCGGTCATTTGACCGCTTTGACGACCTACTAGAAGCGCCGTGCTGGTGTGAACTACTTAAAGCGCGGTGAGGCGGTCAAATGACCGCTGAGTCCTTAGACTGGGACGCTGTCACTTACACATAATGATAGCTAGATGGCGCTTCGTGCACAAATCAAATCGTTTGGTCATAGATTCAGTTTGCACTAAGCCATGTCTTATTCGTGTCAAACCGTGTTGATAGTCTGTGGTTGTTTCATTATGACATACAGCACGTTTGAGGTAGGCTATCTGTTCATTTATTTGTGTTGTTTGAGGTAAAAACTCTGGAAGAGTTATTGAACAAACCTTAAGCAAACTTGACTTTAAACTTTTTCGTAGTATTTATTTTATATAGGCCTATTTCGTTTTTAATAAATATGAATATTAGTTTTTAATATTTTGGATATTGTTATAAAGATGATTAAATCAATGTCACACACGGTAGTTTGAGTGCAGTTAATCTACGAATAGGCTATAACATTCAGTTATCGGCTGAAAATAATCAAGTCGTTGCACCTAGTCATAAATGTAGGCTACCGTCAGAACGATCCAAAAAAGTGCTGAAACGTTGACCATTGTGATTCAAAATTGACTTGCCTATTGCTGTGACAGATAACAGTTTTGTTTTGGAGTCGTGGGAGAGAGACGTAGCGGGCTTCTGCGATTTTTTCCGAGGGAATAGTGCTTTGGAAGGCTAATAATAAGGTTAATAATTCCTCCCAATAATATCAAGCTTTACACATGCAGTTTAATAAAAACAACTATCTAATCGTAAATTGTTTTTGAACGAGTTGTAACTGGCAGCTTTAGACCTTTAGACACTCTTTAGGGGAGTCTAACAACAAAGTCTACCTCCCTGCCCCCACTGAAGTTTCCCTTGCCGTGAATGTTTTGGCCAAAACTTCGAATTTCAGCTGAAAATAATTTGTACACACGTAGGCTGTGTAAAAATCTTGTAGGGATCTTGTAGGGTCTAGCTACCTCGGAGGGGGGGAGATAGAGAGCAGCTATGCTGAGCAGGCATAGGCGCGAGAATTAAAAATTATGAGTGAAAGATATTATCCGTTTGGGAATGTGTAGACTATGTTTTGATGTCTGCTGAAAAAAAAGCTTTAGGCCTATTGTTTCTACAATGTACGCTACTTCTATGTGAATTCGTGATTCGGGATTGAGACACACATTTTAACAAGTTGAGGCGGCAGAGCTGTAGCCCATTAGAGCTTCAGCCCCTACGCCCAAAAGTTGCCGGTTCGATCCCCGACCTGTGTATGAGAAAAGTCCTTTTGAGCAAGGCATCAATAAAGTATATTCTATTCTATTATTTTCTATTCACACAACTACACGCACGCTGGCGAATTCGAACATTCTGAAACGCGCATATGCGATGAAACATGATTGCGCATTCTTCCACGAGTTGCATGTAAACAACAAACCAGCCTACAGCCTGGCAGGGGGCAGAGAGAGGGGGTGGGGAGGCAGCTGAGTTGTCTATGCCGCAGTGATGTCTGTAGCCTAAGATCATGTCCACACGTAGCAAAACGACCCCCCCCTCCGTGAACTGGTTAGACGTGTATGGGGGAGAGGGAATGATCGATTTCCAATAGGCTGCAGCCGCCAAAGTTTTCATGGCTGATAATGGCTTTAGTTGCCACTTCATGTACAGAACATGCAACTGAGTCCTGTGTAGCCTATCGTAGCAACGAGCACAATACTGATGTGGTGTATCCAGTGGGAATCGTTTATAGGCTATCGTTTATTTTTCGCGTGTGTCTCTATGATATAATTATTTTTAGATGCAAAAAGTCTTAGGCTTAGCCAAAGTTTGTCAGATGGCGGCTGAATTTGGATTAGAAAATGATTGGCTGGCGAAATTATTTTTTGTTAAATACTGTAAACAGTATTGTGATTCATCCGTTTATTTCAGATAGTTTGTTATTAAAAACCATTAACAAAAAATAATTGTTTGTCGACGTTGAAAAACGGTCAGGGAATTCAGTCAATATGAGCTGCTATATTTCGCTCCTGCCGAGTTGTGAACCCGAGCATCCGGCGCAGGCAGGGGTGTTAAAGAGACCCTATGCAACTTTTTCGTAGTCATAAAATCGCTTAGAAATCGTTGTTTTGCTTGACTGACCAGTTTTATCGAAAACAGTCACATTTCCTCCCGCCCCTAGTGTCCCTATCCGCTAATTACAACCTTGCAACTTTCTGATAAACGATCGTTTGCTGTTTACATCTGGAAGTCAGAGACGCGAAAGGAACAAGAAGAACCACGCTTGCAATTTATATATTTATATATAGCCTATATATGTATAAATATACACGCTAAAGCTGTCAGGGAAGCTCTGCAGAGAAATATGCAAGCATAAAACGAGCGAGAACGAAAAACGAAACCGAAACCAGAGATGAAATCGCCAATCCTGCATTATTCCTCTTTAATGCTGCGCCACTTGACATTTGATAGGCTATACTTTCGGATAGGTGTTTGACGTGACGTAACTCAGTCAGTCCAGCAAATATGTAAGAAAATGCTTATACATTAGTCTGAGCTTTAAAAGATAGCCTACAAATAAAAGATAAGATGTAGCCTACAACTATGAATATACGTAGGCATACGCGCCCTACGTACATAAATAGGCTACGACGAAAATATTTTTTACACATGTAGGCCTGCCTAATAGAACGTCGCAAACTCGCATTTTACCACTGTAAATCGCCTCCACAGACTATGCCATGTAAATGAAAAATAGTTATTAAAATAAATCACATATATAATACATATTGCACATATATAAACTATATGTTTATGGTAAAATATTATTCTCATGCCCGACTGACAGGAAACCCTTGCGACATCTGCTGTGAGAAAAGAGAATAGCAGCCTGGACAAACATGGCCGAACGTGAGACAACATACATACAGACGGCATCTCGTCATACTCATGGTTCCCGCCCCCAGTTACCGTGGTTACCATGGCTGAAACATCCCCGTGGGGGAAACATTCGTTTCCACTGCATGCAATCTAATGGAGGTGGACGGTGTGAGTACAGAAAACACCTTTAAAAAGATTAAATATTTTAACAAAGATCAATAAACGGCTAAACCACGTTTGGACTGATGGTTATCTCTGTATCACCGAGGTTAAGAGTAACATTAAGTTCCCTCATTTTGCTAATTCCAGTTAAATAGCCAGAACTGTCTCGAGTACACCCATTGTAGAACTGGTGTCAATGGCCGGACTGAGTAGCTCGGTATAGCAAGCAAAGTCTTATGGCATAACACCACATACACATAAGTTGCATCTAAATGTATTCTCACATTAATGTACATTTCCTACAATGTCCATGGGAATAGTTTTAATACGTAATGTGTACGTTGGTTATGTTAAACTGATGATATTAAAGTTAGCTAGTTAGCAACCTAATGAAGCTACCATCGAATTATCTTCCAGCGAAGCTTGTCATCAAAATTGGGAAACTGAGAGTGAGTTAAGTTGTTAGCATACACTGGACAGTTAGGTAAACACAATTCCTTCACATCATTGTGTTCAGAAACAAGCAGAGCTGCATTTGAAAGTAAAACGAATATATAAAGTGTAACTGTTAGCGAGTTCGCCCATTCACTTTCACTGTGCGATGTTAGCATGTTTTCCCCCAGAGAGGGGGCGGCAACCATAGATATATGGGCGGCAACCTTCTAACCGTCTGTATCTATAGAGCTCCCCAGTCCCGCCCCTCCTCCGAGAGAGGTGCTTGTCCGGAAGTAAAATTCTCATTCATTTCTCCCATTGACTTCTGGAAAAATTCGGATATAAAGAGTTTTAGACCATGCCTTAGGCTAACCAGCTACGATGTGACTCATAAGCATATAACTTATAATTTCGAGTGAAAAAATGAACAGAAAATGTAAAAAAAGCGAAAGGTACAAGACTGTGTACATATCTTAAATTCCGAGATAGAGAACTCAAATCCCAGGATGCTTTGCAAACGTACACACATTTCCAACATTTGCAGCCTAAAGATAGTTTAACATGGTTCCATATTAATCTGAGAAAAGAAGATGATTACTTCCTACCGTTTCCATTGAGTAAATTCAACCTTCAAGATGAGAAAACCGTTATTTTTCGGAAGACCACACATCGGTCCTGATCAGCCCTGCAGCCATTTTAAGTTTTGAAGTTCCAGCGAGACGAAGCTGGACGATAGGCGCGGGAAAAGCTGAGTACAGTTTGTTTGGCATTGCCATGGCAACGGCGATCTCTACCAATCAAAGGCTCTGCTTTCACCAGTTTTACACGTTAGGGTGTCGGGTAGTGTAGTACTCTCTCGTTAAATCGTGAATAAAGCATTGTTTTCTCAAAACAAGGTTGATGCCCCGATTAACTTTTGACATCTATATGAGCAGGTATAATCGCTTAGTCACATCGTAGCTGGTTTTAAGTCTACCATGGACGGTTACGATGTTATGGCTTATTCTCCAATTGTCAATGGAGAAATTGTATTGGATTTTTACTTCCGGACAAGGCTGTGGGCGGGACTGGGGAGCTCTATAGTGTTGTCACATAAGTGAGCGCAAAATAGCTCTAAACTAGCTTGTGCCGGTGTGCTTTTGATCATGTAAAAATTCTGGGTGACAAAACACGCGTATTTAGGAAAAGTCGTGAGCGTAGGGTCCTGGAATTTAATCGAGTGAAAATATTTTTTTTTTTTGTAATCACTGCGGTCAAATGACCGCAGCCCGGCAGTTCTAGGTATATCTAGGTCAAACCTACGCGGCGCTTCTAGTAATACGCATCAGCGGTCAAATGACTGGCGCTTGGCGCTTCTAGTGTTAATAGTATCTGACAATGGGACTTGCTTTACAAGTCAAGAGTTTGAGACATTCCTGAAGCAGAACGGCATACAGCACAAGACATCTGCACCTTTCCATCCGGTGTCCAACGGCCTTGCGGAAAGAGCCGTTCAGACATTCAAACGAGGATTAAAGAAAACAAAAGGAGACACTTTAGAAACAAGGATCTCAAGATTTCTGTTCAATTACAGAATTACACCACAAACTACTACCGGATTGTCACCAGCTGAGATGCTCATGTCCAGAAGGCTGCGTTCAACATTGGATCTTCTACTGCCTGATGTGAAGTCAAAGATTCGTAAGAAACAACTCAAGCAGAAAGAACATCATGACACACACAGTAAGTGGAGGAGTTTCACTTCTGGTGATGATGTTTACATTCGTAACTACAGCCATGGACCCAAGTGGATACCAGCGGTTGTAGATGAGAACACAGGGCCTGTATCCTATACAGTACGGATAGGAGATGGACGCAACATGAGGCGTCATGTCGACCAGATCCGGAAACGGCACGCAACATTGAGCGACATATCCAGTCCAGAGGTGACGGTGGAGCCTTACAGTCTTCCGTTTCCAGAGCAAGCAGCGGAGGTCTTGCCTACAGACTCTGTCGTTCCAACTTCAGTAGGAGGGGAAGTGATTGAGACAGCCCAGACGGAGACAGCCCAGGTTCAACCTTCAGCTGGGAATTCACCAGAGGCGAGAGCAGAACCATCCAGAGGTGTGGACTCGAGTCATGTGACTTGGACTCGAGTCAGACTCGAGTCATGAATTTGATGACTTTAGACTCGACTTGACAAAATATAAAAAGACTTGCAACTCGACTTGGACTTTAACATCAATGACTCGGACTTTCACTTGGACTTGCGCCTATTGACTTTGCAAAGACTTGCTACTTCCCATAAAAAAAACGAAAGACAAAAAGATAAAATGTAGACACGGACTGATCTATCCTGTGCGTGAGACAATGCGCGTATTTGGCACAGAATTCAATCAAATCACTTACTGTAGCCTATATTGTTTTGATTCGACAGCGGCCAACCACGCGGAACAAGCTAGACAACACGCAGGGCCAGACAATGGACGTGAATGCGCCAGCAAAACGATACCTAAGATTATTTCGTTAATTCGTTTGCCTACAAAAATTATGTGGAGACCAACAAGAAACTAATGACTGTGTAGAACTTGTTAAATTCCTCCCAGCTTCATCCTAGCCTGCTTTTGACATATGCCTGGTAGGCTACTATGAAACCAAACTGGTAGCCTACCCTACTGATTCTGTTGTCTAATTGATGGATTTAACCACGATTAGGATTAGGTTTTTAAAAGGTGGAACATTTTCACCTCAAACATGCGCTGTATCATATAGCCACTGCGTCTTTTTGTGTAGCCTACATTCACATTAAATCCATTCCACTAACATTATCAGGAGGAGAATAGGCTACCATAACGTTTTATTTTGAGCACTGGTTGTTACTCATTGGATACATATCAAACTCCATGTCATGGTAGAGTAATTAAACATGACCAAGGAAAAAGTGAACGGGACAACAATGCCATGCCACGGTAACTTACCTAAATCATAGAAGTTAACATAGCAAGATATTTTCTATGACATCAGAAATATTTTCTTTACCTTGTCAGTTTTTTGAACATTCATTTTATTTAATGAAAACATATATCCTTGAACTATGTGTATTTTTCTAACGAATGAAACCTAATTACGTTCACGTACTTCTTAAAGTGACAGGCACTCAGTTATACCTACACACCACCCTGTAATATCATTAAAGACAAGTGTAATCAATATGAAGTTTTCAAATTACTGAATATTTTTAGCTATAAGTAATTATGCAGATCCTAAAATACTATAAATTGTTAACAAAATATGTCAAGTTTATGAATTCAAAATATGAAATAGACACAAGACACGCCATTTTGTGTGGACTGGAGGTTTGAGCAGAGACTAGGATTGCCACTGCTGTGAGTTATCTGTATCCCCCTTATGGCATACGGTTTTGCCTACATTTTTGTAATGTAATAAACATGGTCACACGTTATAAAACTATTACAGCTTGTGTAGGCCTATCAGTGGTTTCTTAACAAATTGAACACATATTTTAACACATAGGGCCTATATTTCATTGAGAATGTGCTAGAGATACCATTTGACATTTCTGCTAGACAGATTTGCATCTCAATCTCTCCAGCACACACAAATTCAATTGACAAAATACCTGTTTCACTCGATTTTTAAAAAGACTCGAAAGGACTCGAAAGTCAGACCGTAGGACTTCATCCAGTAGGTAGGAACCATCACTGGTGCTGCGCCACTCGGAGCGCACCAGGAACGCACCAGACAGACTCCAGATTACCTGAAAGACTTTGTAAGGCAGTAGTGAAATCCCTCAAGTAAGAGCAAGAATGCGCTCTGGGATTCACTGGAAGGATGGTAGTCCACCCACCTTCCTAGATGGTTCATTGTTTCAATGATGTTATGTAAAAAGAAAAAAAAGAAAAACACTTGTGAATAGGGTTGGGCGATGTCCCCTTAATTGGCATATGACGATGTGTACAGTAAAACATCGCGATGGACGATGATATCGTCGTGTGTGTGTGTGGGGGGGGGGGTTGTAAATAAATATATTATATTATAGGCTATATATGGCCTATATTAAATATTATATAGGCTATATGGCCTGGTGAAAGTGGACAGCTAAGAGACATACTGACTGGGCTACTGTGTGGAAGATCTGCTCCAAGAAAATCCTAGTAAGAGACCGACAGACAGCCAATCTAAACACCTGCTTACACCAACCAGCGGTACACATTGCCAGCATTCACAAAAAACCTCGCGGTCACTCATCTAAAATCTTGAATAGCCCAGTCTGTACCTAACTCATATGTTACGCATCCCACGTTATTAGGCTACGGGCTTGCCGACTATGAGGGCAGCAGAAAGTGAAAGTAGGCTGCGATCGCGCAGTCAAGTCGAATTAAATAACAGTTGAAGTAGCCTAGGCTAAACAACTTTTACAAATAGCCTAACGAATCCCGATTGCCACTTCGCTGCTGGGGCTCTTGCTAAAGGCAAATGCGTGAAATACAAGCATTACAGTGAAAGACGTAGGCTATAGCTTCTGATAACGATAACGAAATAAATGGTTTATTTTAACACGGTGGAGAATGACGCATTCGGCGCTTCAGTGTTGTAGCCTCGCAAGAAATTAGAGCTAGAATGTTCTAGTCATAGGCTAACAATAATAATTCATTTGCACTGTTTCATTCTTAAACATTATTAGGCTACATGTTTTGCGTTCAATGTAGGCTACACTGCGAGACATGTAGCCTAAAAAAGACAATAACACATTCACGTTGCAAGGAGGACTTATTTGAACAAGACGGTCTCAGACTAATATGTTTTTTTAATTTTGCACTGTTTGGCTGACAGCCTCTTAAGCACCCTACATGTGCATCAGTTCCAGGCTCAATTTCATTTCCAAGGAAAAGTTTTTATTTTTTTATATTTTAGCTTAGTCTGCAGTAGAAATAAGTGGGGGCGTGGCATCACGATGGTTGCTTTCCATCGTGATGTCTGTCAACCATCACGACGGACGATGATATCGTCCATCGGCACAACCCTACTTGTGAACGTTGCCATAGACATGGAATTTATTGTTAAGTTGTAGACAATTATCCTTTGAGAGACATTATAACAGTGTTTAATTCTTTAAGAGTGTCTAGGTTATTGATACAGTATGGCATATTTGCAATTTCACTGTTATGGTATCACAGTATGGTAATTGTGTAAGGTGACAGTTAATGGTTAAGCTCACCTGAGTAGCTTACTCTTAAGGGGGGAGGGATGTAGTATCCTGACTATTAATGTAAGGTCATGCAGTACCACCCCACGCCACTAGAGGTTAGGGTGGACTCTTAGAACTGATGACATGTTCTGATGACATGTTCCGTGATGCGTAGAGTAAATAGAAAAGACTGGCAAGTTAAGTTTGTGTAGCCTTCGGTACAATAAAGATCCTGAAATGAAATGGACAACTGGAAGTTCTTTATTTTAAGACGTTATCACAAAGCTCAAACATAAACATAAAGCAGTCTTTTGCCTCATCGTCCCCATTTAGTAACACCTGATGTCTGTCCTCTTCATGGACAAAACGGCTGGGCATGTTGACCTACACGGTCGGTTCCACTTACAGATGTAGTAGCCTGTGAAACAGAAACATAGGCTACTCACACATCAACAACTCTACTCTACAGAAGGTGTAAAACAATGTTAAAGTGTTTAAAATCCTACCTCCATGATGTACAGCATGTTGCATGTGGTTATGGTATGGCCCTTGAATTTATATTCATGGCCTGTGGAAAAGCTGCAGCACGGGCATCTCTATCCCCTCTAGATATTTCTCGTTGGCAGGACAGGAAGTGTGTTGGGTGCTGAAAACATTGACACATTATAAATGTTATTTAACATGATAGTAAAGGGGCTTATGCATGGACCTCACCTTATACAATACATAGGCCTATTTTCTGCGCATGCCATGCACATGCCATGCTACTGGCGTAATAAAAGTATTACTTTGAACATTAGCAGTATCTCTTGCAATGACTAAAACTATGCAGAGAGAATTATCAGGCTAATTTATCAAAGTGAAATGATAAAAGTACTACTTAGCTAACGTTAACGTTATGTAGATTGTCCAACACTGGAAACTGCAGCTTGTCAAGTTGAACACTCGCGCACTCGACAGTAAAGCTCACACTAATCTTGCAAATGTTTTAAAACGGGAAATGTACGTGTAGGTTTACACAGCGGGACAAATACAGCATGAACTAAATTTTACGAGATACATCTTTGCGGTTGGAAAAAGATATCGCCTGCTAAAGTTAAATTGACAAGATAACACCGCTTTTATCTACCGTATCAATCTATCTTACATTATACAACATGCAAGTAACATCAAATGTCATAGATATTTTAACCAGGTCAACGAAGCAATGTCGTTATGAGCATAAAAGTATGTATTTTTCACTTACCGCTGTAACGTTAGTCTGCCGTCCATAGTCAGTAGAAAAGCTGCTGTTCACGTTTGGGCATGTGACGTAAATCAACATGGCCGACTTGGATGTGGGCGGAGTTGGATATCCAACTTGCTTGTCCTGCAGTCTGCAGCCACAAGCTACTCCCCTAGGCCAGAACTCTTGTTCTGAGTAGCCTTACCAATTCCACATGGAGCAGCCAAATTACAAGAGTTTTAGAGCATGCCAAGTTGGTGAAAAAAGGCCAAACATGGAGCGTAAGAGGATTCCACTATAATAATAATAATAATAAATATAGCCGCAAGCGGCGATGGTGGGCCTGAGCACCTGCGGTGCGGACCTGTGACATTTCAGAATCTAACAAAGCAACACCTACTTGTTGGTGGGAATATGCATGAGCAAAACACATGCTAACCAAACTTGGTTAATTTTCATCAATGTATGTGTCAACCACAACAGACAATAGGCTAGGTGGCGCTATAGAGTCCCTTAGCCACACCCAAGGCCAGAGCTCTGTCTCTGACTAGCGGCAGCAATAACACACAAGCCTACCTAATTAGCCCGTTTCACGATGATGTCAGACGAAGCGTTGCTGGGTATCCTCCAGCATGTCCAGCCGCCAAATACTACAGAAGAAGAAGAAGTATTCATGGGTTTCATCAGGTCCCTTTCCACAGGTGTATACAATCAAGCACCTTGATTATCAATGCAGACTGCATGGTGCTTGATTAATACACCTGTGAAAAGGGACCTGATGAAACCCATGAATACTTCTTCTTCTTCTGTAGTATTTGGCGGCTGGACATGCCGGAGGATACCCAGCAACGCTTCGTCTGACATCACGTGAAAAGGGCTAATTGTAGTGAATGTATGTGTCAACCATAATAGACAACATGCTAGGTGGGGCTATAGAGTCCCTAAGCCCCACCCTAGGCCAGAGCTCTATCCCTGACTAGCAATAGCAATAACACACATGCCCACCAAATGTGGTTAATTTTCGTAAATGTATCAACCACAACAGACAATGCGCTAGGTGGCGCTATAGAGTCCCTAAGCCACACCCTAGGCCAGAGCTCTGTTTCTGACTAGCGGCAGTAATAACAAACAAGCTCACCAAATTTGATTCATTTTCGTGAATGTATGTCAACCACAACAGGTAACACAGCAGGTGGCGCTATAGAGTCCCTAAACCACACCCTCGGCCAGAGCTCTGTCTCTGAATAGCTATAACAAAACACATGCCCAATAAATTTGGTTATTTTTTGTGAATGTACGTGTCAACAACAGACAATGGGCTAGATGGCGCTATAGAGTCCTTAAGCCACACCCTAGGCCAGAGCTCTGTCTCTGACTAACAAAAGCAATAACACACGAGCCCACCAAATTTGGTTAATTTTCGTGAATGTGTCAACCACAACAGACAATGTGCTAGGTGGCGCTATAGAGTCCCTAAGCCACACCCTAGGCCAGAGCTCTGTCTCTGACTAGCAATAGCAATAACACACAAGCTCACCAAATTTGGTTCATTTTCGTGAATGTTTGTGTCAACCACGACGGACAACTCGCTGCTAGGTGGCGCTATAGAGTCCCGAAGCCACACCTTAGGTCAAAGCCCTGTCTCTGACTAGTCGTAGCAATTCCACATGTAGCTGCCAAATTACATCCAAATTATTACCTTTTTTCTGCCTATAACACAAACTTCCTGTTTCTTTAATAAGTCGCCATAATTCAAACCTTCGCCATTTCAATATGCTTCAAAAATTCTAAATCTGTTCGTAATTTCTCTTGAGCAACCCCTCCAGATCATTTTACTGCCAATATTACATGATTTCGATAAACCGTCTATGAGAAGTGTTTCAAAATACACGATGTGCAAAATTCATAATGATAATCATAACTCAAATTTATCTAAGAAAACTTGTAATACATTATTTTCTTATTAATGTAAGTAAACAACTGGGGAAGCTCCATAATGATATTTGCTTACCCTATTCAACTAGTGTCTCGCCAATATATCTTTTAAACTTCAATATGGCCGCCATAAATACATCTGAGCAAATGCAAACATTGATTTTCTGACTCCTCATACAATAACCTTTACAAAAATGTATAGTTTAGCAACTCCCACAAAAAGACATAGTGAACCTGACGGACCTCACTGAGATGTTACATATGATCTAGCTCTATGTAACGTTCTGAGAATGGAAACACATTATCTATGCAGGTTACCATTTGCGAAACATCACAAAACATGTTTCTATGAGCAATTGCCAGGGTATTATTGCGGAAACAAATATTCAACCTCTCCGTTGGCCTTGGTACTTTTCCATTCGCCGAAAAGACGCCCCCAAGTCGGCTCTTCACACATCCCTGTGGGTTTTTTTACGCTACGTAGCTGACGCTCAATGTTGCTACCAAGCGGCAACATTCTAAACTGAACAATGAAGCCTACCCGGAAGTTCGAAAAACTGCAATACCTCGAAAATCCGCTGGGGACTGGTCCCAAAACAGAGCAAATTTCCATAGACGCCCATGTTAAAATGTCCGTTTTCACGGCGTAAATTCGTGTTTTTAAAGCCTGGTCCCATGGACTTTTATTGTATTTTTCGGTAGTTTCCCGGTCCCTGACAACTGTGAGGGGGGTGAATTTTTTTCTAACTCGTTAGTTTGGATCGCATTTGGATATAAAAAATTAATGACGTCGTCAACTTGATTGACAGCTGACCAATGTCGAGGTTGACGTTGCCAGCCGAGTGGACGTCTCAGCCGTGATCCTGAATCTTCATCACCGTATCCTCTCTGAACATTTTTATTGAAATATCTCTGCTGTTAACTGTACTAACCGACACCAGAAGAGGACATCACTCTAGTTTTCCGGTAAGTGACATTCCACTATTATTTCACGTAGCTGCTAGCTTATGTGAACGTTAGCCTTAGCATCAGTAGCAAGCTAACGTTAGCATAAATCGCTAGGACAAATTAGCGTCTGTGGTATGTCTCTGGTTTAACCTACCGCAAACATGCTGGCTTACTATCGGAAATCCCCACGTAAGTGTAACATTAAGGAAGTAATGAACTAATTTGCTTATTGTTGAAACCTAATGGCAGAAGCACCCACAAACATTCATTTAAGAAATGTAGTGAAAACCGCTGTTGTGAGTTAACTTCATGTTAATGTTACTAGCCCAGGTACTTGAGTTAGCTATAATCAACAAACAGACTGTGTAAGGGTAACATATGTGTTTTCTTCAAAAAACCTTTAGGGAATAGTTAGTCTGTTGTCAATTTACAGCCTCGGTTGTTGCATTTAAGATCACAACGTTTGTGAAGACATTAACCTAAGCCGAAGATTCCTCAATCCTCACATTAAACGGCTTGCTTTCTTCTTGCTGAGGTGAACCGCTATGAACCTGACTGTATACTTTGAACACGGGAGCTGTGATAACGAGCGACATCTAGTCAACATACCATTGTCAGTTATAGGTTAGACACAAGGAAACAAAAGTGTACTGTAACATATGCGTGTGCCAAATCAATATATGCAACACAAGAACAGACTGATATGTCCCACATTAGAGTGTAATTCAAATAATTTGATTATAACAATGATTAACAATCTACCATTCTTGCCTGTGTCAAGTTTCTCTTTAGGTGATCCAGCCAGGCTGAACCAGTGGGTGCTGAACATGAGGAGCTGGCTCCTAACAGTTCTCGACCAGTGACAACTTCTGATTTCAAAGACTCTTCACCAGCAGACCCCTTCATGATTACCTTATTTACATCTGAGTTTGCAAAGCAGTCTATATACTGACTATTTACTAGCTTACAACATTGTGTTATTTACCTGTAATGCTCAAGACATAAGTAAAAATGCAAATGTACTTCCGCATCTGGGTCTTTAATTCAACCTACTGATTGTTTTTGCTCCCACTGCAATTTAATCGTAAATGTTTGACAGCATAGACAAAACTGGTTTGACAAGTTAAATGTAGGTCACAGTTGACCAGAAAAGTCCCATAAACATTTGTGTTTTTATTTTCAACTTCAGTGCCATCAACAGTAATTTTGTTAATGAACAGACATTGGTTTTGACATAAGTAAAGGAAAGGGTGTAACAGTCCATCAGTATCAGTAACAGCATCTCTTAGAAAAGTTCCATAACCATTTGTAAGTGCAAGTTCAGTGCCATCAAAATGCAGGTTGCCTACTGAATTCGGCTGGATACAGACATTCAACAATATTTTAAAAATATTAATTGCCCCAGACAGATTAACCTGGTCTCTAAGAAACAATGCAAAGTTGTGTGGATGGGGCATGAGACCCAACACAAAGCATAAAAATATGATAATGGTCATGTGGGGGGGGATGGAGATCACACAGGTTCTGCTTCATCTCTGCGGCAAAATCCACTCTTCAGGGACTAGGCAAAAAGGAGAAGGATGCTATGCCACCTCAGTCGACCCCAGCCAAGCCATTTCACCTGCATTTAGTCCCAGGTTAGAGCTCAGGGACCTCCTTGCCACCTCCTCTCCACAGCAAACATAGCAGTCTTCAATGATCCACACATTAGGTACTGCCAAAATAGAAAGGTAAACATTTAATTACATTCATACCTGTGTAACCTACAATGAAATGCAATACAAGTACAACACAAGTGTCAACTAACAACACTTGTAATCACCAGTATTCACGAGTGTGATTTTGACAGTAAAATTACATATTGTGTAAATCATTGCTCTAAAATTGTATTTAGTTTTACTCATTGCATAATCCATAACACAACACCCTTGTATATTCATTGTTTTCATTAGGTCCCTTTCCACAGGTGTATAAAATCAAGCACCTTGACTATGCATGCAGACAGCATGGTGTTTGATTAATACACCTGTGGAAAGGGACCTGATGAAACCCATGATTATTGCTAAAACATAAAACACATCAATGATGTACAACTAATACCAGACTAAGATTTTGTCAATAACTTGACGGAATAAAGCGAGCTTGATGTTGACATAAATTATTGTTAATGTTACAATGAAATGACCGCCACATTCATGTCTCAGGATCATACGTTTCAACGTTTCATAACTACATTACCAATAATAAAATGAGAACAGAGATGGGTAACGTTAATCACTAAAGCTAAAGATCAATGTATCTGTAGTGGAGTCTAACTTTCTCTATCGTTTATTGTAAATGGGGTAACGTAACGTTAACAGCTAGCTTATTTCACCTGCTAGAAGGCGCAAACACAACTCCGTTCATTATAGTAGGCTAACTTGTTAGCAGCACTAACTATTCACATGAGTTTACCCGGTTAGCTTGCAGGATACATAATCATAAGATGTCTGAACACATGCCTTTAAGAGACATACATGAACACGGTTCAACTTACCAGCAAATTCAGGTGGGTTAGACTCAGTCTTCGACTTCGGTGGCTTCGCAGTAAACGTAGCAGTAGCCAAGCTTGCCAGTCTCGTAACGTATTAGCTGCTTAGCTGAACAAGCCGAGCAGAACAGAACACCTCTTCGGCTCAGTTTCGCACAAAGCCCGCCCTTTCACCCATTTGATTGGATTGGCCAGAATGTGGGCGTGGTTAGGATTTCCCAACGTTTCCCAAGATGGCGCCGCCCATACCCCCCATAAACGGCTTCATTTGAGTTCTTCAGAAATCTATGGGTGACGTCACAGACGCTTTGTCCATATTTTTTACAGTCTATGGTTGCTACACGTACGAGTTCATTTCTGAATCCACTGTAGCGGAGAGCAGTCAGGCCCTCGATTCCCTCTCCGAGGCCGGATGGTAAAATCCAACCTCCAGCGGATACTAAACAGTCATTGCTTTGCTCGCGAAAAAGAAGGAAAACAACAGTTCCACACCACCATGGATGCTTTAAGTAACGTCAGTAACGTTAGTATTTGTGACATGATTGGCAAGTAAGTAAACATGGGAAAAGGCTGTGGGGGAGGGTAGCTAGCTGGTAACTTAGCCAACGAATAGCAGCTAGCTGTTAGCATAACGAAATGCCAATCACGGAAGCCCAGACTTAAAATAATGATTATATACATATATGTTATGCTTCGAATCGTAGGTACTATTGTTCTGTTCGTATACATATTATTACAGCTAATAGTAATACTGACGTACGATATAACGTTACAATATCTCCCTTCAATTACAGCTAGGTAGCGATAACTAGCTTATGATAGCTTGTTGAGTTAGCTCAAAAACATGAAAGTGTTAGCGAAGTTTACCTTAAACATATTCTGTTCTACCGTGTGTATTCGTCGACATATGCTAATCATTGGGGATAAGACCATCATGTTAACGTTAGCGTTTCCTTCCACAATCTCTTTCGTCTATTTCGATATATTGAAACAACGTCAGTAAGATATTCTTAACGTCACGATAAGCAAGAATGATATGCTATTAAGCAACCGCAGGCGCTGTGTGATTAGGGTAGCTGCTACATTTAAAGGCCCAGTTTAACAGCCACTAAACCTCATCACGGAAGGTATAATGGTAGCTTATCTGAAACATTTTAGTTAAGGATGAGCAGAGCATTATTAGATCAAATAACCGCTCTTTGGTCAGATATTTGATTTCAGGCTGTCAATGACTTGGTTTGTTTTGTCTTTACTAACATTGTCCACGCTGTAACAAAACTGTTAAGTTAACGCTAAGGCAGGAGCAACGTTATCAGTACTTGCACTTGAGGCCTAAAAATGCACGGGTTTACCGTAGCCACAATCGCAAGATCAGTTATTTCATGTTCAGTGAAGATCAATTTAATTCATATTGGCAGCAAGGTGTTGTTACACCGGAGTTGTTGATAAACATCATCAGTAGGAAACACCTAGCAGCTACCGTATCACGACCATATAGACAAAGATTCTAGAATCTTTGGTATAGATATACGACCATAGAAGACTCCGCATTGTCCGTTGAGTTCTATTAGAACGAATGTGGAATACGGCCGCCATATTGGTAGGGGCAACATTCCCCCGTAAATGAATGGAGACCTATGGTGAGCTGAAGGAGTTTTGGGCTATAAAGTCCTCAAAACTCATAAATATTTCAATCGATGGGCATGAATTATATGTCATGGTTACAAGTAGCTAAACTACGTGAAGAAAACAAAAAAATAACACTATTTACGTGGAGAAAAAATAAACATTTTGATGAGAACAATTAAAAACACACCCAAACTAAAATATATTGTCGGATTTATTTGAATATTTGACATATAGTCGTTTCATAAAAAAACTATGACTTTTGGCCGTTTTGATGGTTTAAAATGGGAGGAGAGTTCATGACACCGTCAGTTCTGCCACTTCGAATGTTACCATTTCAAATGACGGCATTTGACAACAGTAACAGGAGACAGATCATACGGATATCGTACCTGACAAAAGCTCATTTAGTAGAGAAGCATCTGAGCAGATTAGCGCCAGGAACTTTCAAGTGAACCCACTGAAAAATAGAATCATTAAATCAGTATAGTACAAATAATATTAACATAACATTTGTATGATTTCAATATATTCCTATTTTCTACAACCCCTGGCATAAATTATGGAATCACCAGTCTTGGAGGATGTTAGATCCAGTTGTTTATTTTTTTAGAAAAAAGCCAGATCACAGACATGACACAAAACTAAGTTCATTTCAAATGGCAACTTTCTGGCTTTAGGAAACATTAAAGGAAATCAAGAAAAAAATTCATTAATCAGTAACAGTTGCTTGTTTTAGACCAACCAGAGGGGAAAAAAATATGGAATCACTCAATTCCAAGGAAAAAATTATGGAATCATGAAAAACAAATTGAGAAAAGAACACTTCAACGCACCACTAGCACTTTGTTGCACCACCTCTGGCTTTTGTAACAGCTTACAGTCTCTGAGGCACGGACTTAATGAGTGACAAACAGTACTCTTCATCAATCTGGCTCCAACTTTCTCTGATTCCAGTTGCCAGATCAGTTTTGCAGGTTGGAGCCTTGGGATGCACCATTTTCTTCAAATTCTACTACAGATTTTCAGAGCTCTCGTGTAAGATCTCGCGTGACATTTCTGTGCTTCAGACTGGGTTGCGGTCTCGAACTGATTCTACGTGTATACAGACTATTCCAAAGTTTACAGACTGATTGGTGCTTCGTTTTATGTGTAGACACCTAGAGCAAGCTGCTGACGAGGTTTGCCGCTGTTTTGAGCAATGTTAGTGGTTTAAAAATGCGATTTTGAAAGCGCATGGCTGAAAGCCCTGTGCTAACCCACTGTTTGCGATTTTGGGCTGTAGGTCCTGCCAGTGCTAGCTCTGTACTGCGTGATGAGCGAAAATTACTTCCTCCACGGCTTAGTTGATGTATTTTCATTCAGAAAATAGCTTTATTTTCATTTTCCGCCAAACTTACGCTTTAAAATACAGTTACACGAGTAGTCACACGACCAAGTATGGTGAGACAAAATAAAACGTGGTGCATTTCTAAGCAGGTAAAAGGGATAACTATATTGTGTGGCGGAATAATATTGGGAGCACTCAGACTCTGCGCAGTAATATCCTCACTCCAAAGTGAAACTGAAAGTTCAAGAGTGAGGATATTACTGCGCCACACAATATAGTTATCCCTCTTACCGGCTTAGAAATGCACCACGTTTTATTTTGTCTCACCATACTTGGTCGTTGTTTCTAACTTCATCTCTGTTTGGATCCTAATGAATGAACTGGGCTAGCTAAGTGCTATCAAAGTTGCACCGCGCGCCAGAGCCAGTGAGTGCACGCATTGAAACGTGAGAGGTATGTATTAACTCGTCTTAATTAGGGGAATAACGTAGTTTAATATGAAAAAACGGTGAAATGTTCCTTTAAGAGAGGAGAGGGGTTTAAAAAAAAAAATGGTGCTCATTAAATACAGGAATTTTCAGCCTTTTTTTAGGACACGTCTATCCACATTTGAAGAGCCATATCTCAGAAACTAAACAAGATACGAAGCCAAAGTTTTGATTTTCTTCTAATGAGACATGGGGGAACATTTGGACCAAAAAATCAGGAAAATCTGAGGACCATGGTGTCGGACCTGTTCAAACTGATATGGAATTGCCCTTGAGCCATTAAAATCAATTGTCAAAAGATGATATTATATTCCTATTTTTAGTCAACTTTAGTCAAACATTTTCTTGGATCGTGTCTATTTTGACATGGTATGACCTCTATTGGTGTTGTGACCTTTCATTATCTGCTGCCTTGTTCTTTTCTCTCAACTGTAGCCTGTCCCTGCACTGTAGTAGTACCCACGGTCCAGGGCCTCTGTGGTGCTCCTGATGCCCCTCTCCCACCCCTGAAGATCCCAGGTGGGCGAGGGAATGGTCAACGGGATCACACTCCTGCAACTCGAACTTTGCATTCAGTGAGTACATGCACACACTCCCTTATCTCTCACCATTTGCCAGTTTTTGTTGCGCAAATTGTTGTTTTCTCCAGCACAGTGTGTATTTCATTCATTAAATTTAAATAGTAGATTGTGATTTGAATCAAGTGTTTTTTGTACCCCTGCAAAAAAAAAAGAATTCCACGAATGTATTTATTACAGTGCATGAAAATGCACTGTACTGTTCTTCCTAGGCTTCTTCTTCTTATTATTCTTCTTCTAACGCACGCAAATCAGCTAGAACCGTTTAACGTAGAAACTTCATTCAAACTGCGTTACGTAGGTCTTACTTAGGACAGGTGTGCTATGACTTTTCAACTTTGTAACTTTTATACTTTTTAAACTATTAGTTAAAAACTATTACAATTTCCCCCATAGACTTAACATTGCTCATTATGACATCACGGCAGCAATTAGAATCTTACGCCAGGTGGCCGGCCACCTGGGCACCAACTGTCAGTTTCTCTGGCTTTAAGCATACAATCTCTCTGAAGACTACACATATCCTGTTCACTGTTTCCTCTGTCCACAACTGTTTCAAAATAAAAGTCCTCAGTGCAATAATACACCATTAAATCATTTAACCATTGAAACTACTCAACTATTGAACTGTTCAACCATTCCAACTGTCAGTTATCATCAACTATGCCTCCAGTCAACTACATGAAACCTCCATGTACCTAGCAACCAACATAGCAACCATTAAAATTAAGCGTTTATGACCGTTTCCATAGCAACCAACATGATTATACTGCAGTAACTTCTTGTTTCCTGATAGTGGCCACCATGGATACCCTAGCAACAAATGTTTCAAAATAAAAGTCCTCACTAGCAAGTTATCTAGTTAGCATGGTTAGCATTGTTAGCATAGCTAGCATTTTTAGCATAACTGCAAAAAATCATCAACTAAGTTAGCTAATCAACCTGGTTAGCATTATTAGCAAATCTAGCATTGTTAGCATAGTTAGCATTTTTAGCGTTACAGCTAGAAATCATCGGTTAAGTTAGCTAATCAACCTGGTTAGCATTGTTAGTAAAGTTAGCATTGCTAGCATAATTAACATTTTTAGCACAACTGCTAGAAATCATTAGCTAAGTTAGCTAATCAACATTTTAACATGAATAGAAATCATTAGTTAAGTTAGAACTGGAATGTTTCAGCTTTAAACTGTCTACCCTCACACTATCAACTCTCTGTAAACTATGCAACCACCATGTTTATCCTAGCTACACCTTAGTAACCATATCTACATTATCTATCTTTTTTGCATTTTCATGCACTGGTAATTCCTTGGAATTGCATTTCTAGTTTATTTATTTATTGTAGCACATGACGTATAGATAGATATACACTCACTGGGCACTTTATTAGATACACTGCATTAGTAGTGGGTTGGACCAATGAACTGTGTTGCTCTCAGAACTACCCTAATTCTTCATGACCGTTTCAACAACGTGCTGGAAGCATTTCTTATACAGTGGGTATGGGTTGAGAATGCACCTTCTCCCGCAGGACTCCCGAAGAGATCCCGCAGGCTGTCAAGCCGTTTTTTTTCGAGGCTAAGGCAATGTACCCAAACAACCACCAGGTGGCCGAAAGTTTCAACCCGCATTTCAGCTGCATTTAATGATGAAGACCGCATATCCGTCAATAGTCGACTCCTTAATCTCATTTAATCATCAAATTTGACAACAATCAGCTTAAATGTCAAATCATATTTATTTCACTTTGTCGCCATGGTATTGGGGGAAACGCGGAGGAACGAGATGGTCAGTCCTCGTATTTTTTGTTCACGTTTAGTTATAAGAAATATATAAGCTAAGTAATATAAGTTAAAGTCTTCTTCCGTATTGAACAGACGCCCGGCATGTCAGATTGCAGTTGCAGAGTTTTCGAATGTTTTACAACCCAGCTGGTATCCGCTGTTCATTCCGACATATCATTTAAAACCTGGACTGTCCCACTTAATATATATGCTCCAATGATATACTGTAAAAAATGTGCTGTCTAATTGTTTATTGATAGTGTGTTTAACCTTCATGTAACCCAGTGCTTTGTTTTTATCCTGTAGCTTTGGCACACTTTTTTCACCACACAGGACTCTATACAATTGTTTTTCTGCAGGGGAATTAAGGGTTAAGAGAGGCCACACCCCTGCAGACCAGGTGTAATTAAAAACCAATCAGTATGTTTCCTGTAGTGAATCTGAAGAAGACCAAACGGTCGAAACGTTATTCTTGTGCTAGAGAAAAGAAAATAAAACCAAAAAAAGAAGGATTTCAAGTGTGCAAACCTTTTTCCATTTTTATCATTCCGACATATCCCCACTCGGCGGTATTTAACTTTTTTTTTGTTCAAACAACGTGCCATTCCGACATGAGGTCATAAATAGGCTATTAATGTCATAACTATTAGGCTATCATTAGGCTTACTATGCATGGCTGTAGGCAGCTATGAGGCCACTGAGATCTGGACCTCATCGGTTTTGAGAGCTGGAAATACATGTGTTTGCTAAATATCGGTATATTGTTGTGCATGTTGCGTTGGCGACTCTGGGAAGTGAAAGCAGTTCTGTATAGACATTGCACGTTTTCATGGTGATCATCGGCGCAGCTGTAGCTGATTGTGAAAGCCGATTGGAAATACATAAGTTTAGAGCGAACGTTTCAACTATGTTTGCCATGGTAGACAAAAACACTCAAATAAAACAATAGCCTAAAAAATAACCGTAGTGCGTAATGGACACGGCTCTATATCCTAAATAATGTTCGAGGTTCGCCATTTGGTAATATGACCTATCCTTAGTGACAATAATTTAGATTGAGCACAACTAAAGTTGCACGAAGGCAAAATACAGTCCTAAGCCTATTATATATAGCCTGGCCAATTAGCCTATATTGTAGATGTGCAAAACCAGCATTTGCGTGCGTGCTTGCCGGTGAGGTGTAGCCTACAAAAATGAGCATAACATCTGATTATTAAAGTATGGCTAGGCTACTGGTAAGAGAAGAGCTGGTTTAAAATTCAAGTGTAGTAAAAAGGATTGTGCACATCCCCGGTCAAGGTGCAGAACAAGAGTAAATCATAAAAAATGGAAAAAGGTTCGCACACTGAAATCCTTCTTTCTTTATTTTATTTTCTTTTCTTTAGCACAAAGGAATGACGTTTCGACCGTGTGGTCTTCTTCAGATTAAAATTAAATTAACTTGCGCTATTTAACCCCTCGAGACCGATATAAATATACACATTCCTGCATGCTGGCTGCGCTTGCTGGCTGCGCTAATAAACGTCTTTTCACAAATTAGCTGCATTCCTGCATGCTGCATTACCGTGACCCTTAGCCTACCTTTGTGGATGATTTTTTCTTATTGGAATACAGCAGGACAGAATGCCTTTTATCTAACAAACGCAAAAGCTGAGATTGTTGGAAGGACTAGGCCAGGGGTCGGCAATTAAGTTTGGCCTTGGGCCAGATATTTTCCAGCCATTACATAGCGGGCCACAAGTTCACAACCAAAACAATGGCTAATTGAATTAATTAATATCGGAGGAGGTAAAAATGATAGGCGCTCTTGAAATGTCAGAGCAGAGACATTCAAGCAGGCTGATGTAGGTTAAATTTGTCGACTGGTCATTGGGGGCGCTATTATATGCATGTGTGTAAAAAAAAAAAAAAAAACACCAGAAAAACATTTCCACGCGTTGCTGTTAGCTGTCAAAAAATGGCACTATCAAAAAACCTGAAGAGAAAAGTTAACAGCGAAAACAGGATCTTTAATGATGAATGGACAGAGAACTATGCCTTCATCCTCCCTAATTTTATTAAGGCAAAGCCCACATGCCTGATCTGTAACAACTAACGAGGGTGTCTCTGCATGCAAAGAGTACAAGACGGCTCCGCGAAACTAGGCATGCTAATTTTGCGTTCCTAAATAGCAAACGCTATGTTTGAAACGCGTGTTTTACTTTTCACAGTTCTATGTGCGTAAATTGCCTGTTTGATGTCAGGCCTGTTTAAAAGAAGTCGTGTTTTAATTATCACCATAAGCCCGTTGTTTGAATGACAACATGTGTTATAGGGACTAGCTTGGAATTTGAGAACCAGCGCTGTCCACTGACTTCATTTGTTTTTGCATGTTGTGCGTTCACGCTGCTGCGTGCTTCTTCACTCGTATTCAGATGAAACAAATAGCTAGCATTTAGATTGATTGAAATTCTTCTGTTCTGGAAAGTTACGTTTCAAAATAAAGAGCATTTTTGAGACTGGCAGTCCGATTTTTGAAAAGTTTTTTTTTTTTTTTTTCAAAAGATCTCACGGGCCAGATGTTTTTGCTTGCGGGCCGCCTATTGCCGACCCCTGGACTAGGCTATACTCAACAAACTTGTTTTTCGTTTCTGGGAGATCTCGTTATCGTTTTGGATTGTTGGATTTTTATACTTTGTTTGGACTTATGGACAATGAACTTTGAGGGGTGGTTGTTAGTGCTTTACAAAGCTTTGTGTTAATAAATGTCGGTCCTCCTTCAGCTCACTGCGCGATGCAGTTGCGCAGTAGTGGCCACGAACTCATTAACTGTTTACGACACAATACAGTGTGATATTTGTGTTTTTCGTTTCTTAGAGTTAATGCATGTTTGACATGTAAACAGGCCTTCTGTCCGTTAACTTAAGGCCTTCTTTTGCATGGGGTTGCTCGCATCCGCCCGTAACCTTATAGGCTATTATGTGCGTAGTGGCAGTATACTCTTGATTATAATAAGAGGCAAATTGTTACAGGACAACCTACACTGACTTCCCCAATGCTTCCCCGCAGCACATTTCATTTTAAAAGCATATAATATAGGATGAACAAAGTCTATGGACTTGCTATAGGCCTATATTAAAGAGACCCTATGCAACTTTTTCATAGTCATAAAATCGCTTAGAAATCGTTGTTTTGCTTGACTGACCAGTTTTATCGAAAACAGTCACATTTCCTCCCGCCCCTATTGTCCCTATCCGCTATTACAACCTTGCAACTTTCTGATAAACGATTGTTTGCTGTTTACATCTGGAAGTCAGAGACGCGAAAGGAACAAGAAGAACCACGCTTGCAATTTATATATTTATATATAGCCTATATATGTATAAATATACACGCTAAAGCTGTCGGGGAAGCTCTGCAGAGAAATATGCAAGCATAAAACGAGCGAAAACGAAAAACGAAACCAGAGGTGAACTCGCCAATCCTGCATTATTCCTCTTTAAATCCAGTAGCCTAATAATTAGGCTATGTGCCACGTCCGATTTCGCAAGTGATGTAATAGGCTACATTTAACAATCGACAGCCGTCTGTGAGACTATCCATTTCATGAAGAGCAATTGTCTTGTGCGATCATTCCCCCTCCCCCACACTCGTCTAACCAGTTCACTAGACATTATAGCCTACCTATATGCAGCATCGAGGACGACTGGCTCCCTCCCCCCTCTCTCTCGTCTCGACAGACATTTGAGCCTTATGTAAATGTAAAAATGTGTGTGTGTGTGTGTGCGCTGAACCACAAATTCATATATTAACTTTTCCTTTCAGCAGACATCACAAACATAAAAAAAATCGCAAAACTGAGAAAATCTTTCATTTTTTCCATAAAAAACGCCTTTTGTCTTTATGGGTTCCGGAGAGGTTCGTGGAGTGGGTTTCGAACTCCGGTCGCCAGCGTGCGGTATAGATGCCTTAACCAGTTGTGCCACAGCTGGAGTCCTGATCAATTGTCGCTTGGCCTAGTTGGCATGCACTTTAAACTGCGATCAAAAGTTCTGACATGTTAAACTGACGTTAGTCATTAATTCACCACATGATAAAATGCTGTCATATAGCTTGACGCACAGTAGCCTACGGTAGTCTATGCCTATCTCTGAATTAACATGAACATGCATACCGAGATCTATATAAGTTGCTAGAAACTTATTTTGCGGAGCTAGGCTTACTAGTGGATGGTTACAATGAATCACCCTCACTGCCCTATCGCATATCTGACCACCCATTGTTACAATGTTACAAAATGCGCAATCTTCTCCATGCATGTAGCCTACGGTTATAAGTAAAGTGACGAGCATAGGCATGTATTAAAGAGATTTCTGTTAAATACATTTTATTTTCAGTTGTCAAAAGTGGTGGGGACAAAATCTGTGATAACAAGTGCTGGATAGCCTACATGTACCCAGCGTCGCCGGTTGAAATGGACATGCCTCCGTTTTAAAATAGCCTGCCCTGTACACAAGTATTCCTAGCATATAAATGTAGCCTAAATGTCCATCTTGTCCATCAGTTTCGTCTTCGCCTTGACAATAATAGCCTATTCCCGGAAATGCAGTCTTGTAACCGTAATGAATTAATGAATTAGTAATCTAAGGTTGCCTATCGAGTCTTTCAGGTTGAATTGAAGGCTATTTCCTTCTCATAGGCCTATAGGCGATTTTTTGTGGTTTATTGAAACGTCGTTTGATTAATTTCGCCAGTCATCACCTTCATTTTAATGATTAAATGAGACGGATTAAATGAGACGGATATGCGGAGCATTTCTCTCCCTCTCCATTAACCAAAACGTTGCTCTGGCATCTCTGCTGGACTGACTGAGTTATAGACTACGTCGCGTGAGAGAGCTGTGAGGTAGGCTGTAAAAGCTGTATTCGAAAACTCTGCAACAGCAATCTGACATGCCGTGCGTCATGTCTCTTTTCTCAGCTTGTCACCAGCGCGGTGTCTTCGGGTTTTTCCGTGTTTTCCGGGATGAGCCGAACCTTCATGTTATTAGGGCGGTCTTATGTTGCCCAGTGGCGGTTGCAGTTTTAATTACAAAGTCCCGAACCTTCGGGATTCCCGATGTGCGGCAAAGAAAGGAGCATTCTCAACCCGTACCATCTGTAGATTTTGGTCCATATTGAAATGATAGGCATTACATAGTCACTGCAGATTTGTCGGTTGCACATGCATGATGCAAATCTCCCATTCCACCACAAACTTCACTTCGATTGAGATTTAGTGACTGTGGAAGCCATTTGAGTACAGTGAACG
The DNA here is from genome assembly GCF_963854185.1 of Sardina pilchardus. NCBI lineage: Eukaryota > Metazoa > Chordata > Actinopteri > Clupeiformes > Clupeidae > Sardina > Sardina pilchardus. The sequence continues at coordinate 32,129,889 of NC_085007.1, forward strand.
CATTGTTCAAGAAACCAGTTTGAGATGATTCAGGTGTTTTTATCCTGCTGGAAGTTGCTATTAGAAGATGGGTACACTGATTATATAGGATGGACATACAGTGAGGAGAAAATGCATTTGATACCATGCTAAAGTTGCCTAAAAAGAGGAATATAAAATCATCATTTGACAATTGATCTTAATGTCTTAATTCAAATTGAGTAAAAATAACACCGCTAAGTACGCCAATTTTCTTTGTGATTGAAGAATGTTTCGTAAATTAATAAATGTTCTTCCTAAATGCTAGGGGGAAGGAAGTATTTGACCCCAATGTAACCTTATGGGAATTTAACACACAGGGTTAACATAGGGGCAGGCAGATTTTTATTTAAGGCCAGCTATTTCATGGATTCAGGATATTATGCATCCTGATAAAGTTCCCTTGGCCGTTGGAATTAAAATAGCCCCACATCATTACATACCTTTCACCATAGCTAGAGATTGGCATGGTGCTTTTTCCAGTAGGCCTATTAGCCTGTTTGATGCTCATTGAGCTCAATGCAAATCAAACAGGCTAATAAGCCTACTGGAAAAAAGCATCATGCCAATCTCTAGCTATGGTCAAGATCCATGAAATAGCTGGCCTTTAAAAATAAAAATCTGCCTGCCCCTATGTGTTAAATTCCCATAGGGTTACATAGGGGGTCAAATACTTCCTTCCCCTAGCATTTAAGGAAAACATTTATCTATTTACGATACATTCTTCAATCACAAAGAAAATTGGTGTCCGTGGTGGTTTGATTTTTACTCATTTTTTGAATTAAGGCATTAAGATCAATTGTCAAATGATGATTTTATATTCCTGTTTTAGCAGGGTATCAAATACATATGCTCCTCACTGTACAGAAACAATATTCAGGAAGGCTATGATATTTAAATGATTCTCAAATGGGGTAGTGTGGTACCAAGTGTGGTAACAAAATATAGTAAGTAAGTAAGTAAGTAAAATGTATAATTAACATTTAACACCACTTTCACTGACCACTGCTGTACGAAATATAACAAATTATAGCAAAATAAAAATGTGACTGTATGAGACGGTATGAGTCCAAGAAGAAGAAGACATGCAGACTTGCAGAGTTACCGCTTTGGCAACAGAACAAGGGTTAGGAAGCTGGGAAGTCCAAGGTAAAAATGTGGGTTTTGAGCCTAGACGTCAAAATGAGGATAGAGAGAGCATTTTTAATGTCCAGGACTGTATGTTCTCACATCTCTTTAATAGCAGCTGCATTTTGGACCATCTGCAGACGGTTTAGGACTGGAGGAAGGCCTCATCACATTGTACTTGGCCATTGAAAGTAATGCATTTCATAGCGCATGCTGCGTGTAATGTGATGGGGCCTGGAGGCCTATGTAGAGAGAATTACAATAGTCTAGCTGTGATGTGATACAATTCCAGATAATTAAAGACAAAAGGTGTGGCAATTACACATTAATCATAAAAGCAATTACACATAACTGATAAAAGCTGTTTTTGACAACAGAACAGATTTGAAGACAAAGCTCCAGAGGTGTGGACTCGAGTCATGTGACTTGGACTCGAGTCAGACTCGAGTCATGAATTTGATGACTTTAGACTCGACTTGACAAAATATAAAAAGACTTGCAACTCGACTTGGACTTGAACATCAATGACTCGGACTTTCACTTGGACTTGCGCCTATTGACTTGTAAAGACTTGCTACTTCCCATAAAAAAAACAAAGATAAAAAGACAAAAGTATGTTAACACGGACTGATCTATTTCTGTGTGTGCGCCTGTGCATGTGTGCCAGAGACCCGTATTCGGCACAAGATCCAGTCAAATCACTTAGATTGTTTTGATTCGACAGCGGCCAACCACGCGGAACAAGCTATTAGTCCAGGGCCAGACAACGAACGTGAATGCGCTAGCAAAATGATACCGATTATTTCGTCTGCCTACAAAAATTACGTGGAGACCAACAAGAAACGAATCACGGTGTGTAGAACTTGTTAAATTCCTCCCAGCTTCATCCGAGCCTTCATCACATTAAATCCATTCCACTGACGTTACCAGGAGGAGAATAGCCTACCTTAACATTTTGTTTTGAGCACTGGTTGTCACTCATTGGATACATATCAAACTCCATGTCATGTAATGGTAGAACGGGACAACACAATGCCATGCCACGGTAACCTACCTTAATCATAGAAGTTAACATTGCAAGATATTTTCTATGACACCAGAAATATTTCCTTTACCTTGTTAGTTTTTTTAACATTCATTTTATTTAATGAAAACTATATCCTTGAACTATGCGTGACTATTTTGCTAAAACCGAATGAAACCTACTTCTTAAAGTGACAGGCACTCAATTAGACCTACACACCACCCCTGCAATATCATTAAAGACAAGTGTAATCAATATGAAGTATTCAAATTACTGAATATTTTTAGCTATAAGTAATTATGCAGATCCTAAAATGCTACAAATTGTTAACAAAATATGTAACGGTTTTGCCTATATATTTTTGTAATGTACTAAACGGTCACTACCTGTTTCACTCAATTTTAAAAAAGACTCGAAAGGACTCGAAATTCAAAACGTAGGACTTGGGACTTGACTTGAGACTTGTTGGCCTTTGACTTGGACTTGACTCGGGACTTGCCTGTCTTGACTCGGGACTTGACTCGGGACTTGAGGGCAATGAATTGAGACTGACTTGTGACTTGCCAAACAATGACTTTGTCCCACCTCTGCAAAGCTCTATATCAAGAATAACACGCATAGCATGAGACTTATGGGGCGAGGTGATCTAGGAGTTCTGAGTTTGCAAGAGTAACACCCAGTGTGATCTGCTGCTGCTGTAGCCCATCTGCTTCAAGACTCGACGTGTTATGCACTCAGAAATGCTCTCGTACATACCTCAATTATAATGAGGGGTTATTTGTTACTGTTGTTTGTCAGCTCAAAACCAGTCTGGCCATTCTCCTCTGACCTCGCACATTTCTTCCCCATTCTGATGCTCGTTTGAACTTTAAGCATGTAGACATGCTCAAGAGGAGTCACTGCCATGTGACTGATTGATTAGATCAGCATTATATTAATAAGCAGTTGGACAAGTGTTAGGCTACTAATAAAGTGGCCGTTGAGTATGTCTCACTGTATAGCCCTGCACACCAAATCAACAAGGGACAGGAATACAGTGTCTTGTTTTTGATGGCTGTGCCTTGCTAAACCAGAAATGTGCGCATTTCAGTGTTTTATTCATTCTTTTGCATTTTTTTTTGTTAATCAAAACCTCTCATTCTCTTGGTTTTGCAGGACATGAAGTTGACGGTAACTGAGGAGGTGGGAGGGGGTGGGCGCCCTGCAATACTTCACTTCCAGAGCCGCCCCACTGTGTCACGGGTGATCCACTGGGAGGCTGTACTTAGTGGAGAAGGCCTGTATGTGGAGATCCCACAAGACTTACTGCTTGAGGGCAGCAAGGAGAGGTGAAGACAAACACACAACAGTTAGTCGTAAACATTTATCCTGTGTGACTCACCACACATTCACTCCATACAGACTTCAGACACAGATTTCACATATCTCTTGTACAATCTATGATCAGAGTCATAAATCCTGACGAGGCCTTCACCTTACACTATTTACTGAAATGTAAAGGGTCCCAGCGTGCCAGTAGCTATTCTGGTAGGCTATCTCAGACTCTATAACGCAGGCATTCGAGGCAGGCATATATTTCTTACATGCGTTTTATTGTGAGACATGCGTTTCGTTTGGAGCGGCATACCAGTACGTAGGCTAGAGCCCTATTCGCACGGGATTAGTATTACCTGTGGACCTTTGGTGATTTGTGATAATTGCGGAGAATGCCTGAGATCTTAGTCCCGTGCGAATGTGCCATGTCTGTAATTTGTAAAGTAAAAATTCCGCCGCAAATTACCTACTGTATTTCGCCAAACACAGACGTCCGGTGATAATACTAATCCCGTGCGAATCTTCATCTCAGTGATTGCTATTGCAATTGCATATCTTTTCTACTTTCTGCGTTGTTTTCGGACGTTAGCATACGACATATCCGGGTGTAATGTCAGTGAAAATAGAGTAATTTACAGACTTTGCTTATCCCGTGCGAATGCGCTGCAAGTAACACAGAGGTGGGGCGATAATTTGAAAATGACCAGAGGTCCACAGGTAATACTAATCCCGTGCGAATAGGGTTTAGGTTAGATTTTCAGTTTGGTTTGGGATTTAATTTATTTTAGGACTGTCTGATTATTCATCCTTTGCTCATGATGTCATAATTGTTCGCACCACAGCTAAATAGCCTAGCCGGACAGCAAGAAGACAAGTTGAATCAATGGGTTGTGATGGAACGTATAGCATAGCTCAGAGATTATTCGGTTGTTAAGTCCGACGTCACGGACCCAGCAGCTAATTTGCTAAAAGACGTTTATTAGCCCAGCCAGACGGTTTTTGCGACTTGTAAACGTTGTCATCACCACCTTTGTTTTAGCGGTTTTAAAGCAAAATTGCTCAACTTTAACAAAGTAATCACTGTAGCTATGCAGCCAGATGATATATTAATGGGTAACGTCCCGGCTTCCGTGAAAAATATAGATTTGATTAGGTTGAGGCAACAAGTCCGTATAAGATGACAATTTTCTTAAAGGCTAGTCAGAATAGCGGGAAATAATAGTTTATTTTACTGTCCATGGAGAATAACATGTGAGTTTGAAAGCCGTTGGACCCGGAAAGATATTTATTATCCCATTATTACATCATCACTTGATAACCGAATAGTGAGATTTAACTTCATATGCCCTTCCACCACTGTTTACATATTGTTTATAACGAAACAACATCCGATTTCTTGATACAGATATATTTTGCGTGAGTGTTTTGGGAGTATTTCAACCACGATTGCACTGTCATCTTGTCCGTCTACTAAGCTCAGCAAGGGTTGTTATAGCAACCATAAACTCTGAACGGGATGGCTCGTTCAGTGCTAGGATAAACGTTAGCTAGGATAGCTAATTATGGTGTTCTATGGCAGTTAACATTATTTCATATTCTGATATGTTATGTTTTGACTACATCTGTTAAGAACATTACAAATAAAGTGGCCAAATCGGTTTGAAATATTTCAATTCAATTCAATTCAATTTTATTTATAGAGCGCCAAAACATTACACATGTCTCATGGCGCTTTACAGAGTGTTAAACCTTCAAAGAGAGCCCATGAGCAACAGGGGCAAGGAAAAACTCCCTAGAATTGGAGATACATATAGGAAGAAACCTCAGACAGATCCACGACTCAAGGGCCCAACCCATCTGCCTAGGGTCAGTTAAGTAGAGTAAAGTCATTTGTAGTATCAGAAGGTTCAAACAGTCCAGTATAGGGAATAAATAGTCCATCAGTAATCCATTAGTAATTTTGGAGGGTAATGGGTCGCTGGGATGCGTGGGCCGGGGGTCCTGGCAGGGAACCACAGCAGGTAATGGTAGGGCAGTCATAGGGATGATGATGGCAATGGCACTCAGGGGGATGGGACTTCAGGTGTGATGAGGGCCAGGCATAAAGATGGCTGATGACTGGTAATGGTTCACCTCACAAGTGAGGTATAGGGGAAAGGGAAGAATATCAATGGGGATATAGATTATTATACTATAGAGGGAAAAGTCAGAGGGGGAGAGGGAGTTGAATGACAGGACAGAGAGAGAGGGAGGAGGAAGGGTTGAGAGAGACAGAGGGAGAGGGGAGAGAGTTGTACGGCATGACACATGAGAAGTCCATGACAGTGCTATGCTATAGCAGCATAACTAAGGCATGGTGGAGGGTAGTCAGCACCAGCACAGGTGTGGTCAGTAGCCACCATGGGAGGCATGACTGGAGCACCAGTCACACAAGCCCACAGCAGAGGTGGTCCGTTCCAATGAAACCCTGAAGTGGTTGCAGTTCCACACTGCACCATACCTAACTATAGGAAGCACTAAAGAGATATTTTTTAAGTCTAGACTTAAAATAGGGAGGGTGTCTGCTAAACGGCCAGAAATACTTAATATGGGTGTTTAATATTAATGTTAACAGACAGTACGATCGAGCTATGTTCGTGCTGTTATCACCAGCTTTAATAACTATGTAAATTTGCGATCATAACCCATTTTACCTTTCAACACCACTGGCATGTTTATATGACTACCAGACGCTGAACAAAGTAATACATTGAACTACAAAAGATGTGTTCACTTCATCGTAATGTTATTTGCTTTACATCGCCTATCTTTTTGCCGTCCAGCATAGCGCCGTCCAGAGCAAGGGGTGAATATTTCTAACTGATGGGCACTGAAATCTCTTCGGTATTTGATGGTTCACTCTTAAGTTTCATGTCGTTGAAAGAGTGTCGGGATTTCCACCCGTTGTTTGCGATACAAGCTGCTTTCATTCATTTATTGAGCGTGCACGGTGCTGTAATGGAAACCTTAATGCGTAGCTCCGTAGCACAAGCACTGATCTATAAAGAACTCGGTATACGTAGCACTGACTTCACACCGCAATTTGCCCACTTTGATGCCCAAAAGAGTAGGGCAGCATTCTTCGAGTTGCTCGATTAACTTGATTATGAAAATTCCTCGAGGCAAAATATCTGCCTCGAAGCTTCGTTAAATTCCTATGACGCGCACTATACGTGCAGGGATCTGATTGATCCACAAGCACACCAGCGCGTCATTCTGAATTTAGTTGGCGCAATGGCGACAGAGGTGTGTGACGGGGCGAGTAGCCACCGTCACGGCAGTGAAGCACTGCCATCATTATGTGTGTTGTCTGTGTCGGGTTGCATGTAAACTGCTCACAAAAAGTAAGGAAACTTGACTTTGGCCCATTATATCTCCACTTTAATAATACCAATCACTGAAGTGTTTTATGTCATACGACTTTGGCCCATTATATCTCCACTTTAATAATACCAATCACTGAAGTGTTTTATGTCATTTTCATCGTTTATTAGTCACCTTTACAATGAGGTACAGCTTGTAAGCATTGGGCTCCAATGGAATGAGCAACACAAGCAAACGTGTAAGTAGTGCCAAGGAAAAATGTGCCAAAATGGCCTGTTATGCTGTTGGAATTCACCTGTGTTACTTCAAGCATTGACGATTGCACTCTCCCACAGAAGGAAAACAAAACATGTTAGGCATACATTCGTTCATTTTATACTCAGTGTCAGGGTCCTCAGTAGCGTGTAGAGGATCCATATGCAGCCACAACAGCTTGGCACCTTCTTCTCATGCTAGTCACCAACCTGGCTACATTCTGCTGTGGGATGGATCTGTTAAGTCAGCCAACCTGGTTCTGTTGGTGACTCTGGCACGTACAGCACGCCCAAGCTGATCCCACAAGTGTTCAATTGGGTTGAGGTCTGGACTCACGTCACGGCAGGCCATTCCATCCTCTCCACTCCCAAATTCTGCCACTGCTTCTCCCAAATTCTTGCCACTGGCTCCAGAATCTCATCCTGGTATCTAAACTCACCTGGTAGCACTTGAAGCCCAAAACGAGATGTCTGGCAGCAGAACCCTATTACTGGCCATTTTGGCACATTTTTGGTTGGCACTACTCAGACATTTGGCTGTATTGCTCATTCCATGATTGCCCTGTGCTTACAAGCTATACCTCATTGTTAAGGTGACTAATAAACGATGAAAATGACATAAAACACTTCAGTGATTGGTATTATTAAAGTGGAGATATAATGGGCCAAAGTCAAGTTTCCTTACTTTTTGTGAGCAGTTTATGTTAAAAATGCTAACCAGGTTGATTAGCTAACTTAGCTAATGATTTCTATGCTAACCATGCTAACTAGTTAACTTGCTAATGAGGACTTTTATTTTAAAACATTTGTTGCTAGGGTATCCATGGTGGCCACTATCAGGAATAAAGAAGTTACTGCAGTATAATAATGTTGGTTGCTATGGAAACTGTCATAAACGCTTAATTTTCAATTTCAATTTCAATTTAATGTCGCTTATAGAGCGCCAATACATTACACATGTCTCAAGGCGCTTTACAGAGTGTTAGACATTCAAAGAGAGCCCATGAGTAACAGGGGCAAGGAAAAACTCCCTAGAATTGGAGATACATATAGGAAGAAACCTCAGACAGACCCACGACTCAAGGGCCCAACCCATCTGCCTTGGGTCAGTTACAGTACAGTCATTTGTAGTTTGAAAGTTACAATGAGAATGAACGTTCAAATAGTCCAGTGTAGGGAATAAATTGTCCATTAGTAATCCATTAGTTATTTCGGAAGGTGATGGGTCGCTGAGATCCGAGGGCCAAAGATTCGGGCAGGGAACCACAGCAGGCGATGGTAGGGCAGTCATAGGGATGTGACTTCAGGTGTGATGAGGGACAGGCACAGAGATGGTTGATGGCTGGTAATGGTTTACCTCACAGGTGAGGTATAGGGGAAAGGGAAGAGAAATAGAGTGTGTTAGTATTACTGTAAGTCATATTAAGTATTAATAAGTATATCAATGGTGATATAAATGGTTATACTATAGAGGGTTTACAAAACGCTTTTACACACCTCTTTTGTGGGGACAGGTGCGTAGGAATAGGTTACCCAGTTAAACCCGAAGAGGCATCCCGCACATCGTCCACCACGCATGCAAACATCCACCCATCCACCACACACGCAACATCCACCCACCCACAATGCCCCCCCCCAATGCCTCCCCCCCCAGGCGAACCCACACACCACCCCTGAACCGCGCGTCGGAGCAGCATGGCTGAGCATGGCCAGCCAGAGTCCGCCCACAGGCGGCGCCACCCATCCGCAGACAACCCCCCACCACCATCCGCGAGCAGAGAGAACGGGGCCCGCGCCAGCCCCACCCCAACCACAACACCGCGCGAACACACACCACGGCCCGACCAGGACACACAATCTGATCTGCCCCGCCGCCCAGGCCCCCCGGTAGCAGCGCCCCCAGAGCAAAAGTCCAGAATGCTTCATGTCTTTGGACGTGTCATCCTGTCATCCTGTTGACAGGGTCGGGAGGCGTAGGGAGGCCATGTAGTGTAATTAAAATCGTTAAAATCATTGGACATTGGTGTAATGTAATTAAAATCGTTAAAACCATTGGACTTCCACTCTAGAAACACCACCCCAAGAAGGCCCGGGCCGCAAGCCCAATACAATGCCGCAACATAGCCCTCCCCTCCGCCATCCACTCCCAGCAAACCCACCTCCCCCGTCCCCCCCATCCCACAAAATGCACAGCCGTGCACATCTGATCAGACCGCATGCCCCAGCCAGACCGCCAATATACGTCCACGCAGAGCCACTGCCGAATGGAGCCGACACGAACCCCACCCCCCCCCCCCCCCATCTACAGACGGCGACGGGAGGCCCCCCGCGGATGAGCAACGCCACCCGCGAACGGACCCCGACCGGCCCAGAGCACCCAGCCACACCACCCGGGCGCGCAGCCCAGACATGATGCGCAAGCCCACCCGGGGAAGGCCCATGACCGAAACGGCGCAATTGGACAAAAGCCCGCATGCGCAGTGAATGAACAAATGCCCGCACGCGCAACAGACAGCACGCGGGACCCTCCCCCCCAAGCTACACTATAGAGGACAGGACAGGGAGAGAAGGAAAGAGGGAGAGTTGAGAGAGACAGAGGGAGAGGGGAGAAGAGGAGTTGTACGGCATGCCACATAAAAAGTCCATGACAGCGCAATGCTAAAGCAGCATAACTAAGGCATGGTGGAGGGTGGTCAGCACCAGCTCATGTGTGGTCAGTAGCCACCATGGGATGCATGACTGGGGCACCAGTCACACAAGCCCACAGCAGAGGTGGTCCGTTCCAGTAAGACCCTGAGGTGGTTGAAGTTCCACACTGCACCATACCTAACTATAGGAAGCACTAAAGAGATATGTTTTAAGTCTAGACTTAAAAATAGGGAGGGTGTCTGCTAATCGAATTGAGGGAGGAAGATTATTCCAGAGGAGGGGTGCGCGGTAACAAAAGGCTCTGCCTCCTACTGTAGTTTTTGAAATTCTTGGAATTACAAGAAGTCCAGTATTTTGTGATCGTAAGGGTCTAGGTGGATTATATGGGACTAGAAGATCTTTAATATATTCGGGTGCTCTGCCATTTATGGCTTTGTATGTGAGAAGTAGAATTTTGAAGTCAATGCGACTTTTAACAGGTAACCAATGTAGAGATGCTAGGATGGGGGAAATATGTTCATATTTTTTGGTCCTAGTGAGTGTGCGAGCAGCTGCGTTTTGTATAAGCTGTAGGCTTTTTAGACAGGTATTATTGTAGCTGGCGTATAGCGCATTACAATAGTCTAGCCTGGAAGTGACAAAGGCGTGGATTAATTTTTCAGCGTCTGGTAAGGATAAGGACTTCCTTAATTTTCCTCATTTTAATGGTTGCCATGTTGGTTGCTAGGTACATGGAGGTTTCATATAGTTGACTGGAGGCATAGTTGATGAAACTGACAGTTGGAATGGTTGAACAGTTAAATAGTTGAGTAGTTTCAATGGTTAAATGATTTAATAGTGTTTTATTGCAGTGAGGACTTTTATTTTGAAACAGTTGTGGGTAGAGGAAACAGTTAAACAGGATATGTAGTCTTCACAGAGAGATTGTATGCTTAAAGGGACACTTCACCGATTAGTGAATCGATGTATCTTTAGCAAACAAGTCATGTTGTTGAATGGTCATGCATCATTCCCTCAGTTTGCCTTGAGATGGAAGAAATACGGATTTCAATGTTGAACTTCCTGCTTTCAATGATGTAAAAATTGTCCTTTCTGGACAAATTTCACAGCTTTCAAGATTTTCACAAATGTATTTATTTATTACCTCCGCCACAGAGGTTATGTTTTCATTGGGGACCGGCGTTTGTCTGTCTTGTCTGTCTGTCTGTCTGTTCGCAAGATAACTCAAAAAGTCATGGATGGATTTCAAAAAAATTTTGGGAGTGATTCGTAACACGGTCGGGAATCCGAAGCCATTTGTGTTTCGCTTAGTGGTGTAATGGCATGATATGGCCACTTGGTAGCGATCGGAATAGTTTAGGTTCAAATGTATGACAACCGAGGAACAACAATACTCTCTAGTATTAGTCCAGTGCTTTTCTAGTTTATTTTGCGATGATCACGGTGATAAGCTCAGACCCGCGGTAGGCATCACGTGACCGCGGTATTGCGATAATGCGGTTACCGTCCCAGCCCTAGTCGCACGCATGCTATTTGTTTGTCCAGCAAATAACGATGTCCACAGACAAGGTAGAGTATTTTGCATGATTCTATGAAAGTATGATGCATTGCGACATAGACGCAAGTCAAATTTGTAGTTTCTTATGTCTTACATCAAACTACAGATCCGCTACCTGATCTGGTAAGCTTACATAGTGTGGTTATAGCCGATAAAGGCCTGCGAAGGGAATGCAGAAGTGCCGTTCACCCTGTTACAAATTGATGAACCACTGAAATTATTTTGGAAATATTTTAAGGTACAAAAAACTCTTAGAGTTTTGTCTCAAGGACAAGTACAAATCTTTATTTTAACTAACTATGCAGAAAACATTGTCCTGCGTGATTCTCACACCAGTGCCCGTATTCACAAATAATTTTAAGGCTAAAAGTAGCTCCTAATTGGCTTATTTAGGAGAAACTCCTAGAATGAATGGGCATGTCACTCCTAACTTTAGGATTCCTAATTTTTTTCCACTAAAAGTAATTCAGGAAGCACTTTAAGCCTAAACGTAGCTCCTAAGTCTAGAACAGCTTAAAATAATTTGAGAGGATTCCTAACTCACTAAGACCTATTCACAAACCGCTTTTAGTGGCATTTCACGTCACAATGTTTTGAAATGAACGTGCGGTTACAGGAGCTGTCATCCGAGGGAGTAATTGTGCATTGCAACTAAAGGATGCAATAACGCCACGGACAACCAAAACCACCATTGCATGTAAACTAAATGTAACGTCTCATTGTAGGCCTAAATTAAATAGTTTCTCCTCTTTGCGAATGTAGGCTATGTGTTTTCATACAGATTAATTTAAAATGTTAAAACAAATGTTGCAAAGATAAGCTACCGCTACAGTCCGTAGTGTTTCATTATGCTCCTAGGCTATTTGCTTTACTTTATTTTACTTTTATTAATTTAGGCTATGCCTAAAGTGCCTGGGGTGCGTTTCCCCGATAACGATGGATAGACACTCTTACGAGGGTTTTCTACAATTCATCTTAAGATCGATCGTTTGGTTTTGCCGACTGTTTCCCGAACATGCTCGTAGCGTGAACGCGCGTGCACTGATCTTACGATGCTCTTAAGGGGAGCTGTCCACGATAAAAGTTTTGAAATATCCCCTAATTTAATGGTGATGTCAGGTGACTGCACGTCACAGCTAAGCCTACCGTCTGAACTTCGGATCTATACATTAATTCACATCAATACAAGAATAGAAAACCTTTGACATCTGCATGTAAGCATTCCAAGTAGCCTAGGCCATATACCACACACAAGCATACATACTTTTTATTATTTAACATTAGATTGTTGCCCCGTTTTTATGTTTGTTAGATAGGCTATGTAACATATTATGCTTCGGCTAGCTTAGGCTACTCCTACATCGTTCATTCCAGTTCTTTGCTAACCTACTTGTGAGAGCACGGTGTGCTGCCTGTGCAATACTGTTTCGAGGTGTCACGTTTAAATAAAGAGGTTGATAAGAAAATGAGGAAATGTGTATAAATAACATAGCCTAGGCTTAGATTTTGACGCAGCACAGACTATAGCCACATATTCCTTTCTCTGTTTTTACCTCATAAGCCTAATAAAAAATAAAAAATAAAAGGCTACACAAAAAGATAATGGCAAACTTTTCTGGCGACGTCTCGTTTCCTAACTTGTTTGTAGGCTATTTTTGTCCGGTTTTGATAACATCATTATGTCCATTGAATGAATGCTATTTTGCATGCTAAAATCTGAATCATCACAAGTAAATACAATAGAGAATGGTAACGTAAGTTGGATCATTATAATCTTAGTTGTAATCCCCCTACATATCCTGCTGGTGACTCCACTGAGGCATAGCCTTAAGACGCCCTTAGTCAGCAACGACAACTCTGGAACACTCGTTAGTCGTAGATCTACGAGTGTTTTCACGATGCTCTTAAGTTACGATTGTTTCGGGAAACAGTCGGAAAACCTTAAGACGTTCTTAAGAGGGACTTTACGATCATTTTAGGCTTACGATGCTTTCGGGAAACGCACCCCTGGCTAGTTGACATTTTGCTTGAATGCTATGTAATTAGTCAAAGGATGAATTAGATCCACCAAAGGTTATCATAGTTGAGTCATAAACCTCAATTCCGTGACCATTCTCTGGCTAATATATTTTGACGTCTGATTTGTACGGTGGCCGACAGGTGCAAACGACGCGCAACTTATGACGACACATATAAATCAACAAAACACGTGCAATTAAACAAAACACTAACAACTTAAGAAAACATCTTCATCTTCACATGCACATGCACATCACGTTTGTTGCCACTGTAGAAGTGACACTACTTGCCTTTGTTGGAAAATGCTCTAATTTTATTTTAACATTTTATCACCATGTCTAATTGCCTTAATTTTCCTCCAGTTTTGTGTCTCTTCTGGAGTTTGCTGAAGAACATCTTAAAGTTGTCAGCGTGTTTGTCTGCTTTTACAAGAACAGAGAAGATTGTGGTATGTAGTTCACAGATATTAACATTAATATTTAAATGTAACATGAATTGTATGATTCACTGCTCCCTAAATGTTGTCTTACCCGTGTGTCATCTGTGTCTGCAGCAAAATTAGTGCGCACATTCAGCTTTCTGGGCTTTGAGATTGTGAAACCAGGCCAGGCCCTCGTCCCACCTCGACCCGATGTTTTCTTCATGGCCTACAACTTTGACAGGGATTCTTCTGATGAAGATTAGTTCCGACCTACACCCCTTCCACCTCTCACTATATTTCCCAACTACTTCTCACTCTGTGATTCAAGTTATCCCTTGCTTATTTGTTACACTGAAGAATGTAGTTTTAGATGTGTTCTCTGTAGTGTGGCTGATTAAGTTCTCTCTGTCCCCGTCTCTATATCTTTCCTGATCCTTTTCAATCGTTTCTGTGTTGAATGGCTGTATGCCTATTATTTAGATTGATTGGTGTTACAGAACAAAAGAGGGAAGCTCTTGAAAGGGACTTAAGAGCATTTTGCAATTCTCAAATATCAGAAAAAAAACATTTGTTTTGTCATTTTATTGTGAAAATACTCTTGAATGTACAAACAGGTCATTCAGTTTACATTTTGGTACATCAGTGCTATAATTTGATTGGCTTACAAGAGGAAACAAGATTGTTTCCCATTTCATATAGCGATGCATGGTAAGACCTGAGATTAACAGAGTGGTTGTCTTATCGTCACAACAGTATCTGGTACGTATCTGCTGGTTGTTGGCCCAAAAGACCATGGAAGTGAAATGGAAAATGTTTGTTGATTATGTAATAACTGAAACCAGAATCCACAACACTTACAAAAAAAATGAACATATGAGATGCTGATGAGTGAATTGGTACAAAGCTTGATAAAACAGCCAAAGTGCTTTTGCCTCTTTATTGTGTATATCAGATATTTTCTTTAGCAGTATTTCCATGCTGTTTTTACTGGTCTAGAAATTCTTGACTTTTTCTGATAGGTTTGGATGATGTACACCTACATAGTGGTACCTGATGTGCTTCTGTAATAATAAAAAATATTTAGGAAATACATATAACTTTGTCTCAACTCAGAATATTTCTTCTTTCTGTATAAAACGACCTCAAATCCTGTTGGATGTTCAGTAGATGGCAAGAGGAGTAGGATCACAGCTTTTCTCCCTTTACTTATTGGCTTTATGCAAAAAGGATTAATTACAGTGCATGAAAATGAAAATGCACTGTACTGTTGTCACAAGGCGCCTTCTTATTAGCCCTGTTGGGGAATAGCTGTTTTTGCTGGAAACACCAAGGGCTCCGTTTTTGAAAGATTAAAGAGTCACTGCACCCTAAAATATGTTTTTTGAGCTGTTGATTGATTGAAAATACTCAAGTGGTGAACTGTACTATTACCAGGGTTAATATTGACAAAAATCGTGTTTCTCGACAAAAGTAACATTTCGTCTGATTTTGTATTGGAGATATTGCTCTCCGTGCATACTACAGGTTGAGACATGCCATGGCATGTTGGTCCAAAATGCTATTGGAATGCTGACGAAGTCTGTACTTCTCGTCAAACACTACGTCACCGGGTCGTTACAAATTAGGAATGAAACGCCCCAACACCTGCTGGCCTGATTAGCCTACCTGTGATAAGCCATGTCTGCAGCACTCATTCCCAGATTGACAGAAATCACCATGGTTGATTGGTTGCAGCAGTGCTGCACTCCCTCTCCAAATTTCAGAACGTCTCGCCCATTTTGAAAGCCATTTTCAGAAATGTGAAGTGGGTAGAGTTAGGGGTTGAAGTGACTCTTTAAGCTGAAGGTGCTGATCCTTCATCCAGTTTGAAATATCCTTTAGGCATGCAGAGGTGGGAAGGATAGGTAAAGTTGAGTGTCGTCAGCATAGCAATAATATTCAAATCCATGAGAGTGAAAGATCTCACCTAAATATTGGTGTAAATAGAGAAAAGGAAGGGGCCCTAATACTGATCCTTGAGGGACTCCTGTAGTGCGGTCATGAGACTTTCATATCTGTCCCTGCCAAGACACACTATAAGAACGTCCTTTAAGGTACGATTTGAACCAGTCAAGAGCTTTCCCAGAAATTCCCAGTTCATATAGTGTAGAAAGGAGAATGTCATGGTAAACTGTATCAAAGGCTGCAGATAAACAGAACAGAATTGCCACCGATGAAATTCTGATGAAACAGAATTGACACCGATGACCGAGCAGAGGACTTAGCTACTCTCAATGCATAAGTCACAGAGAGAGGAGCAGTTTCAGTAGAATGACCACTCACACTTGAAACCAGACTGCATAGCAGGGATGGGCATTCGATTAAATTTTCTTAGTCGATCGTCGGGAGAATTAACCATCAACTATCGATTAATCATTCATATTTTTATATTACATTTATTTATTTATTTTATTTAAAATGCAATGAAAATACAATACCACAACATGTTTGTTGCGTAGTGTGAGTCTTGAAGCAATGAAATCAATGCCACTTTGATTGCAACAATTAAACATTTTACCAGTCAGGGGCAATATTTCAAGCCATTCTCAGTTACTTGCGAGTTTGTTTTGATTGCGCTCAGTTTCAACCTAGCATCAACTCGAATTTAGCATGGACATTTATTGAAACCAGCATATCGCATTCTGTCACGACATAGCCTAGGCTACTATCACCAGACTGGTGTCTCACCACAGCTCCTGCTTCTTTTCTTCGTAGAGAGATTCTACCCGTTTGGTAGGCTAAATAAAGTTACAGGATGCATATTTATTCAAGTGGTAGGCTAGTTTGAGTGTGGCGGTGTTGTATTTCGCTTTGGACAAAGGCGTCTGCTAAATTGCATAACCATACACGTCAATGGCGTAACTTTGGGTCTACCATTGGGGGGGTTAAACTTGCGGCATGTTTATCAATTTATTTATTTATTGAATAATTTTCTTGTGCAAAAGCATGCTAATTTGCCATTCCTGTATTCGAAACACATCATGGTACTTTTACTGATTTAGGCTACACTTAACATAAATGCATCTATTCACTTGACTATTTGTGCCACAATGACACAGTAGTTAAATTCAGTGTTTAATAAGCACTAGCCAGCAGTGGCAGATTCCATTTAATTGATTGTGTGTGTGTGTTCGCTTTCTCAATTGCTGTACCTCCTCTGTCACCACCTTCTACAGTATCTCTCCTTCTTTGATTGCTGTACTGTACCTCCTCTGTCGCCTTCACCCTCTGGTCACCTATCTCTTATCTCTTACCTCCTTGGCCATTTCTCCATCTTTCCCTCTTCTCCTGATAAAAATCTAAGTTAATGGTCAAATGGTTTGAGAGAGGTGGTATATCCTAATCAGTTTTGGAGAATGTGTCCAAAATGTTGGAAAGCATTTTAAACACCTTTTGCCCACTTAAGATTGCTACAAAATAATACTAATACTAATACTAATGTTGTTTCAATGTTTCCCAAGAGCAAGCCTGCTAACATGGACCGTCATTAACCGTGTGAAGGCCTATGTATAAAGTACAGTATGCGTGCGCACCTGCACTAGCCAGCCAACTCCAGTCAACAAATCAGCTAATTTAACAGCTAACTTAGCAATAGGGGTATAATAGCTGGATATGATTTTGGGGGGTGTCATGACCCCTGTAACCCCCCCGCAAATTACGCCTATGATACACGTTGTTGTAGTGCTTGCAGCGAACTAAGTCACTTTTAAAATTAAAATGGTCCCACGCCACACTTCACCGTGACCCCTTCATAATTGGCTACTACTGAAATCAAAACGGAAACTCGCAGTTAACTGAGAATGGCGGCTGGTAAAATGTTTAATTGTTGCCACGCAGTGAAATTAATATCATTGTTTCAAGACTCACACTACGCAACGCAACGTACAACTGTTTAATCGATTACAAATATATGATATTGACGAAATTCTTAATGATCAATCCTCGATCGTCGATTAATTATGCCCATCCCTACTGCATAGGGTCTAGATTTACCCTAGCAACCAACGATATAATGTCACCCTAGGAGCCACCATAGCAACTACCATAGCAACCAACATGATTACCCTAGCAACCACCATAGCATTAGCTTCATTATGCATTGCAACAACCATGTAAATCTAAGCAAGACCATTGTTACTATCTCTACATGGTCTGTTTTAACACTGTATGACATTTTACATAATATGTTTTGCATTTTCATGCACTAGTAAACCATTGGAAGTTATTATTCTGAGTACCACTTTTTCTGTACACTACTAAACTTGAACTGATTTGGGTCTGCCATAGGACATTGCTGCTATCTATTTTTCATTTTCAAAACAATAAATATCACTGTGGGTACGCGATCCGAGCTGGCTGGATCGGATATGCGCATGCGCAAGATGATCGCGCATGCGCAGTTGATGCACTGTTTTACAGCTCTGCACGATCCGATCAGCGCATTTTAGGTCTATGAAATTGTCCCATGAACAATTTATATATAATTATAAATCATTTCACTTCAGCACACATCATGCCCACACTTTCTCTTATATTAAAGCCCCTATCTGCCAGCACAATGTCACCTATGGAATGAGGGTGAGTAGAAGTGTCTGGAGCAATGCAAAGTTTGGAAGCCCCGTGTAATACTTCACTGTGTTATCATCACCACCAGGGCCGGAGTGGGGCCTCTTTTCAGCCCGGGAATTTCAGGCTCAATACCGGCCCACTTTTTCCATGGTAGTGGAAATTGGATCAATTAAGCAACAGTTCAATCTGAGAAGTTAACATATTCCACTATCCCAAGGTTGATAAATTAACAAAAGCAGAAATAAATGAATAAAGCATTTCAAATGTATTCCACTCTTTAGCATAAAGGCATATTGAATGTTTACAGTTCAAATCACAGTATAAAGTTACACTGTGAATGGCAACGGCATCTAGGCTATAGAAGCGGACATCCATGTGACCGATGGACGTAAAATGTATCCAAATTCACATTCTCTGTTTAGCCTAATTGCTCACAGATCACACATAATTCACAGATATCGTGGAAGAGCTGGACTTGAGCTTTCAAACGATATTAGCAGGTGCTGTGATAAACTGAATGTAAGCAACGTCAATTTTCGTTAAGTTTATCAGGCTATTTCCACTGTGAACACAGAGCTTCATCCACCTCCACACCCATTACTCTCGGTGGTAGCCTTTATCTCCCAAACTCCAGTCAACATATAGCATATAACCATATATCAAAATAAACAGCAGACCTTATCGGACCCGAGGATATGAAGCATTCCTCTGTGCAATAGCTGATCCCGAGTAGGCTAATCCGGTTTTGAAATTGCAGCAAATATCTACATGTTATCTAACTTTATATTATATTATAATATCTATTATATTAAAGCAACACCATGGAAGTTTTGCTCTCGGGGTCCCCCTACAGTTGGGAAACGGTCATTTCTTTACATATGTCGTAAAATCAAGAGTTGGAATTCCAACGTTGGGCCAACACTGACCCAACGTCAGCAGCCCAACCAATTGCAATTTGATGTTATTGGTTGAGCAGCTGACGTTGGGTCAGAGTTGTCCCAACGTTGGAATTACACCCACAAATGGCAGCGTCAAGAGTTGGAATGCCAACGTTGGGGCAACACTGACCCAACGTCAGCTGCCCAACCAATTGAAATTTGATATTAGTGGTTGGGCAGCTGACGTTGGGATTCCTGAGTTCTGCAGACTGCTTGCTAGTTGGACTATATCTAAAAAAATATCCTGCCTTGACTGAGACTGTACATTCTTAATGCTACACAATGCTGAGGAAGAGTCAGAGGCTATAACTATATTACTTGGCCTAGGCCTATTACTCTCACTCCATGAGAGAGCCAAGAGGATGGCAACAAGCTCTGCTGAGTATACCGCCAGGTCATTATTTAGCCTCTTCCTTACAGCTATTCTTAGTTTAGGGATGACAAAAGCTGCCCCCACATGTTTGTCCTCTCTTTTTGACGCATCTGTAAATATAATAGATCGATCTCCATAAGAATCCTGTATAAACCCTTCCACATAAGATTTATCAACTTCTTTGCCTTCCTCTCTTGCCTCTAGGAGGCCAAAGTCAACTGAAGGCAACTCAAGGGTCCACAGAGGCACTGCTGGATAAGGCACTGTGGGACACACCGCTAACTGGTCTACCTCCACTTTTCTTGCTTTTCCTTTAATGATCCATCCAAAGCTTTTGATTTTTGTGCTCACTCTCTCTTGACAGTTTACCAAGGTGTTCAAGCCTATGTGGCCGTCCTGGTGACCCTTAAAGGGATAGTTCGGATTTTAAGACACGAAGTTGTATGGGTTCCCTGTCAGCAACGTAGTGCATCAGCACTGACTTACCCCCGACAGCGTCCTGTGAGCCGAGATCCAGCCGGTTTTAGATCGTTTTTGATGCTGAAGAAAGTAGTCCGGCAAGTTTCTGGGGTCACGAAAGTAAAGTGTTTTTCTTCTCAAAACCATATGCGTTCAACAGAGTGATATATTTGCACCACAAAAACGTTGTCCAGGAAAAATTCAAACCTCGTTATCACTTACTTATTTTTCGCGATTCCTATCACTGCGCGCTACTGACAGCTGGACAACGTTTTTGTGGTGCAAATATATCACTCTGTTGAACGCATATGGTTTTGAGAAGAAAAACACTTTACTTTCGTGACCCCAGAAACTTGCTGAAGAAAATAGTCCGGCATCAAAAACGATCAAAAACCGGCTGGATCTCGGCTCACAGGACGCTGTCGGGGGTAAGTCAGTGCTGATGCACTACGTTGCTGACAGGGAACCCATACAACTTCGTGTCTTAAAATCTGAACTATCCCTTTAAGGTTAGCCCAGTATACCAGAGCTAATTGATCTCGTCTGAGATGCAAAGGCATCTCCCCCAATTCCACTAGTAAGGCTGCCACAGGTTGTGGTTTTCATGGCTCCACTACATATCCTTAAAGCTTGATGTTGCACAATGTCTAGCTTCTTTAGTACTGTATTAGCAGCAGACCTATACACAATACATCCATAGTCAAGTACTGATCTTATTAACCCAATATAGATGGTCTTTAAAGGGGAAATGAACCCAAAAACAACACTATGCTCCATCACTATATTTCATCACATTTATATAGTTGATTGTGCTGCCATCAAATGTACTAACTCCATATAAAAAGAAAAGAATTTAACTGCTACAGTAACGGTGATTTGACGCGTCATCAAATCACCGGAATAGGGAGGGAAAGTGAAAACCAGCGCCAAGTGGTTGCGTTCCTATCGAAGAACAGCTCCAATGTTAAGTCCCATAGACCGACTTTTCAAAAAAATACTACGCAGCTATACCAGCGATCTTATCCACCAAAAATATTTTTCAGTCTGCATACTGTAATAATCTACTAACTGTGAAAATATCAGACCCTATTTCGCCTTATTTAAAAAAAACGTAATTGCTCGTTTCATTTCATAAATGGACTACAACTTCAAGTGACGTGACACCCTTCCACGACGTTACTCGCCTAGCATGGTTTGTTTATTAGCCTGTTAGCTAGTTGGTTAGTTAGTAGACAATCACACTTACTGCCAGCTCTTGTGTGAGTAGGAGCACAACACAAGTTATCCCAACATAAAGGTAATTACCACACGGTTTACATCGCTCTCTGTTATTACAAAAATATGATTGCCAGTTAAGCAAATTGCCGTTTTGATCAGTTGGAGATGAAGCGCCCAAACTGGTGACGTCAAATGCTACTGTAGCTAGCTACTGTAGTTCGTTATCACCATGTTACAAACAAACTCAAAACAATTAAACTGATCCTAAAAAATAAAGTATGACCACTCGAAGCAATAGAGCTGACCTACATGTATAGCATATTGAAGGCATTTAACTAACTTCCCATCATGGGCCGAGATATATTTTTTCTAGAAGAAAATCCCATCCACTCCTGCTAGCCTCTAGGAACGCAACCACCAGGTGGCGATGAGATTACTTTCCCTCCCTATAAAAATGCACGACTACAAGTTATGAACGTTCTGAATGGGGGGCGGATCTTGAGCGAGATGATTGACAGTATCGTTCTTTGGTTGACAGCGGCAGCTACTAAGTAGGCTAACGTTAGAAGAACTGCTGCTGGCCCCAGCCGTGGCGCGACTGGCTGGGGCACCTGCACCGCACGCCGGCGACCCGGGTTCGATTCCCGCCCCGTGGTCCTTTCCGGATCCCACCCCTGCTCTCTCTCCTGCTCATTTCCTGTCATACTCTCTACTGTCCTGTCCAATTAAAGGCATAAAAAGCCCAAAAAAATAATCTTTAAAAAAAAAAAGAAGAACTGCTGCTGCTAACCAAAGAAGGTGAGCCTCACGAAAATAATGGACGATACCGACAACGATTTTTTGGTTGCTGAGAAGCTTAATGCTGACCCATTTGAAGGCTATTTATTTGAGCCGGAATATTCTCCCACTGAAGTAAGGCAACGGAGGGAACAGCAGCAGGCAGCTCCGGATGGTAACGCCATCGTTGCGGCTGACCGTCCTCGAGTTGACAGCAGTTGGTATCCGAGCTGTCCTTCCTAACCCAGCACAGCAGCTTTCACGCTCATCTGGATCGAGGGGTCCTGGAAACATTTTTCCACTTGGAGAGAATAAATTGGAAGAAACAGAGACGATCACAAGGCCAAGGAGGACAAATGTCAAACAGACAAGTGAGTCAATCATATCTTTCTGTTATGTCTGCTGGTTGGCCTGTAGCAGATTTGCTGAGCCACCAGAGCAAAGACTATCTATCGCCCTCTAACATATGTCACTTCATTTCTATACAAACTAAGGATTCGTTAAAAAACGCAAGCAGAAACAGAGGCGGTTACATGGCTACTGTCTCATTTTTTACATGAAATGCAATTTAGCTAATGTGCTATTTTAATGTAGCCATTTTCTTCTACCCAGTTTTGTTTGGTTGGCTACCGAATCCTGCTGGAATGGGTGCTAAGAGGCGAGCGTTTGGGGAAGCACAACCGAGCAGTACTCCCCGCCTGCCTCATTGATGCAGTAAGGCTGGGATTATACTTGCCGTTAGACCAAGCGTAAGCGTATGCGCCCGTGTGCGACCTGCTGTGTCCTGTGTACAGACTCGCTGCAGCATCACGCACCCAACTGGAGGTCTTCACTAGGGGGAGACTATAGTAACATCAGATGTGGATGTGGCCATGTGCCATTGTTTACTCTCACGATTGCCCCCAGCTTCGATGTCGATAATGCATCTTGCAGTCACCTTTTTTTGGAGTGATCGCCCCCTACTTTCTTATCAGTATTGCATCTCGCGGACGCGTCATATTCGCTTGCGACGACGTGCACGACCGACGCACCAAACGACCGCAAAATACGCGAGGCAGCCATGATACGAACACGAACGCGTTGTCTGCAGCAAGTCTAAACCTGCCTTAAGGCAGCGGTATGCGTCCCCTGATGGCCAATACACCGGGTTCCTCGAGGTGAGAGAGGCAGCAGAAGGAATCGAGTAGACTGCTCAACAAATGTGAACAATTCGGTTGTCGTTAATAAACATTTATTTTGTACTTGAACCCTGCGTTTTTTTTAAATATTTACCTGAATACCCATAGTTATCTCTTGCATCAGGAGTTCGATTAACAAATGCACACTAGTAATTGTTCATGTCTGGTCATTTTTAGCCCTACAAGTAATGGTGACACTCATTCTGCCACAGAAAACTTCAGATTAGGCCACACGTGAAATGACCACCTAACCTTTGTTCTGACAACACAGCTCTAATTTGAAGGAATTCACATTCACCTTAGATTTTGTGCTACATACAATCATTAGAAAATGTGGACTGATGTTTATATCTAGGACAAGTCTAATCCATTTACACTTCTGTAAGCATATCTGAAACATAGAGACAGTTCAATAAATATGTATTAAATGGCCACACCATACAGTTTATATACAAATATAATCTGTTGTGAAAGTAATGACAGGCCACTGATGTATGAGCAAACTGAATCAATGAGACAAAATCATCCAAATCGCAAGACTTTTTTTTACAAGAGGCTTGCAATATACTCACTGACACTGGTGGTTAATGAGTTACTCATTTAGCAAAACAACTCTTGTGTTTCTGGGCAGCATCATCTTTGGATGGTTTGGGGAGTGTTCCTATGTTAGCAGGCAGGTCAGGTCTAAGAAGAGTTGAAGATGTGTCCTTGAAGATGACAGTAGGATCATTCCGCCTCTCCAACAGCAACTGCATCAACCTGGTTCTGAAGTTGACCGTGTTTTGCTGATGCCTCTTTCTTGTGACCCATTCTTTTGAACGCTTGCTCCATTCTTGAATGATAACAGGTTTTCCTGTAAGACATGCAAGGATTATTTGAGCAATTATAGTCTGTTTAATATATATTGCTTCCCACACATGCAATTCTATCACTGACCTTCTGAGTCCAGCTTTGGTTTCTGAGTCAGGTTCTCATTGTGATGCATGATGGCCAAGTTTGTTCTTTGCTTCATACTCTGGTAGGAGAAGCACTGTCTCTTTGGAGCATACGGCAATAGGGAACCGTGGAATACTTCCAAGGCGAGTAGCTGTGTGCACATCCCACCTTGCAGGTGCAGGACAAATGGAGAGTAATTATGGAAGAAAAAGTAATATCCGCAACACTGATAAATGCTCCCGGTTTAATATTGAAAAAAATGCAACGTTTCGACCCTACTGGGTCTTCATCAGGCAAAATCAAAAATTGTCTGATGAAGACCCAGTAGGGTCGAAACGTTGCATTTTTTTCAATATTAAACCGGGAGCATTTATCAGTGTTGCGGACATTACTTTTTCTTCCATACTTCCAAGGCACCTGGTTGTTCAGCAGAGATGTAATGTATTAGATTACCTTTACTATCAACAATTAAAAGGGTGCTCTGATTCATCCTTGAAAGAGACTTTTTGAAAGCAAAGTCAATCAGATGGACCTTTAGCAGTAGGATGACAGCATAGCATAATGTTAACCATTACTTTTCAATACAACAGAAATACATTACTGCTGTCCAAAGCATTGGGGAAACGATGTTCTCACCCCTTAGACAAGTGAGGGGGGATGCTAGACTATCGAACGACGGTGACAAAATTCTGACAAAAAACTGACCTGTGTGTTTGAAACGACCCATGTTGTCAAGATCCTTCTGGAGTGTTGTGTTGAGGACTATGCTAGCCAGCTCCTGATATGCCTCACTGTCCTTACACAGCCACATTTTCTTCTCCCATTCTTCATTGGTTAGAGGTGGGTGTTGACAGCTGTGCTCAGTCCCTCCTTCAGTCCATGTGTGTTCATCAATTATGTGGTGCAGAATTGAATTCCACGTCGACTTCAATTTCTTAGAAGAATAAATATAACAAAACATTTTCAAGAATGTGGCCAAACACCACATACCGTTTAGTCTTGCCAATGAGAAGGGACTACTGAGATAAGCTACTCAGATTGGATGACAGTTCTATAGTGACACAGTTGAGGAGCAAAATGAAGCGTACAGAAGACCATAAAGTGGTCTACATACCTCGACATTTCCTCCTGCTCTGGCAGTAGAGTACCAGAGATGGTTCTGGATTGAGCGGATCCAAGGTTTCAATGCTGCACATCTCCTCCTCTTGGACTTTGATATCAACTTGCTTTGGATATCTGGGTAGACACAAAACAATGTTATGAGCATGACCACTTGCAACCAACATTTGGGTAGTTTTACAACGAGGGTAAGCGCATAATGTCAAACAATGTGTTTGAGTGAACATGTAAACGAAGGCACTTTGTCACTTATTGAACTCATGAAAGGGCTAGGAGTTCCGTAACACAGAAACGTTTTAACCTGATGCTAAGTGACAAGAGTCTTTGTCTACATGTCCACTCCAACACATTGTTTGACACTATGCACTCATGCTGGTAGTGAAAGTACCGGTCTACAGTCAGTGATTAAATTGTTGTGTACTGTACTGTACATCTCATGTCATGATTTTAACCTGGAATGGGGTTAACACCCATCCCACTTGACCCTCATCTGATTAGTGTGAATGTACTGTACATTTAGTGTAGTTCTGTTTTGGATTTGGTATGACTGAATAATACCATTGTAAGTCAACCAAGCTTCATGACTTTTTTGCTATTAATATCCACCTTCAACACTTTCTTATGCTCTATAAGGTGACATTTGGTTAAGCGAGTCAAAATAGTTCCGAAAATTATGCTTCAACACACTATCTAATCTAATGAATCGAAATCATGCAAATTTCATTTTTTTCTCATGTAAAATGTATAATAGAAATAAATGACCCGTGATAACAGGCTAGAATGTCTAAAGTTCATTTCCCCTTTAACGCAGGCCTACTAGCACCCCACTCTACACCCCGCAGACACCGCATTACATTCAGTACTTTTTTACACTTCTCTCTCATTTTTTGGATATGCACTGCCCACGTTAATCGTTTGTCAAACCAAATACCTAGGTACTTGAAATGGTCTGTCCTTTCCAACTCTTGCCCACAAACTGTAATTTTAGGTCCTGACTTATAGCTCAGGAAGACATTGGCCTGACTAATGATTCTAATAGCTCCGATGAGCAAGAGGGAGACAGTGACACTAATTTAATTGATGTCAGCAACTTGCGTGTTGACATAAAAGTATGGGCAATTGCAACCAACACACCTATTAGTCACATCTCAAGTCTTCTCTCTGTGCTTCGGAAGCACTTGCCTAATGCAAACCTTCCAAAGGATGGCCGCACTCTTCTCTCAACTCCAACTTGCACAGAGGTGCAATCAAAAGCTGGGGGCTCCATGCACTATTTTGGGGTAGCAGCAAATGGGATTAGGGCAAGAATAGATGATAACGCCATACTAAAGAACACTCACACACTTCATCTTCAAATTAATATTGATGGCTTGCCTCTCTTCAAGAGCAGCAATCAACAATTTTGGCCTATATTAGGGCTAATTGAAGAAGACCCTTGCCGAATTTCTTTCGTGATAGGTTTGTACTGTGGATTCTCCAAGCCATCAGATGCAAATGAGTACCTCTCTGACTTTGTCACAGAGATGGGAAAGCTTGGTTCTGATGGCTTAGAGCAGGGGTCGGCAACCTTTGAGACCTCCAGTGCCAACTTCAAAATTTCTAGTCAATGAGTGTGCCACTATCAACAATAATGGTTAAAAAAAACACACACAAACAACAGGAATATACTTCTACAAATTTGGAATTTTATTTTACATTAAAAATGTGCTAATAAAATAAAATGTTAATTATTTTTATTATTATTATAGCCATGCATAACAAACGAAACGGCCACAACATTTTATAGGCAACAGCAGGCCTATTTTAACTGAACAGTGTGGGCTGAGGCTAAAATGAATCATAGGCTATATGTCTCAATTAAAAGGTACTGCTTTTTTATCTGGGGTTTGTAGTTTGTCACTTTGTCAGTCTGAGATTTTTTTTTTTTTTTTGCTGATGCTGGTGGCGGGTGCCAGTGATTATGCCTTGGCGTACCAGCAGTGGCACCCGTGCCATAGGTTGCCTACCCCTGGCTTAGAGTATCAGTCCTACTTCTATCGAATCGAAATTTCAGCATTTGTGTGTGATGCTCCGGCAAGAGCCTTTCTTAAAAACATAAAAGCTCATAACTCCTATTATGGATGTGAGCGATGTGTTCAAGAGGGTGCTTGGTTAAACCAACGCCTTAACTACACTGAGACCAATTCTGTCCTGAGGACAGATGAGGACTTCAGAGAAAAAAACAATCCTGACCATCACAAAGAGGGTGAGAGTGCTCTGCTCCAAATTAAAATAGGCATGGTCTCTCAATTTGTGTTAGACTTTATGCACCTTGTCTGCCTGGGAGTTGTGCGCAAGCTGATATGGCTATGGATGAGAGGCCCACTCCCAATTAGAATAGGAAACCGTTCTGTAATAGCCATATCTGATACATTGATAAGACTAGGGAAGAATCTGCCAAAAGAGTTTGGCAGAAAGGGAAGATCATTGAGGGAGGTTGATCGATGGAAAGCCACGGAGTTCCGAACATTTCTGCTTTACACTGGCCCCATTGCTTTAAAGAAAGCACTGCCTAAGCAAATGTATGATCACTTCCTCCTGCTGCATGTTGCCATATCCATATTATGTTCACCCCGTCTGCATAAGCATTATTGTGATTATGCTGAGAATGTTCTCAAGGTTTTTGAGCAGAATTTCCAAGTTCTTTATGGGGATTTTGGGTAACAACATCGTATCTTGTGCCAACACCACCTACAAAATTGAGGAAATACACAGAACTCTTGGTGTTACCTCCTTTGTGGTGAGACAGTATACACAACAGCTACCCTTTTTTAATGACCCAGTGAACTCCCTTCAACTGGGAATGGCTGTAGAAGAAATGTCAAGAGACACCTTGACAATAACAGAAAAAGACAAGGTTTTTGAGCAGAATTTCCAAGTTCTTTATGGGGATTTTGGGTAACAACATCGTATCTTGTGCCAACACCACCTACAAAATTGAGGAAATACACAGAACTCTTGGTGTTACCTCCTTTGTGGTGAGACAGTATACACAACAGCTACCCTTTTTTAATGACCCAGTGAACTCCCTTCAACTGGGAATGGCTGTAGAAGAAATGTCAAGAGACACCTTGACAATAACAGAAAAAGACATAGACTGGAAGATGGTGGCAATGCCATACAAAAACAGACTCGTCGTATACCCTTTTAATCATTTGTAAAATCGTATTCCTATTTTTCTTTTTTATATTCATAATTCAATCAAATTTAATCTGGCCCTAATTCAATTATTCATTCAATCTTGTCATTCTAATTGTACACTAACTTTTAACCCTTTCATTTAGATGTTCGCAGTTGTTTTATTTATTGAAACGAACGAGGTGGAGGTGATACCGTCATGTTGGCTGAGTTTGGATGAAAAAGTGGCTTTCTGGCCACCATACAAAAAAACTGATAAGGCCAAGGCAGCAGTTTTAACCATGGAGGAGCCAGACGAGACTTGGGGGGAATTTTTGGTCAAAGTCTTCAAAAAATACGGTGAGACACACCACACAGTGCCATATACACAGAGGCAGAAAGGGGTAGCAGACATGGGCTGTTGTAAAAGGTTGCCAGTGAATGAAACCAATAACAATAGAATGCAGAGGTATAATGGCACAGGGGAGAAGTATTGAACACGCTAAGACAAAGAGGCTTTCCAGGGCTACTGAAGACCTCTGAATTTTGCTCCTGAGCTCTGTGCATTGCTGGACAATGGTGAGTGATGTTCCTCTCACCGGGGACAATGGTACCACTGGTCTTAAAGGAAGATTTGGGTGCTTTGAAATGCATCCTGTGTAGTTCCACTGATAAAACCACACATGTCTGAGACAATAAGGGGAGTAAAAAACAACATAAAAAGTCTATTTCACACAGTGTTTAAGCAGCAGACTGCACCACCCTACGCACACCATCTAAATCTATACTTTACTCCTCCGTCCCCTCATGGCCTTCAGCATTGTGAACGCAAGCTTATCAGCAGTCAGCTACCTCTTCCTCTTCAGGCTTGCAAGAATGTATAGAACTCATCATCCTCCATCTGAAACAACACCAAAAGCATACAAATGCAGTACCTTAATTAAATAAAAGAAAACAAAACTGGATGTGTGCATGTATGTATATGCACACACAAGAAGAGGTAGCCTAATATATTGAAGCATTTCTGAGTAACTCAAACTATTTGTAAATATATGAAAAGTAATTTCACTGCACATGGGTTAGCTACCCTTTTTTTGTCTGCATTAGGGTAGATGACATGACGTTGGTTTTTCACCGTCACAGAAGATAAAACACAATTAATTTCACATTTTCACATTTTAAAATACTGTAAAAGGTTAAACATTTTCTTGCTTTACATGGATTTGTTGTTTTAATACCCGAGTCATTTATCGTTTTTTCAGTACTTTGAGCCAAACCTTAAAATTGTCCTATGGTGTGATGGTAGACAACATAATTATGTAAATGTTAACTTTTATAAATAGAGGAAATAATGCTTAAACATTTTAATGAACGCTCCTGGCATAATTGTGCAAGTGTCTATTTTACTAAGTGGCAATCACTTTTCCCATACATACATTTCTAAAATGGTAGGAACTCCGTAAAATTCATCACAGAAAAAAATGTCCTTTGGTGTTAGGCAATAACCTGATGTTAAGTTGGCCAAAATCATGGACAACTACATTTAGTTGAAAGACCCCATTCAAGGTCATGTGACTGAAGACCCTAATGAAGCCCTGGAGCAGTGAACATGGTGAGAATTTCTCTCAGAATTGCTCAAATATTCAACTATGTTTTCAGACCACTGAAGTTGTTAAGTTTTTTTGTCCTTTGGTGTGACACCCCTAAATGCCATTTTTGTATTCAAATTTGTATTTTTAACAGCAGGACTATGTAATATTATGCAAATGCATGATGTCAGTTGCTAATGACAGCTCAGTTAGTATTAGCATGGTCATTAACTGCCACAAAAGCTTAAATGTCCTTTGGTGTGACAGGAAATGTCCTTTGGTGTGACACCTAATAATGACTTAAATTCAAATATTTATTGCTGTTTTAGAGACGACATACAATGTTTTGAAGTGTTACTAAAATAACTATAATATAAAGTACATAAATCTAAAACTTTTTTTTTATAACAGAAAGAACCTCCCTGCAGGACCTGTGGCCCAACCTGCCCCGGAACTTCCAGTGTTGCCACCAACAAATATAATGTCATTGTAGATAATTGTGTTAAGTATGATTAAAAACTGCTCTAACAGCTGAAAAAACAGCCTGACCAGCTTAAGGTGGTTTGCTGGTTGACCAGCTTGTTAACCAGCTTGTTTGACTACCTTATGATGGTTAACCAGCTATAGACCAGCAAAAGTCTTGCAAAAACATACCTGCATCTTACGATGGTAATTCTGCTGGTTTTGCTTGTCGTACCATCTCACGCTGGTCATTTTAGTTGGTGTTGCTGGTCTACATTGCTGGTTTTTACTGGTCATGCTAGCTTATGTTGGTGATTCTAGCAAACCAGCATGGCCATCTTACACTTACAATGTCAAGCTTGGCAGGCTGGTCACCAGCATGACCATCTCACACCAGCTTTATCCCACACGACAGGCTGGTCACACCAGCATGACCAGCTTCCTTAGATGGTCACGGCAGCATGTCCACCTGGTGGCCTAACCAGTTATACCAGCAAAGACCAGCAATAGCTGGAGACCAGCTGGAAACCAGCAAAAAACAGCTAAGACCAGCTACCAACATAAATTGGTTTCTTGCTATTTTTTCAGTAGGGATGTTTTAGATAGAGTGGACTTCATGAATGTAACGCAATGTTTTAGAATGGAATTTCCCTATTGAGGATTGTGGTCCCTCTTTTGGCGATCAAAAACGGATTGTCAGAAGCACAACGTTTATAGACATTAAAGGCATGGCAGTCCACATTCACTAATTTAATGGTGTGATTTTGTCAGGTGCTGGACACAAAAGGGTTGTTCTTATGTCTCTTAATCAGTCATGGGTGTGTTTTGGGCATAACATCCTTTAAAACAATGAGAATAATATCTATCATTTCCTTTAACAGCAAACAATGCAACTTCACACAGCAGCACATTTGAAGGAATCTGCATGCACACAAGACTATATGGAACAGGGATTCCACTAAAACTTGCTTTACTAAAACCTGCTTGTGACTAGCAGAGTATAGCCTACATGCATCTGCACTCACCTATTATTTGAACTCATAGACAAAGTGAAACTTCACCGTGGTTTCATAGTCGACAAATTAGTTCAACACAGTTAAGTACTATTACTATTGACTGACAATGGGTTATCATCAAAAAAATAGCCTGGAAAAAGCAACACTTATCCAACAAATGTCCTCCTTTATCACTGTTACAATAAACACTACACATATTCTGACTCACTTCATGCAATAACTATCTTTGTCCTTTAGTGTGACATTTTGTCCTATAGTGTGACAAACATAAAACAACAGAAAAACATCCTTAATTTCAAAACATACTTTTAAAAAGCCAGGTTTGGCATGAGGGGAGCTCCAATAATAGCTCCTCTTAGATAGGTACAATTTCAAACAGTTTTGTAGGGTTGGCGGAAAAAAATGTATCGCCATTCATAGGAAAAAGTCAATCAAGTTCATCTATTCATGGTGAAAATGATTTTAATGAGTACTTTTATCTGAAATAAATATAATTTTAAGAAAATAATGATTTAATAATGTGAACAATTCTGTTTCATGTATTTTTTTTATGTTATTTAATATAATTTCTTAGTACTTTTTAAATGTCACACCATAGGACACATTCACAGTGCAGATGAGTGTAAACGTGGAAAAAAACAGGTGAGGTCATTGACAAAATGAGTGACCACTATTATTTTCAGAAACTACAGTTTCCATACTACATAAATATTTGTATTTTTTCTTTTAAAATGATGTTTTCCAAAAAAAGCACTTTTTCTTGGCCAGATGTCAACTACCCATTAGCACTTTCCCTAGAATTATTGTCTGTGTATGATCCTGTAGTAACTCATACTGTAAGCACATTGAGCTCACAATATTTTGGTTACAATAAACGTTAAAGAGAGCTACACGAGGCCCTTTTTTTTTCTTTTTTCGAATGTATGCGCCACTGTCGCGTCTGGTGTAGCTACTTCCATTGCTTAGTGATTATTAACTGCTGCAACATACGCTTCGAGAACGGAACGCTTCAGTTCCGCGCCTGGTGTAGCTCACAGCTGAATGGCTACAGTTACAGTTTGAACAGATAGCGTAGCTCACATAAAGGCACTGCAACAATGTTTACAGAGATACATTATAACATTGGCTGCAAAGATTATACTGAGTATCAGCAACGTTTTATTTTTCTTTTTTTTTATTCAGGGAAAATTGACTGAGCATCAAGCTCTTTTACAGCAATGCCCTGAGTCACAAAACAGTATCTTACTAGATTGACTCACAAGCACGCACACACATTTGAAATCTAACGCCGGACGCTTTCATGTTTAAGCATTACCGCACGAGTGGGAGTGATGTTGTTGGCCAATATCGCCACGGCTGTGGTTTGCCGCAGGCACGAAGCCGAAGGCTGAGTGCCGTAGGTAACTACAGCCCTGGCGATATTGGCCAACAACACCACTTTGTAATTAAAACTGCAACCGCAAGGGGGCAACATAAGACCGCCCTAATAACATGAAGGTTCGGCTCCTGCCGAAAAACACGGAAAAACCCGAAGACCAAGGTGACAAGCGGAGAAAAGAGACATGACGCTCGGCATGTCAGATTGCAGTTGCAGAGTTTACGAAAGTTTTACAGGCACCTCACAGCTCTCACGCGACGTAGCCTATAACTCAATCAGTCCAGCAGAGATGCCAGAGCAACGTTTTGGTAAATGGAGAGGGAGAGAAATGCTCCGCATATCCGTCTCATTTAATCATTATAATGAAGGTGATGACTGGCGAAATTAATCAAACGACGTTTCAATAAACCATTGTTGAAATTAATGAAAATGGTTTTAGAAAATTGCCTATAGGCCTATCAGAAGGAAATAGCAATTCAACCTGAAATACTCGATAGGCAACCTTAGATTGATTCATTAATTCATTAGCCTACGGTTACAAGACCGCATTTCCGTGAATAGGCTATTATTGTCAAGGCGAAGACGAAAGAGATGCAAGATGGACATTTAGGCTACATGGTGAGTCAGGTATGCGATAGGGCAGTGAGGGTGATTCATTGTAACCATCGACTAGTAGGTCTAGCTCCGCAAAATAAGTTTCTAGCAACTTACAGTATGTATCGTATGCATGTACATGTTGATTCAGAGATAGGCATTGACTACCGTAGGCTGCTGTGCGTCAAGCTATATGACAGCATTTTATCATGTGGTGAATTAATAACTAACGTCAGTTTAACATGTCAGAATTTTTGATCGGCGTTTCAAGTGCATGCCGCGAATAAATAAACTTGACTGACTGAATCCCGTATATTTGTTGGCAAGTGTTAATACCTAGGCTAAGCACAATGGTGATGAGATTCGAGCTGTGGCGCAACTGTTTGAGGCATATAAACCGTACGCCAGCGACCGGGGTTCAAAACCCACTCTATGAATCTCTCTGGAACCCATAAAGACAAAAGGCATCGTTTAAAGAGACCCTATGCAACTTTTTCATAGTCATAAAATCGCTCAGAAATCGTTGTTTTGCTTGACTTTCGTTGTTTCGTCGAAAACAGTAATATTTCCTCCCGCCCCCTGTGTCCCTACCCGCTAATGCAACCTTGCAGTTTCTGCAGGAGACGATCGTCTGTTTACATCTGGAAGTCGTAAGGAACAAGAAGAACTACGCTTGCAATTTATATATTTATATATAGCCTATATATGTATAAATATACACGCTAAAGCTGTCGGGGAAGCTCTGCAGAGAAATATGCAAGCATAAAACGAGTGAAAACGAAAAACGAAAACGAAACCAGAGATGAAATCGCCAATCCTGCATTGTTCCTCTTTAAGGAAATCAAAAATAATCTCAGTTTTGCGATTTTTTTTTTATGTTTGCGATGTCTGCTGAAAAGAAAAGTTAATATGTGAATTCGTGAAGCGCACACTCACACACATTTTTACATTTACATAGTGTCGGGCTCAAGTGTCTGTCGAGAGAGAAGGGGGGAGGGAGGCAGTCGTCCTCAATGCCATAGCAGAGAATGTCTAATAAGGGGAGAAGGACCACTATAGCGAAATACTTCCGCATGGTACTGCAACTAGAGGGCGATCGCGAGCAAGTGATGAATGAATGGGTAGCAATGGAGCTGAACCCCCCAGTACCACATTTCTCGTTATATAATTTTTTCTCCTGAAATTGCATTAATGCATGCGATGCAGGATAACTTGACTTGACAATCAGCTGACAAATACAATTTTCAATATGTGTTGTTATTCCTAAAAACCCTTTCAAAGTTTCCATGTCACGTGACACAAGCGAACCACTTTACGGCCATACACCTAAAAGAAGGTTCAGCTTCACGACGGTCGTAATCGGTCGCGATTGTCGCGAGCATCCATGAGCTAAATGCTAGCATGTTACAGGGAAAACGGCCCATCCTATGAAAAGCAGAAAGGACATGAGTGACTTTTCATTTCATTTCCAGTGGAAAACCTACACTCAGGTAGCTACTACGACAATGTACATTAAGAAATGAAGTTGTCAACTGTGAAAAAAACGAGTTCTAGCCGCTTAGCCCCATAGACCACAATTCATGTATCACTTGCTCGGCAACGCCCCTAGCGGAATTTCAACAGATTGCATGAACAATCCGGTACAATGGAGTTAATAGGAAGTGGACCGGCTCTCCCTAAAGGGGCTCTGGCCATAGGTAGGCTATAATGTAGTGAACTGGTTAGACGAGTGTGGGGGAGGGGGAATGATCGCACAAGACAATTGCTCTTCATGAAATGGATCTCACAGACGGCTGTCGATTTTTAAATGTAGCCCACTACACCACTTGCGAAATCGGACGTGGCACATAGCCTAATTGTTAGGCTACTGGATTTAATATAGCAAGTCCATAGACTTTGTTCATCCTACAATACGTATAAAATCCGACAATCCAAAACGATAACGAGATCTCCCAGAAACAAAAAACAAGTTTGTTGAGTAGCCTAGGGGGTATTCCATCAACCTCGCTAAACAAGGCGGCGCTCAACAGAAATAGCCTGGCTTGAACTAGTGTATACTTCCACTTGAAGCTAAAGCCGTTCCATTAACTCAAGTTAGCTGCATCTTGCCCTCGTTTATTCAAACGAGGCTAAAATCAGCTTCATGTCTGCTCGTGCACGAGGTAGAAAAGTAGACCAAAACCATAGATTGACGAAAAGAGGATACATGTCGTAAAATTAAGGCAAACTAGAAGATTTCAGTTCGATTTACAGGCGCCATCTACAGGATTTTCATCGGAAGTAATCAAATTGAACACGAGAGAAAAAAATAGATACAGTAGTTGCCTAAAAAGGAGAATAACGAAATCGTAGGCCTACTGTAGCCTAAATCGCTAAATCGCTAAACAGTAATTATGATGGTTTGAATTGGGACTTTGATGGTCTTCACTCTGAACAAAACGAGTGAATAAGTAGGCTATTTAAACTCAAAACAACTTTGGCAGCTATTCAACATTGATAACGTTTGTAGATTAAAAGGGTTCACTGTAAAATATTTTTTCGGTGGTCATAAAATAAATTAGTAGGCTATTTTCCTGGGAGTATTGGGAGAAAACCTATTGTCTCCCATAAGCATATAGTTCTGCCAAAGTGTTTGTGAAATATACTTATCTGAAATGCAATTTGGCTTTCAATATGTCATAGGCCTAATTTAATTTGTGTAATACAGTTGGTTTGATATCCGAAACTAGGCCTAATCAATAGACTAGGCTATGAAGCGGTTTTAATAGCCTTTACAGAATAAACTGTAGGCTGGCTTGCCTCATCATATACTGTAGCCTACTGACAGCCTGCCTACTGTCACTGAGCAAGCTACTGTACATGACCCTTTATCAATAGTGATGCCTTTCATTAAAGAGTATAACTAAACATGGCAATATTAATGTGTTAACATAGCCAATATAAATTTATCCCATGGGAACCGAACCCGAGAACACGCAAAACATACTTCGTTTGATAACCTGTCACGCTGCGCATGACACCACGACAGACTTCCTCCATGAATAGACGCAAGATTCCTTGGAGCACACACAGATCAAGTTCAAACAATGTAAGTTGCATAATTTTCAGAAATTCTTTGAAACTAGCGAATAGGTAGCCTTAATCAATGATTGCAACACTGTCGGGAAAAAAGTTTCTCCTTCTACTTTTTAAGTTGTATGCTAGGCCTACGGGTGACGAAAGCACAGGTTGAAGGAACCAACGTTTGGGACTCGTTTTCCGACTGGTGGGGTTTTTTTGCAACACAGATAAATTTAGCTCGGCAGTTAGCCTGCCACCGACCTGGGGGGTATTTCACAAAACCAAGATAGGGGATTTAGACAGGCTTACTGGGTTATCCTGGGGGGTATTCCATCAAGCGAGCTAACCGTAAA
Source organism: Sardina pilchardus (assembly GCF_963854185.1). Classification (NCBI taxonomy): domain Eukaryota; kingdom Metazoa; phylum Chordata; class Actinopteri; order Clupeiformes; family Clupeidae; genus Sardina; species Sardina pilchardus. The sequence goes on from NC_085007.1 coordinate 32,166,851, forward strand.
TCGCGGCTAACTTTGATAAGCCTCGCTAATTTTAGAGAGAGTTTGGTTCCATTACTCCCGCTAACAGGAATCTCAGCTGAGTTGCTGGGGTAACATATGCTTCTGAACTAACCTGGTCGGTGGCAGGCTAACTGCCGAGCTAAATTAATCTGTGTTGCAAAAAAAAAACACCAGTCGGAAAACGAGTCCCAAACCATTGGTTCCGTCAACCTGTGCTTTCGTCACCTGTAGCCTACAACTTAAAAAATAGAAGGAGAAACTTTTTTCCGACAGTGTTGCAAGCATTGATTAAGGCTACCTATTCGCTAGTTTCAAAGAATTTCTGAAAATTATGCAACTTACATTGTTTGAACTTGATCTGTGTGTGGTCCAAGGAATCTTGCGGCTCTGCTCAAAGCACAACTTGCGTGGTGTCATGCGCAGCGTGACAGGATATCAGCCGAGATCTGTTTTGCGTGTTCTCGGGTTCGGTTCCCATGCGATGAATTTACATAGGCTATGTTAACACATTAATATTGCCATGTTTAGTTATACTCTTTAATGAAAGGCATCACTATTGATAAAGGGTACAGTAGCTTGTTCAGTGACAGTAGGCAGGCTGTCAGTGATGAGGCCAGCCTGCCTAATTCTGTAAAGGCTATAATAATTAAAACCGCTTCATATAGGCTAGTCTATTGGTTAGGCCTATAGTTCAGATATCAAACCAACTGTATTACACAAATTAAATATGAAATGACATATTGAAAGCCAATATTGCATTTCAGATATTTCACAAACACTTTGGCAGAACTAATGCTTATGGGAGACAATAGGTTTTCTCCCAATACTCCCAGGACAATAGGCCTACTAATTTATTTTATGACCACCGAAAAAATATTTTAGAGTGAACCCTTTTAATAGAACGTAGGTTATCTTTAATGTTGAATAGCTGCCAAAGTTGTTTTGAGTTTAAATAGGCTACTTATTCACTCGTTTTGTTCAGAGTGAAGACAATCAAAGTCCCAATTCAAACCATCATAATTACTGTTTAGCGATTTACAGTAGGCCTAGGCCTACGATTTCTTTATTCTCCTTTTTAGGCAACAACTGTATGTTTTTTCTCTCGTGTTCAATTTGATTACTTCCGATGGAAATCCTGTAGATGGCGCTTGTAAATCGAACTGAAATCTTCTAGTTTGCCTTAATTTTACGACATGTATCGTCTTTTCGTCAATCTATGGTTTTGGTCTACTTTTCTACCTCGTGCACGAGCAGACATGAAGCTGATTTTAGCCTCGTTTGAATAAACGAGGGCAAGATGCAGCTAACTTGAGTTAATGGAACGGCTTTAGCTTCAAGTGGAAGTCTACACTAGTTCAAGCCAGGCTATTTCTGTTGAGCGCCGCCATGTTTAGCGAGGTTGATGGAATACCCCCCGGGATGAACACAGCCTTGACTTGGTTTCACAGAAGAGATCACATATAAGTTACCATGGGAATTTATACTTGGAAGCTAGCCTGCTCCCGACCAGGCTAACAGCCAAGCTAAGTTAATTCTAATGGTAATTACATTATCTGATTGGTTCTGCTAGCTGTCATTCAAATCAGACCTCCATGCGATTTTTTCAAAGAGCTGTATTCCATTTATATATTATTTGCTACTTGCATTTACTCGCAAAACATAGCAAAATGTCTGCCTAACATGTAAATTATGGTGGCCTTATAATTAATAACATACTCGTTGTTTGCTTCTTTTTTGACGGACGTTTGATGAATAGCCTTAGTTGATTGGAAGTGGAGGGGACATTTTTTCGAAGGTGTTTTCAACTATTTCGGCTTTTAAGACAAATTAAGATATATCATACTGTGTGCATCTTTGCGGTGGCGAAGTGCTTTCTTAATGACGTTGCGTGCCGAGACAAGGAAGCTCTCACACGTGGGTGCATACGTATATTTGCATTCACTTGGTCTGCCACACCCACTCCCGATATGTAACAGAAATAGGCTACTCATGATTCCCGTCCAAAAAAATACAACTTTACCTCGTTGTTAGTCTATATCAAAAGCGGTTGTTCACTTTGTGTGCAAGACGCTATTTTTCGCGTCTTTTTTATTCCCACCGTGAGTTATTTGGGGGAGAAACGAGAACGCGCACACATACCGAATAACTTACACCTGGCTTGACCGAGCCGCCTCAACTCATCTGCGCTAGGCATTAGTGAAACGTATTGAGCATGTTTACTTTAACCAGGCTAGGTCAACCGCGTGTGTCGTCACTTATCTTGGATCTACTTAGGCCTACTCTGGTTTTGTGAAATAGTCCCCAGGTTATTTCAGAAGCATATGTTACCCCAGCAACTCAGCTGAGATTCCTGTTAGCGGGAGTAATGGAACTGAACTCTCTCTAAAATTAGCGAGGCTTATCAAAGTTAGCCGCGATTTACGGTTACGTTGATGGAATACCCCCCTAGTCCTTCCAACAATCTCAGCTTTTGCGTTTGATAGATAAAAAGGCATCCTGTCCTGCTGTATTCCAATGAGAAAAAAACAAACATCCACAAGGCCAGGGGTCGGCAACCTGCGGCTCTGGAGCCGCATGCGGCTCTTTAGCGCAACCCTGGTGGCTCCCTGAGTGTCTTCAACAATGTATGAAAATGAATGGGGGGATTTTTGTTTGTTTGTTTTAATATGGTTTCTGTATCAGGACAAACATTCTTAACGTTTTCCAATGTTGTAAAAATGTGCATAATAAATATTAAAGTTCAACATTTCTGTCAACGAAGATTTGATAGCCTACGACACACGTTTCAGAGCGGCGCCGTCCCATGCAGGTGGCTGTGGTTGTAAACAAACCGGCGGGTGTCAGCATGGCCATGGCATGGATCCCAAAGGGAAAAAGAGAAAGATAGCCGATGAGATCAGAGAATTTAAGGCAGAATGGACCGAATCATTTGCTTTCATTGCCATTGCGGAAGGATTGCCTGCATGTTTGCTTGCTTTGTAATGAGAAGTTGGCGAACAACAAAATGAGAGACATTTAGAAAGACATTTTCAGGGAAGGCATGCTACATTTGCAGCCGACTACCCAGTTGGGACTGAGGGAAAAAGTGCGATTGCAGTAGCCTACTTCTGGAGAAATTTTGTTGTAACCTGAGAGATATTAAAACGTGGAAAACAACGGTTCACGGACGGTGATTACACGAAGTTGAACTTAAAGCACCAGCGGAGTAGTCACGTGGTGTGTCATTCTCTCCGAGATGCGCTGTAGGGAAAAACATTTAATCATGAAAGCTCGTTATGTAGCCTCGTTGTAGCCTACTTAGTCATTTTGATAGTAGGCTAATATAGATAATATACACTTACAGCCTGTGTTACCTTCATATAAGGCTTACATAAGGCTTTTAATTTTTTTGCGGCTCCAGACAGATTTGTTTTTTGTTTTTTTGGTCCAAAATGGCTCTTTGAACATTTTGGGTTGCCGACCCCTGGTATAGGCTAAGGGTCACGGTAATACAGCATTCAGGAATCTCTCTCTCTCTCTCTCTCTCTCTCTCTCTCTCTCTCTCTCTCTCTCTCCGGACTGAGGGGTTAAATAGCGCACGTTACTTGATTTTTAATCTGAAGAAGACCACACAGTCGAAATGTCATTCCTTTGTGCTAAAGAAAAGAAAATAAAATCAAAAAAGAAGGATTTCAAGTGTGCGAACCTTTTTCCATTTTTTATGATTTACTCTTGTTCTGCACTTTTCTGCACTTTTTTGTAGGCTACACCTCACCGGCAGGCACGCACGCAAATGCTGGTTTTGCACATCTACAATATAGGCTAATTGGCCAGGCTATATATAGGCTTAGGACTGTATTTTGCCTTCGTGCAACTTTAGTTGTGCTCAATCTAAATTATTGTCAGTAAGGATAGGTCATATTACCAAATGGCGAACCTCGAAAATTATTTAGGATATAGAGCTGTGTCCATTACGCACTAGTTGTTTTTTAGGCTATTGTTTTATTTGAGTGTTTTTGTCTACCATGGCAAACATAGTTGAAACGTTCGCTCTACACTTATGTATTTCAATCGGCTTTCACAATCAGCTACAGCTGCACCGATGATCACCATGAACACTTGCAATGTCTATAGCCTACAGAACTGCTTTCACTTCCCCGAGTCGCGAACGCAACATGCACAACAATATACCGATATTTAGCAAACACATGTATTTCCAGCTCTCAAAACCGATAAGGTCCAGATCTCAGTGGCCTAGTAGCTGCCTACAGCCATGCATAGTAAGCCTACTGATAGCCTTGCCAAATAAGTCATCAGTCACACACCCCTAATCGCAGGGTTGACCTGTTCCTTTCACACTGAGCCCCGATGAAAACAACCTCCTTGGCGGAGATAATAATTAGGCCTATCAAATTAAAAGCACACTACGACAGGTATACTTGTGTGACCACGCAACACAAGAGAGCATTTAGCGATGGGACAGTTGTGAATGAGTGCTTAACACCCTGGAGTCTAAATACCCCCCGGGGGATTTGAAAAACTGTTCCAAACACACATCTCAATCTCTGCTTTTATCATATTATAGAAACACCATTAGAAACCTTCAATCAACTCCTGTCACTGAGCTATGGACAAGCAGTTATACTCGAAAATTATCATAATAACAGACACACCTAATTGTATGGCTCTATGTTTAAACACATCAAATTAGCAAGCATTTCCTCCCGGTAGCAGCAACGTTTGCTTTCTGTTTCTGTCGGTCCGCGGTTGCTTGGTCAATTGCGCAGCAAATTATCAGATGAAGCACCGGACCTAATTTCACTCCATGTCTCGCGGACCAGCAGCAGTCTCCACGCTTCGCGGCCCATAGTTTGAGAAACGCTGCATTAAAGTGTCATTAGTAAGTAAGTAAGTAAGTAAGTAAGTAACATTTATTTGTATAGCACATTTAAAACCAAAGTGCTTCACAATCAGCATATGGAAAAAATAAAATAAAAAAACAATATACAAAAAAATAAATAGAGGGACAGAAGGACAAAGACAAAGAACAGAGACAAAAGACAGATACAGATACAGATACAGATACATTAGGTTGTAAACTATATGTTTAGTGTTTTCTTTGTATGTTTTTCATTGTAGTGTGTGTGCATTGAGTAGTTCCTTAAAATACGGAACAAAGAGCGTCCCGTATCTGTTCAATACGGAAGAAGACTTTATATTACTTATATATTTCTTATAACGAAACGTGAAGAAAAAATACGAGGACTGACCATCTCGTTTCTCCGCGTTTCCCCCAATACCATGGCGACAAAGAGAAATAAATCCTATGATTTGACATTTAAGCTGATTGTTGACAAATTTGCCAAACACAATTCGGGACAAGCAGCGGACAGGAGCGCCACCCTTGTGGTGGCGCTCCTGTCCGCTGCTTGTCCCGCTGTTTGGCAAATTTGTCAAGCACTTTTAGCCCAAATTAACATGGCAACGTTGCTTGTGACTAAAGTGTCTAAGTAGGCTAGTCCTACTAATAAACATTTGATTTGATTGGTAGCATGTTTGTAGCGCGCCAGTTTACCCATCCCCTACATCAAAACAGCTTAGAATCAATCAAAGAATCAGCTGTGTCGGCGTTAGGCTGTAGGCGATTTTCTATAACCATTTTCATTCATTTCAACAATGGTTTATTGAAACGTCGTTTGATTAATTTCGCCAGTCATCACCTTCATTTAAATGATTAAATGAGATTAAGGAGTCGACTATTGACGGATATGCGGTCTTCATCATTAAATGCAGCTGAAATGCGGGTTGAAACTTTCTGCCACCTGGTGGTTGTTTGGGTACATTGCCTTAGCCTCGAAAAAAATCGGCTTGACAGCCTGCGGGATCTCTTCGGGAGTCCCGCGGGAGAAGGTGCATTCTCAACCCGTACCCACTGTACATATATGTAGGCTATGTACACTATATTGCCAAAAGTATTCGCTCACCTGTCTTGACTCACATATGAACTTCAGTCACATTCTTGAATTTCCCCTTGGGGATCAATAAAGTATCTATCTATCTATCTACATCCCATCCTTAATCCATCTGACGTTAACCCAACAGAACACCTTTGAAATGAATTGGGCGCAGACTGAGAGCCAGTCTCCTCCACAAATATCAGTGTGTGACCTCACAAATGCGTTTATGGAAGAATGCTAAAAAAAATCCCTTATTAGACACACTCCTAAACCTTGTGAAAAGCCTTCCCAGAAGGGTTAAAGCTGTTATGCCTGCAAAGGGTGGACCGACATCATTAAAACCTAGAATAGGATGTGACTGAAGTTCATATGGGGGTCAAGGCAGGTGACCCAATACTTTTGGCAATATAGTGTATATGGGTTAGTCTATATAGCATATGTGAACTGTTTTGGTTCATACCAACATCTACTAAAAAATCCATGTACAGTATAGCTTCATTGGAAGTAGCCTATAGGCCTATGTGATTTTGCACTGAATTTCACCTTTGCTTCTCTTTTCTTAAATGCAGGTACTTACGAAGCAGCAAGGCAGCAACTGCCAAAAGCAATCCGAAAAAATTCCCTCACATCAGAGGACGAGGGAGCCAAACGTGTGCGAATGTAAGAACTGTAAGGCATACATACATGTACACTTAAAAAAAAAAAAAAAAAAAAATCTGCCATAATTTGAAATTCTGTTGTTCTATTGCAGGCCTTCTACAAAACTGAAGGAGCGGTCCCCTTCCTTGCCCAAAAAGAGGTGCTCAAAAACTTTCCTTCATTGATATCACATAGCAGATAATAAGATAATCAGGCTAGATAACAGCCTCTCCAACATTGTTGGAGAGGCTGTTATAAAAAATTGGCTGAAGTATAGTGCTGACAGGAGTAGAGGGAGGAAGAGGTGAGCTGGGAGACAGCAAGGAGGTTGCACAGCCAGAGCTTCATGATCCTTCAGCTTTTAAGAAATTAAGACACAATGAGTCACGACATGTGTTAACGTGCATTACTTGTGATAATGTTTACTCCCGCACTGGGTATTCTATTTGAATAAAAAAACTAAACAACTCGACACTACATTAATACATTAGTTTGTTTATGAGCCTAGACTATTGTTTTTATAATAATCATACATGTCGCGATCAGGACGCATATTGTGCACACGCTGACTGTCTTAGCTCTGCAATATAAGCTAAAACTACAGCGCTTTTTCTTTTTATCACAGAAAATCTAATCAACTAATATGATTGTTTTCTGTCCTCAACTTCACAACATTGCAGCTATGCATTATGACAGCCTTATCTATGGAAGCTCATTTCCGCCAGGGAAATAAAAAAATAAGTTTATGCTAAGGCAAAGAGATAAAAAGTCAAAATTCTCAGAAAAAAAAACAAGTCATAATGTTGAGATTAAAAAGTCAACATTTTGAGATAAAACCACTAATGGTTAAGGCACCTAGACCCTTGAACATGGATCGTTACGTTGAAGATTATTTTCAAACAAATGTACACTAATGATGAAATGATGGCAGTATTGGTTCAGGAGCATGGTGTGGTGGAGTCACACCATGTTCCTGAGTTAATACTTCCATAATTTCATTGACTTCTCTTGTTTGTATGAGCCATAGACTGTATACAAGCCATAGACTGTATATATACAGTCTATGGTATGATGGCTAAGCAAGAAGTATTTATTACTACACTCCAAAGTAGATTCTGATTAAGGCCAGTAGATGGCGCTCTAACATAACAAATGACTGGTAAATACTGTGCACGGAACCCATAATTTCCCATAATTTCATCATTAGTGTACATTCCTTTGAAATTGTGGGGCAGTCGTGGTGTACTGGTTAGCGCACCGGGCTTGTAACCGGAGGGTTGCCGGTTCGATCCCCGACCAGTCCACCATGGCTGAAGTGCCCTTGAGCAAGGCACCTAACCCCTCACTGCTACCCGAGCGCCGCTGGTTGGGCAGGCAGCTCACTGCTCTGGGTTGTGTGATTCACCTCACTGTGTGTTCACTGTGTGCTGTGTGCTGTGTGTTCACTAATTCGGTTAAATTGGGTTAAATGCAGAGAACTGAATTTCCCTCACGGGATCAAAAAAGTATATATTCTATTCTATTCTAAATAATCTTCAACGTAACGATGCCACTCCATGTTCAAGTGACATTTTATCTAAAAATTTTGACTTATATATCTCATAAACTTATTTTTAAGTAGCCTAGGCCAATTGACTCCCTTCAACTTTATTAGAAGGCACAAACATTTACCTGCAGCCAAACGTATCCCGATCTGTAGGTCTAATGAACATCTTCTTTGCTTCAGGTGATGATCCAGCATCCAGGGACAGATCCAGATCCAGGGACAGCAGCAGCACGGATGATGAAGACTGATGAAGACTATTTATTTATTTATCCATTTATTTGTTTTATAAATTATATTGTTACCTGTAGGTTATAACTGCTGTCTGTTTTTCTTCCTTATTCCCATTTAAGATATTTAAATTATTCCCATTTAAGATAGGCTATTTAAATTATTCCCATTTCTGTTTTTCTTCCTTATTTGAATATGAATGGACCTCTGTAAGATAGAAGCTCAAATATGCTAGGTTTAATTTCAAAAGAACATAAACATGGCTTAAGTTGGCAATTGGTTATAAGCCAACGTTGGCAATTGGTCATAAGCCAACTGAATTAATGGCCAGCACAAATGACGTTGGCCCATAGTCATGCCAACTTCATGCCAACATCTGCTATGCCGTTGGGCCAACGTGGTGCCAACCTGTTGGCCCAACGTGTCCCCGACGGCCAAAGTGACGTTGGCCCATTGTTGGCGGGTGACGCAAGGCCAACGTCTGTGACGCAGTTGGGCCAACCACTGCTTGCTATCTGGGAGAGCTCTTGTAAGATAATTGATAATTGTTTGGTCAGTATAGGCGGTAGATTTACACGTTGAGCTACAGTATAACTAGCACACATAACCAGCTCCCGAGCAGTTTGGTCGGCAGCATGACACTAGATGATAGAGCCACGCTAAGACAGAGCCACTTTCTTATGACAGCACATTTGAGCAACGCTAACCCACTGAGCCAGGATACACGTGCATTTGTTGACAAGCAGAATTCTGCAGGAGGTCTTGGCCAAACTCGGACTGCCTACGTTGTAGCCTATGTGAAATTTATATTCCAGGTAGGCCTATGTGGCATACATTTCAGCATATCATCATATGAGTATAACTTCATGGGTTTTATTTTTTTTCAAACGCCATGATCGTGTAGCTCATGTAAGGCAGCGTCATTATAGCCTACTGTTTACAGAATGAATATGTAATTCAATTGTTTGTATGGTAGCCTAGGTATAATTGGCATAGGCTATCGTCAATATTATAATATGAAGCTATCTGCAAAGTAGAAAAGTCAATTTGCATTAGGCTACAGCCTGTGGCAAGACACTTTCACCAGAAAAGTAAATAAACAAACATGACTCAGTCATTAGGTTAGTTAGCCAAAAATATTATTTCTCTCTAATCGTGATTCACTTTCAAGAATGTAGACTAGCCCCTACCAAACGTGTACACCCCGTTTATAGGCTTAGGCTACTTATGACTGTTTTTTGTCCTAGAAGGAGCTAAGTCATAAATCGCTACTTCAACATCAGGCTGTAGCCTACAAAGTTTACACTTGTATCATAACACTTTCGGTTTCGTTGCTGCTTCAGCCATCAACATCTTTTACTGTCTATGCAACATAGGCTACAGTGGGCTCTCACTGAATTTGAGGAAGTGGTGGGGGAAGTGTATGCTGTAAAGCAGTCGAATTTTGTAGTTCTTTTTGTGCGCAGGTTCACACCTGAAAAACTACATGGTGTTGCTTTAAGCTTCCATTCTAATAGCAGCTCAAAATAATGAACTTGCTTTCTTAATCAAATAATCAAAAGATGGTGCATGCACAGATAGACTGTGCATTTCAATAGATATTTCTATCGCACGCTTCAGGTGACACGAATGCTGACGGTAGGCTAAGTTAAAAGTTTAATGGGCATAAATCATGACTTGTTGTAACAAAAACTGGGTTAAAACAACACAATTTTAACCCAACCACTGGGTAAATAGTGGTCGCACCCAAGTTGGGCTATTCACTGGGTTCTTAACACAGCAACTTGGGTTGTGCAGTCAACCCAGTGAGTTGGGTTGATAGTCCAACCCAAACATTGGGTTATTGTAACCAAATTGTCAGGTTAATCCAACATAATTGTTGGGTGCCTTGTTCAACCTACTGTAGCATTTATGTTATTTTCACCCTCATTGCTGGGTTAAATTAACCTAACTTGTGAGTTATTATATATGTCTTAAAAATATAATAATAATAATAATAATGCTAATAATAATAATAATGACAATAATAATAATAATAATCAATCAAACAGTCACCATCATCTTCTTTTCCAAGTCTTGTTTGCACAACCTCCTTAATTTCCTTCGGGATAAATAAAGTATCTCTATCTGTCTGTTTTGAAATCCATTCTATACCTTAACATCTATTCTGGCCTGTGTGTGAAATATCCTAATAAAAAGTAAAGAAGTTAACAACTACACATATGTGACCATTCATAGTGAAATCAGTCGTTTTGCGCACAACGTTATTTTGAGAAAATCAACAATAACAAACTTCCGGGTTAAAATGTTGAATTTCACGTTTTCGCATAATTCGACTGTATGCAGTCTACAGTTTCATATCGTGAACGCATTTCACCGAAAAACATACATTTTGACTGTTAAACCCGGCGAAGATTCAACACATTTGCTGTCATTCCCGTTGTGCACGCGCCGCTTAAAAAGGTGATTTCTCCTCTTCTGGCATATCGTGACAGGAGAACCATGTCAACTTTGGATGCGGTTATCTTAGCGATAGTTGTGTAATACCCTCGATATACATATCGTTGGAAAGCTTATGTAGTAGGGTAGAGTCTGACTGCTGGCCCTGTGTCTTCCCTCTGGCCTGCCTTAGTTAACGAGGGGCGGGGCAGTGACCTTAATTGCTTAACTGGCTATTTAAGAGCCTGGTGGCTAGCAGCAATGGAGGCTCTGCTGCAAGAAAGTGTGTGTGTGAGCACACCAGAGCCTTCCACCAGGTATGCCATCTTTTTAAGTGTTTCTGTTTGTATTAGTTTTGTCATTGTGGTTAATGTTAATCATTTTATGTACTGTAGCTGGGTGCCCTGCCTGTCCGGACCACAGCAGTGGTGATGTTTCCTGCTCTCCGGACTGCTACAGTTGGTCAGGCTGCTGTCTTGTCTTCATTTAGTTTTGTTTGATGTTTGATTTACTATTTTGTCTGTTACTTTTGGTTTGATCGTTTTTGTCCATTGTCTTTCTTTTGTGAGCAGGCAGAGTGTTAAGGGGGGGGGGGGGGGGGGGGGGGGGGGGGGGGGGGGGGCCTAGTCACCTGCTGGGGAACTAGAGTGTGTGTACTGAGAGTTGCTTGCTGTGGAGAGCTGCACTACTTAACACTTTCATACTGTAGAATTGCTGTGTTTGGTATAAACTGGTCACCGTTGATATTAGCCTGCCCCCTCAGGCCAGCTCTGTCTGTCTCTGTTGAATGTCTGTCTTTTGTGTTCAATAAATTGTTTATTTAAGGAATTCATGTCTCCAAAATGCTTTAAAGAACCTGTGCAGCTCTGTTTGGTAAAGGTCCCAAGCTCCTAAAGATTCCCTGAGGCGCTAGGCCCCAGGGTGGCGTAGTCAGCAGAGGCGAAGGCAGGGGGGTGGCTTGGGGTGGCACGCGCCACCCCTGAAATTCGATTGGCCACCCCAGGTGCCACCCCAAAATACTTGTCAACGATTGGCCATTAACGTTGTCAAAGGCGGAACCTTTCTCGACGTACTTGCTGCCTTTAAACCAGCGCGGGAGTTCGCAGAGTCAGAAATGTAAGTAAATCGTTTTGATGAAACCAAATAACTGCCCATATACATGTCATGGCTTATTGTTTTTTAGCATGTGAGTTTACAGCTCTAGGTAGGTAGGCCTACTGCTTATGCTAGCAAGCAAAGATATCTAATTACACATTGCATCTACCTATGATGTCTAATCACACACACAACCCAGTCACGTCTGTTGAATCACGCCATGTAACTTAGGCTAATTTTGCCAATTCTGCCCACTCAGTCGGTCATTTAGTGTTAACTGTAGAATAGGCTACTTTTGAAAAAACGTTTAATGATAGATCAGTCCTAATGTAATGTTAAGATAACGTTTCATTTGTGATTGATAAGCTCACTCACTGTCTAATGTAGTCGGCTGTAACGTTAACGTTATGCTTCCATAATCATCCGCGGGTCCGTTTTTAAAGACATACGGTAATAGTTTAGATTCATGTTAGTCTTTAATTGGTGTTTATTTAATTTAAAACTTTGAATTGATAGCCTAGGGGTTTGTTGACTGTTCCGAAGGAAATCTGACTTTGCAGTATGAAAAGGAACCAGAGTATCCAACAGTTCTTCGTTAGCAGCAAGAAAAGCAAACCTGAAGACAGTGGTTCAGATAATGTTAACGTTAGTCAGATCAGGATGATGACATGCAGGGTGACGCGAATGAGCTTGCAGCTTCGCCTGATGACCTGTGTATGTAACATTTAGAATTACATTTTATGCTAGCCTTGATGTAATAGACAACTTGTTGTTACCATGGCTTTTAAAACAAATAAATAAATTATACATAAATAAAGATTAACAGCATCTTCATTTAGCCTGCACAAAATAAAATGTTTAGGCTACTGTGAAATCATTCTGAATGCTATCAGACTCAGACGAGGATGCTGGAGACAATTCAGATCCCTGTGAGGGTATGACATCTCAGTTATCTGATATTGAATTGCACTCGTTTTAGTTAATACAACAAAATATTTTACATTTTATAGGTCCATCATCTTGTCACACTGGTTCTCCACTTGCTGTGACCAACCAAACCCCTGGGCCTGATGGTGTGTACTGTATTTTATTATGAGTATTATTATTATTATTATTATTATTGTGGTTAGAATATAGAGAACACTTGTTTATATAATTTGCTGAATTATTTTCTTCTTTACAGATATCTCCCGGTCAAGGGCAGGGTATGTTTCCCAAGACCACACAAGGTGAGGAGGGCATTCAACCCTCAGTGGTACAGCCAGTTTTCTTGGTTAGAGTACTCTATTAGCAAAGATTCAGCATACTGTTATGCATGTAGGCATTTCTCACTCCATTCAGCGTCAGAATCAGTATTTACGTCCCAGGCAGGTTTTTCACATAGGAAAAAAGCGCTGTATAAAGATGGAGGCCTTAGGTTGCATGACCGGTCTGACAGTCACATCAATGCAATGTTTGCATTGATTCTCAGCTATATAAATTGCATTGTATATAGCTGAGAAGTTGGATTTTGGATGTTAACAGCTACAGAAATACAGTGCCCTCCAAAAGTATCAGAACACATGCTTAAAGTTAAATATAAAATCATCTGCTGGAAATGTATCTTAATGCCTTAAATGAAACAATGAGGAACTATTCAACCTTTAAGGACATTAATTTTCTTTGTGAATGAATAATGTATTGTAAATAAATAAATGTTTTCCTTAAAATACAGGGGGTGTTAGCTGTTAGCTAATTAGCTGGTTTGAATTGCATTGAGCTCAATGAGAATGAAACCAGCTAGTTAGCTAACAGCTAATAACTGACATAAAGCATGCCAAACTCTTAGTATGTTAAGGGTATAGTGTTGACATGGGGTTGTTTTAATTCCAAAGGCCAAGGGGACTTTACCAGGGTGCATAGTGTCCTGGATCCATGAAATAACTGGCCTTTAAAAATAAAGATACAAATAATCTACGGGAGTTTAACATGGGCGTTACAATACTTATGACCCCCTGTATTTTAAGGAAACATTTATTTATTTACAATACATTATTCATTCACAAATAAGATTAATGTCCTTAAAGGTTGAATAGTTCCTCATTTTTTCATTTAAGGCATTAAGATACATTTCCAAAAGATGATTTTATATTTAACTTTAAGCATGTGTTCCAATACTTTTGGGGGGCACTGTAGATGGCCAATAATATTGTGCTTGAATATTGTGTTTGAATTGTTGTTGTGAGAAACAAAAGGCCTTGGAGGTGTATTTTTTTCATATCTTAATTTAATTAAGTTAGATATGTTTGTCTATTTATGTTTGATTTTATTCAAATAAAAAGAAATTTGATGCAAGAGTGCAGTCTTTGTCCTTCTTTGTACTTGATTTAAAGTTTATGATGTATGGTTTGATGATGACTTCTCAAATAAGACGTGGTCTGGCAACCACACGTTCATTTTCTCGTATTTGAAAAAATGCCCAGATCCGTTCATTGGGCGCCACGGATGTCTATCAAATGTGTCTGTGCATAGCTCATCATCGTCTTGCTTTCCCCCCTGTTCTGTGATTGGTCCCCTATATCTCAGGCAAAAATTAGGGCGGTCGTTTCCAGACTGCCTTAGCAGCGTGAATGAAATCGCGCGCAAAGCAGCATGGGAACACCCAGGCTAGGTATGTCTCATGCCACCCTTGAATTAATCAGTGCTCCACTAGGGCCACCCCTGTTTAAAAAGTCTAGAATCGCCACTGGTAGTCAGGCTACAGATTTGGGGTGGTTGCCCTGACCACCCTGTTACACTTAGTTTATGGCCGTTCACGTGAGCACGATAACTTAATTTAATAAATTTGACCGAAACGACTGGTTCCGCTTTACAGGGTCACATACAGTGAGGAGAAAATGTATTTGATACCATGCTAAAGTTGCCTAAAAAGAGGAATATAAAATCGTCATTTGACAATTGATCTTAATGTCTTAATTCAAAAATTGAGTAAAAATAAAACCGCTAAGTACGCCAATTTTCTTTGTGATGGAAGAATGTTTCGTAAATAAATAAATGTTCTTCCTAAATGCTAGGGGGAAGTAAGTATTTGACCCCCAATGTAACCCTATGGGAATTCAAAACATAGGGTTAACATAGGGGCGGGCAGATTTTTATTTTTTAAGGCCAGCTATTTTATGGATTCAGGATATTATGCATCCTGATAAAGTTCCCTTGGCCGTTGGAATTAAGATAGCCCCACATCATTACATACCTTTCACCATAGCTAGAGATTGGCATGGTGCTTTTTCCAGTAGGCCTATTAGCCTGTTTGATGCTCATTGAGCTCAATGCAAATCAAACAGGCTAATAGGCCTACTGGAAAAAGCACCATGCCAATCTCTAGCTATGGTGAAGGGTATGTGATGATGTGGGGCTATTTTAATTTCAAAGGCCAAGGGAAATTTATCGGGATGCATAATATCCTAGATCCATGAAATAGCTGGCCTTTAAAAATAAAAATCTGCCTGCCCCTATGTTAACCCTATGTGTTAAATTCCCATAGGGTTACATAGGGGGTCAAATACTTCCTTCCCCTAGCATTTAAGGAAAACATTTATCTATTTACGATACATTCTTCAATCACAAAGAAAATTGGTGTCCTTGGCGGTTTGATTTGTACTAATTTTTTGAGTTAAGGCATTAAGATCAATTGTCAAATGATGATTTTATATTCCTGTTTTAGCAGGGTATCAAATACATGTGCTCCTCACTGTATGTGATTTAATGGGCCAAGATTATCTAAATGATCTAAATTGAACAGGTCATCTAACTGAAACAAATATGCAAAGAAACAAAAATAAGTTAGACAGAATACTTTATTTTAGCCTACAGTTTATTTATTACAACAAACCTAAAAACGTGTGCTCCTTTCGATTAGGTCTAGGGCATCCATCATCTGATTCAAAGTCAGGCTGCCGGACCTGAAATAGAAAAATGAGAACACTGCATTAAATACTGTTAACAATTCAATTTCAGCAAAACTATTAGACCAGGAATTGATGTAGGCTAGAAATATTTGAAAATCAACCCAACAGACTGCATTGTCTTATTTTCCAAAGTCCCTCGATAGGCTTTTACTGCAAGTCTTTTGACCACACATTCAGTAAGCTAAGATAACAAGCATTTGTCATAGGTTATAGTATATTGAACCGAACTAGCCAGCTATGCTAACAAACTGATGCAACATAAGGGCAGTAGGCTAGCAACTTGACTACAAGCTAACCGTTTTCTTTTACTTTGCTTTAACTTAACGTTGTGTTGTACCTTGACTTTATTTCCCTCTGTCTACTTACACTAACGTCAGTAATGTTATCGAAGTGGTTGTCATTCACTGGAATAACACTATGTAAGGGATAATCTGAGACAATGTTGTATCTAAGACAGCGGCAATATAAACGAAAATATTAGCAGTGGTATAAGCGGGATAATCAACTCCGCGCCGTGCGTTTCTAGGAAAATAATGCACTTATCGAAGTGTCAAGTCCCCTCCGCCTGCGGCGTCAGGTCCTTATTACCACTTCGAACGTGCATTATTTTCCTATAAATGCACGGCGCGTCGTTGATTATCCCGCTTATACTGCTACTATCATTTTCGTTTATATTGCCGCTGTCTTAGATACAACATTGCTGTTTTTACCGTTACATTCACATTGGGGAATTAATATTCAAGTGTAATAAGCCCAAAAGAAGGGAACTACTTCATAGCCGTGCGGTATGTAAGGGATAATGTATAGAACGCCGGTCATTATCGGAAAATAATTCCCGACAGGATGAACTGAACCCCGACGCGCAGCGGAGGGGTTTTGCTTCGTCCTGAAGGGAATTATTTTCCGATAATGACCGGCGTTCTATACATTATCCCGCTTATTATACGGCTACTTGCCAAAACGAGAAGAAACGTACCACAATGTGTCTTTAGCAATGACTTAGCTACCGTTTCGTGGCTTCCGCTAACAAAATAAATAGTTCGCCACACAGATAGAACGTGACTGTTGCCATTGACAGCGGTCATTATTTTTTTCAGAGGTCCTCTATCAAGAAATAATGACCGGTAGAACGTTGGGAAATCCCATTCAAGTCAATGGGGCGTTCTACTTGCATTGTGAAGAGCCGTATAATAAATAGAAAAATAATGCACGTTCCAAATAGCGCATCACAATAGAAAATTTGACCAAGCAGTGGTATACGTTTGACCGGACCCGCGTCACACAGAGCAGGTTGTTTGCGCCACGCCCCTTTTGAGGGGAAAACAAGCCCTCAGAACAAGCTTGAAACAAGCCAAAGTGACTGGTGTTGTTCGCGGTCACTGATCTATAACGAATAACTTATTACTTATAGATCAGTGTTTGCGGTAGACAGACATGCCGAGAAGTTGCTGTGTGGTTGGGTGTACCAACCACAAAGCTAAGAACCCCTAACATTAGGCTACACCAAAAAATTAATCAGACCAACGAAAACGGAAATCTAGGCTAACACTTGGCTAACACTAGGCTATCGGCTATGACAGAAATGATCATATCTAACGCACATATTTTACATCCGAGCCTGTGAGTCAACTACACTACATTAAAATTAAAATATTACAGGAATACAGGAAAACAATTTAGTTATTTAACTGGAGACTAAATGAGATACGAGTATGTCCGGGTATGACACTGGCCACTGAGTGGGGTTGTTGCTACTGCTAGTAGGCTACTCGGGAGACCGAGGGGAACGTTTTTTACTTTGATTGAATTAAGCTTTTGACGTATCTTTCACGGTCAACGACCGGCAAAGTGGTAATATATTGAGTGGTCCTATTGATTCGTTGTGTTTTCTGTTATTGTTAACCCCTACGATTTCGGTACGAATTACGTTTATTGACCCTAATTTGCATTGGAGTCAATGAGAGACGTTGTTTGTTTTCCCCCCAGAAGGGGCTGGAACGTTTCTCGCGAGTCAAGTTCCCGGATGTGCCGGTCTAACGTATAAGAAGTTTGTAATGTGACGTTAGCTAATTCGCTATGTTGTGTTAGCTCGCTAGCTTCATTAGCTCTGTAATAATAGCGGGTGAATTTTCTCCAAATTAGAGCAGTGATCTTACACTTTTAGGCTTGAAATGATGACAAATACCTACACATTATGACAGATATTGCCAAAAATCTCAACAACTTCAGAGAGACGTAATGACATCTCATTCACTTCAATGTAACAAGGTTTGAGCTAACTTTCAAGGTAGCTAGTGACTGAAGTTGGATTCTCAGGAAAAACAGGCTACTGACGCAACTTTCCGAGTCTCTGGATTGATTTTCACATTGATAGGCTATGTTTAAAAACTAAATTAAGTGCAGCTACATACCTTACAAATTGCCTTCATCTCTGTACGTTGACAGTTACTGCAGGACCCAGGTAGCCTGACTCTCGCCAGACCCTTGTAGTTCCGCCATGCTCCACCAGAGGCGTTTAGCTGAGCTCCACACAAGGGTCTGGACCATAGGTCTGGACCATAGACCTAAAAGAAATGGACAAACAGACTCCGTTGTTCTCGATGGAAGGGGGCTGAAACAAAATTCCGTTTACTTTCCGTCGTACTGCGCAGACTCGTACTCACTTCGTGACGTTAGCCTGCTGTAACTCGTCTGATAGATTGAAAACCTCTGAAATTGTTAACGTTCGTTTTTAATATTATGATTATGTTTACTTGCCTCTAGGTAATGCTTTACCCTATCAAACAGTAGGCTACCGTAGGCTACACGCATTTTCACTGATCTTGCGAATGACTTTCCGTCATGGTTTTCGTGCAGGCTCACTCAGCTTCTTATCCAAACATTACGGGGAATCTCCCCTCGAACGTTAGCTTCCCTACAACCAACATGCTAAAATACTTCTTTACGGGAAACCAACGTAATATACGGGGAAGAAGTGAATTAATTTTGCCTTCGATACCCTATATAGAATACACAGAAGCTATAAGGGAGACAAAGGGCACATGTTACATGAAGTTATGGGATCGCAAACAAATCTGAAATCTATGGCCGTCCAAGGGGGTTAGCAGAGCGTTGATCACCAGCTCATTTCGTGTTTCTTCTTCCGGGAATATGCCTGCCCCCTTGGTCTGGACGCGAGGGCAATTAGCCATTTACACACTTCCGCATTTTTCGAGCGGAAATACGTCATTGTAGCGTTGCCGAACTTCCTGTTATCGTAGAGCGATAGCGGCAGATACGAAAATGGCAGAGTCTACGGGTCGCAATTTCTGTTGCGTTCCAGGCTGTTCGTCTTCTACCCAAAAACAGCCCTACCTTTCTTTTCATTCGTTTCCCGTGGATCCAAGCCTGAAACCCAGATGGATACAGGCGATCCGAAGAGAAGAAGGGAACCAATTTATAATAAAAAGAGGTAGCACGTATGTCTGCAGCCGGCACTTCGCTAAAGAAGATTACATCGGTGGCTGCGTCGTTCGTCGCCTGAAGAGCGATGTTGTCTCTAGTCTATTCACTTGGAACAATTTTACTGCTCCTTTGAGAAGGGAGTCAGTATATGACAGGACTATACAACGTCAGTCTGTTCAACTACGCCGTGAAGATGGTGACATCGCCGCTAAGGCTGCACGGATGGATCACGACTACACTCTTAGAAAAAAGGGTGCTTGTAGACAGGTCATTTGCTCAACTTTTTGGGCCTAGTTTTCTGTCAAAGTTTTCTCAATGGATTCCTGGTCAGAACCCCTATTGAAACAGACTTGGGGCATGTTACATTTTGTCCAAAATTTCAAGATGGCCGCCGTATAGGCAATTCCATCAGTTTTTCCTGATTTTTGGTCAAAATGTTCCTCCATGTCTCATTAGAGGAAAACCAACATTTTAGCTTGGTATCTTGTTTAGTTTCTGAGATATGGCTCTTCAAATGTGGATAGACATGTCCTAAAAAAAGGCTGAAAATGCCTGTATTTAATGAGCACCACTTTTTTTTTAAACCCCTCTCCTGTCTTAAGCCTACCATATTATGTTCTAAAAATTTGAACACTGGGGCAGTACCCTGTTTAGTTGTCCAATATCACAAAGGAATTATAGTCCTTCCCACCATTGAAGACTTATTCATCGAAACAAACCCATATTTTTTTTAAAGCAATGAAAAACAAAAAAACTGTTTTTGTTCTCTTATGGTCATGAATGGATAGCACTCACATTTTTAAAACTTTACATATATATAGTCCATGAGTAAGAGAACATGTTGAAAAAAAATTGAGATGGTAAGTTTTCGTATTTCGAGGCTATGGGCCTTCAAAGATGGCCACAATGGTGTTTTTTCCTAAAAATGCCAATTTCATTGCCTTTTTTCAAGGACAAGATGAAATGCAAATCTAACAGTTCTTTTCTCCTGCAATAGTATGCCACTTTATAGACCATGTGAATGTGGTAGATCCGACCTGTCCATTTTAATATCCCCTCAGTACATGTCTGAAGTTAGAAAAAATTAAAAATTGTCTTGGCTGAAGGAGGTGTTGGTTCGATTTTTATGAACCTCTTAGAAGGACAATATGGGGTTTAAATCCATTTTTTTTCTGTTTGAGGGATCGGAATGCCATCCTATAAACAGGATAAAAATGTTATATCCCATTTTTACTCTTTATTGACCCCTTAGAATATGTCCAAAAGTTGTCAAAAATGAAAAAGGCGACTAAATTGAGGGGCCAAGTGGATCAAGTCACACAGGTTTTTTGTTTTTCATTGTTTTTTAAAAAAATATGGGTTTGTTTCGATTAATAAGTCTTCAATGGTGGGAAGGACTATAATTCCTTTGTGATATTGGACAACCAAACAGGGTACTGCCCCAGTGTTCAAATCTTTAGAAAATAATATGGTAGGCTTAAGACAGGAGAGGGGTTTAAAAAAAAAGTGGTGCTCATTAAATACAGGCATTTTCAGCCTTTTCTTAGGACACGGCTAACCACATTTGAAGAGCCATATCTCGGAAACTAAACAAGATACCAAGCTAATATTTTGGTTTTCCTCTAATGAGACATGGAGGAACATTTTGACCAAAAATCAGGAAAAACTGAGGACCATGGTGTCGGACCTGTTCCAACTGATATGGAATTGCCCATACGGCGGCCATCTTGAATTTTTGGACCAAATTTAACATGCCCCAAGTCTTAATCTGTTTCAATAGGGGTTCTGACCAGGAATCCATTGAGAAAACTTTGACAGAAAACTAGGCCCAAAAAGTTGGGCAAATGACCTGTCTATTGTGGGTGCTATATAGAACCATGGGGGTTCTTTGCCAAGGAAATAGAACCTCTTGACTGGGAAAGGTGCTATTTCATGCGCGTGGAGGTTTATTTGAACTTCAACGAACCTTTCTGAAACCGTCGTCCATTCAGCTTCTTTAACGGTAAGTGTTTAACATTTGTATCTCCTAAGTATTTAAATTAACTATCCGTGTTTGTAAGACAGCATTAGGAGGTGTTTCTCTTTAAATGGGCGTGTTTTTTTATTTACGGGGGGCGTTGACATTTTTACAACTCCGGGCTTTTTTCTGTTTTGCTACCGTTAGCATGATAGCTAAATCAGAGACACTTGACAAGCAGCTAATCGCTAAAACCTTCTTCGGGTAGCATTAGTTGATGATACACAAGTCACAAGCCACAAATGACAAACTTTCCAACTGCAACAGAGATAAGATAATTGATCAGTTTATTCTGGGGAGGACGGTTACGACGATGTTGTTTTGTCTGGAGGATGTTGTCAGTGTGTTGCTAGCTAACGTTAACTAGATAATGCATAGCTAGACTATGCAAGTTAAAACAGCTTGAAGATTAAATATTCTTCATTACACTTCATTATACAAGTATGAATTATATAACGTATAAGGCAGCAAAACTCGTTAGTTTTGGCTCCTCGACACTGCAGCGATAAATTATAATAACTAAATAGGAAGCCTATGTATTGGACTGTCAAGTGCCAGTTTGTTTGGAGATTGGCTAGCATCTAGATTCAGTATTAAATGCATAGCCTATAATGCAGTTATATATAGAGTCTTAAGGCCTATTCGGACGGGATTAGTTTTATGGGGTGACATCAGGTAAAGTAATAATTACCAGGTAATGTAGTCCCGTCCGGACGCGCCATGTCAGTAAACATAACGGAGTATGTCGGTGACATTTACAGACACTTTTACCTTCCGTAAAACGGTCCGGAGAAATTACCTTGGGTAATATTAATCCCGTGCGAACGCGACCCTCTGTAAAGATGTCTGTAATATTTCGTCACATCCTGATTTGAAAACATTTCCACCAAAGTCTGAATGAAAACGTAACATGATGTGCAGCTCCTAATAGGACGTCAGCTAGTTTGCCTAATAGCTTCATATTGTTAGCCATTTCAAACTACGTATGGCATAACATAAAGCTACGTTTGCTAGTTTTACCAACTTGTGTAGTCTTTCAAATCTGAAAATGCCGCACGTACCTGACGCAAAGTATCACGTGCACGGCGACGAAGATGTGACGGCAGAACGTAAACGTGGTTACTCCTCCCATGTCAGGTAGAACGACAGAGATGTCTAGTCCCGTCCGAATTGGACATTTTTATTACAGAGGTCATATGATAAACCTGCATTACTCTACGTCCCCCCATAAAACTAATCCCGTCCGAATAGGCCTATATATGTAGAATAGAAAGTCTGCTAGGCTCACAAACATGTTAATCTGTAGGCTATAGGCTAGGCTTAATTTTTGTGTTTCTGTATGTGTTTTTTTTAGGAGACATGGTTGACAGTTGGACCATCCAAGAGGTCTGTTTGTGGCTGGGGCAGAGTACCTTAAGTGAAGCAAAGCAAATCTTCCAAGGTAACAGTTTTAGAAATTGTGCTACAAGAATCACGATTAGTGCTTAAGCATACAGAAAAAACTGTAAAGCAAAAATGTTGGGTGGCTTAGTATTTCTAATCTTCATTTTGTCTTTATAGGGCTTATATAATTTCCTTTGTGTTCCTTATTAGATGAAGAAATCGACGGAGAAACACTGTTGGGCTTGACAGAAACTATGGTGGTGCGCCTCTTTCCCCGATTGAAACAGCAAGTGAAATTTATATCAGAATTGGAAAAATTAAAAAATAGCCTTCCTCCAACACGGTAGGTATATTCACATTCTGAAAGCAATTAGATACTTAAATAGTTATTATTCTTCCATTGCTTGTAAAGTGAATTTAGTGGTGCTTGTTTTTTTGTTTGTTTGTTTTTTGTCAAGGTCAATTATTCACTAGGTCTAAAATTTACATTACATTTACATTTGCTACATTTACATTTATGCATATCATACCATGAATGTACTGGTAATTTTACCAGTCCGTCTGATTATCTGTCTGTCTGTTTGTTTGTGTGTGTGCCTGTGTGTTTTTCTCAGAAATGACAATCTTGCAGTACCCCCACCAACTCTGACTCCAATCCCCACAACAACAGCCTGGCCTGCTTTATATACCCTCCCTGTATTCAGCCCAGAGGTCAGAGAGGCACTAGCTAGAAAAGACCCTGCGTTTTACAAGAAAGACAAGTCACATCTTCGCACAGCTCTGATTACCCTCATTTTTGATGACATGACACGTTATACATGGTACGTTTTTGTGATTGGCAATTTACTTTTTAACTGGCTACCTTTGAAGTAGATTGAATGGTAACCATAACAACTGTAGCAAAGTACTGTATTTCATTGTAACCCCTCCCACCACCACCCCCTTGTTTACTGTAGTTCATGCACATGATTCGTAAAAATACTTTAAAAAATGTGTACCTAAAGACAAATGGGAGATAACAGCTTTGAGGCGACCAGTTCGATGGCTCTACCTCGCCATTTCCATCAAACTGGTCACCTCGTCGGCCGTTATCCCTTTGTGTGAGTGCTGTATGAATACATGCATGTACAGTAAGCGTTACTTGAGAATGGCCATTTCACTCACGCTTTGCCTGATTCACGTTCGCCGTGAAATGTATTACAGCTGCATTACAACTTACCGCCACGAGGTGGCAGTACAAGACCGCTGGCGAGGGCTTGGCTCGCGTCCTCCATCTGTGAAGCGCTGCGCTTCGCCGTCTGGTCAGGACAGCTGAGGACCTAGGCTAGCTACCAACTGCGGGGGACCTGGCTACCAGCCGCGGGCGACCTGGCCGCCAACTGCGGGCGATGTGCTGCTGCCGCGACTGATCTGCTGCTGGCCTGCGAGCTGCCATGCTCTGCAGCGGTGCTGGCGATGGAGGCCGGAGGCAACTGTTGCTGTCGGGGGTCCACCGAATTGCTCATCTGCAGGGTCGCTCACAACTTTGGACTGCTTGGTGCTTCTGCTGCTAGGCCTACTGCTTCATGGTGCTCTCCAGACGGCCTGTCTAGCGCCGTCTTCGGTTGGCCTGATAGCTAGGCTAGGCTGTGCGTCTTCATTGCCCTGGGACTTGAGTGCAGTCGATTGGACTACGTTGACGTGGACTTTTCTGTTTTTTGTTTGTTTTGTTATTTATTTAACATTTGTTTATTGTATGTCTTGTATTGTATGTCTTGGTGCCACGGGTACGCTGGCGATTACGCCACTCCGTCCGGCATCTTGTCTTGTTATTTTGTGAATTTGTTTTGTTTGTTGTGTTGTCATGGGTACGCTGGCGACTACGCCACTCCGTTTCGGCACTGTCTCTGTGTCTCTGTGTTCTGTAAAGCGCTTTGGGCTGCACTCAGTGCACATTAAATGCGCTATATAAATAAAAGTACCTTACCTTACCTTACCTTACAGTCCGCTGTAGCATTGCTGCGGTGTGATTGATACTGTGGCCCAGTTCTACTCATTCAATAGGCGGCCAGGAAGCAACCTCTAAGTGGCCCAGCCCATATAGTATATTTCGGAGCTTTCGGAAATGCCAACAGAAATCCCTAGTAGCCTAGTCACCTACAGACTGCAACAATACAACTCTTTTATTGTTTTGTTTTTTCGGGTGTTTGTAAATTCAGTCTGCCACTCTGAAAATGTTCGCAAGGCTCTGCACTTCGAAAAAGACGAGCATGAACTAACAAACTATTTGTCATAGGCCTAGTTCAAAATTGCCATTAACACAAGCAGCAGATTGAAATAACACTATGTTTCATTGGAGAGTTTGACAACGGTGATGATGATATGCAAACAAGTTTTATTGAGTTAGACTGCTTCTCTACAATAGTTCCGTAATCTGACGTAGGCTATTTCCTCATGAATGTAATTCTGTAATTTCTCTTTGGATAGCTATCTATCTATCCAATGGCGTCAGTTTAGTTTTCAGGGGACAAAACGCTATTTTACTGCTTGGTTTGATAAGTGCTGGGGACATACATTTTATATGATCTTAACGATGTTGAGGACTGTTGCGTAGTGAATCTAAATATTGGTCGTTTATCGAAGAACAGTAGCCTACCATGCCTTACCATTATCTTTGATATTTCACTGCATGGTTTTGAATATTTTAACAGTTGCCAAAAATATAAGGGATTCAGTCAGTCGAGTTTATTTGATATTCGCGGCATATAAACGCACGATCAAAACTTCTGACATGCATACTGACGACTGTCCCTCAGAGTCTAATGCTCTGTCAATCTCAGACTCTCACAAAATTAATGAAGCAAGTAAAATGCAAGATGCACGGGAAGTAGGAGTATGAATGATGTAGGCTACGTTTCTTAATGATTGTCGAAATGTTTATTTCGGGGGAAACACATCCGGCATAGTCCAGCAATATCGTTATCATTAATTCACCATGATAAACTGCAGTCGTAGCTTGACGTACACTATAGCCTACGGTAGGCCTATGCCTATCTCTGAATCAACATGAACATGAGTACTTATATCTAAGTTGCTAGAACTTTATTTTGCGTAGGGTGAACATGGGTAAACTGGGACACTTTTGGAAAATCCAACTTCTCAGCCCTATATCGCAAACACTCTAATATATTTTATATCAATGTAAGTTATTTTTGGAAAGCTTAGGTTGTCCTTTACATGATCAAATCATTATAATTAAGTAATCATTGACACAGACAGAATAAAACTCCTTCAAAGCTCAACTGACACACCCCCAAATTTTTGGGGGGTACATTGGTAAAGTGGGACAGGGCCCAAAAAAGTGCTATTTTGCATCGTAAACCTTTATTTAACTTAATATTTTGCTCCTATTTTATGATTTAAACCATTTTAATTTAGTTTTCATTTGAATGTACATATTTTCATTACCAAATAGCATGCTAGCTCTCATTACTAGCTAGCTCACTAACATACATGATTGTATGATCTATAAAATGAATAACACTAAATAATGATACTAAATACTAATAATAAATCATAATAAATAAAACACATGTTAATGTTTCCATTTTTATTCCCATGAAAAAAATGGTTCCCATTGGATATTACACTGTCCCACTTTGACAATATAGGTGTGTCCCACTTTACCAATACACTACTGGTCAAGTGGGACGGCAGGAAATTTGCCCCTAATTAAAACATTTAATCAAATAAATGACTTTTTTTTCGTTATTTTGATACTTAACATAGTCACATTACATATGAAAACAACTCTGTAGGCTTATCATATACATTTAAGATTTGCTGGACACAATTTGCCTCAAATTCCTATGTCATTTGGTTATGGTTATGGTTATGGTTATGGTTATTTAGCAGACGCCTTTGTCCAAAGCGACATACAAATAAATAGCAATACAAATTAAATAACAGTGAACAATTACAAAAAAGGGAGAATAGCAATATTATCAATACAACAATCATTTAAGCACTAATCTAATGAGAAATAAAACAATGAAATGACAAAAACAATCAAATAAGTCACTCAGTTAATTATATAATAACAATAACTATAGCAAGGTATGGCTAAATTTAAGGACAATAGCAGAATAAATGTAAAATTTTAACAATGGACAAATTATAACAAAACAAAACTATTATACAAACCATAACACATAACAAACACTCAAAAGACTAAGTGCATATTAAACAAATATGCCTTAAGACCCCTCTTAAAAGATCCAAAACTGTTGCTTGAACGGAGAGCACTGGGCAACTCATTCCACCAACACGGAACCACTGAAGAATAGGATCTACAGTTTGACCTAGCATGTATGGTTTGTCGACATAACAGACGCTCCTCAGAAGATCGCAATGGGCGGTTGGGAATGTACATCTTCATCAAAGAACTGAAGTAGCTAGGAGCAGATCCAGTCAGTGTCCTATAGGCCAGAGTGAGAGATTTAAATTTAATTCTGGCTACTATAGGGAGCCAGTGGAGAGTAACTAGGAGAGGGGTTACATGTGTCCTCTTTGGCTGATTGAAGACCAGTCGTGCTGCAGCATTCTGAATCAACTGTAGTGGTCTTAATACGCAAGCAGGTAGGCCAGCTAACAGGGAATTACAGTAGTCCAGCTTGGAGATAACCATTGCCTGTACAAGAAGCTGAGTGGAATCTTGTGTCAGATAAGGTCTGATCTTCCTAATGTTGTACAGGGTATACCGACATGACTTTGCAATTGAGGCAACATGCTCAGAGAAAGTAAGTTGGTCATCAATTATGACACCCAAGTTACGTGCCGATCTAGTTGGAGTCAATGAGGATGAATCAAGCTGGATGTTCATCTGTTGGGGAATGGCTGTTTTTGCTGGAAACACCAAGAGCTCAGTTTTTGAAAGATTAAGCTGAAGGTGCTGATCCTTCATCCAGATTGAAATATCCTTCAGGCATGCAGAGATCCGATGGGAAACACTAGAGTCCTCAGGTGGGAAGGATAGGAAAAGTTGAGTGTCGTCCGCATAGCAATGATATTCAAATCCATGAGAGCGAATAATCCCACCTAAAGAAGTGGTGTAAATAGAGAAGAGGAGGGGCCCTAATACTGATCCTTGAGGGACTCCTGTAGTGAGGTCATGAGACTTTGATATCTGTCCCTGCCAAGACACGCTAAAAGAACGCCCTTTAAGGTAAGATTTGAACCAGTCAAGAGCTTTCCCAGAAATTCCCAGTTCATATAGTGTAGAAAGGAGAATGTCATGGTTAACAGTATCAAAGGCTGCAGATAAATCTAACAGAATTAACACTGATGACTGAGCAGAGGACTTAGCTACTCTCAATGCTTCAGTCACAGATAGAAGAGCAGTTTCAGTAGAATGACCACTCTTGAAACCAGACTGCATAGGGTCTAGTAGGTTATTCTGATAGAGGAAGTCACACATTTGCTTGAAGACCACTTTCTCCAAAACCTTTGACAAGAAAGGAAGAAGGGAGACAGGTCTGTAGTTCTTCACATCAGTTGAATTAAGTGTACTTTTCTTCAGCAAAGGTGTAATTCTTGCCTGTTTAAAAGAAGAAGGAACTATTCCAGAACTGAGTGAAGTATTAAATACATGTGTGACTGCCGGTATAATAGCGGGTGCTATAGACTGCAGGAGAGTAGACGGGACAGGATCCAAAGGGCATGTGGTTGGACGGCTTCGCTGAAGCAGTTGAGAGACCGCTTCCTCATCAAGAGGAGAGAAAAAGTCCAATGATGGCATCATGCTAACACCAGGCAGAGTCCTTCTTACAGGGTCATCAAACTGAGCACTTATCTTAGCAACTTTCTCAGTGAAAAATGTTGCAAAGTCATCTGCTGACAGTGAAGTAGCTGCTGGCGGTGGTGGAGGATTGAGAAGAGACTTGAATGTAGAAAAAAGTTTTCTGCTGTCAGTGGCGTTCTCAATCTTACTCTGATAGTATTTTTGCAAGTGTGACAGTGGATGAAAAAGATGAAAGCATAGACTGGTATTTACTAAGATCATTTCTATCTCCAGATTTATGCCATTTCCTTTCAGCAGCTCTAAGTTCCTTGCGAACTGAGCGTATACTGTTTGTCAGCCATGGATGGCGAGGTTTAGAACGAGTGGGTCTTGTGGAAAGAGGACATGCTACATTCAGACAGGATGCCAGTGTAGAGCAAAGACTTGCTCATTGAACTCAATGCAAATCAAACAAGCTAATAGGCTAACTGAACAAAACACCATGCCTTTCTCTAGGTATGGTGAAGGGTGTGTGATGATGTGGGTCAATTTTAGTTCTAAAGACCAAGGGAACTTTATCAGGATGAATAGTATCCTGGATCCATGAAATAAGTAGCCTTTAAAAATAAAAAACTGCCTGCCCCTATGTTAACCCTATGTGTTAAATTCCCATAGGGTTACATAGGGGTGACAAGATTTTTGACCCCAGTATTTTGGGAAGAACATTTATTTATTTATGATACATTATTCATTCACATAGAAAATTGGTGTGTCCTTAAAGGTTGGATTTTTCCTAATTTTATTACATAAGCCATTAAAATCAATTTCCAAAAGATGATTTTATATTCCTCTTTTTAGTCAACTTTAGCATGGGGTGACAACAATTTTGACAATGACTGTATTTAACCCCTTACATCCTAGAGATCTTTTGCCAATATGTTTTAATAGACAAGTCATAACTACATTGGAGATATATATGAAAAAGCTTAGCTGTCCCACTTTACCCATTGTCCCACTTTACCCATGTTCACCCTATAGGTCTAGTCAATGGTGAAAATGAATCACCGCTCACTGCCCTATCGCCCTTGCTAATTTGCTATTCCACACAAATAATGACATCTTGGACAGTTTAAGCAAACTGTTTCATGTGCTTGCATATAGGTTTACGTGTTTTTCTGATAGCAATGTTAAATGCCAGCATTAATCACTTTAATGCTGGCTGGGTTTAAATTAGACACGTCGACACATGGGTGCCTCTCAACATCCCTCCTCGATGCTCGGTTCTCCGCTTATCCCATTGTTGCCGCCCCATCATTTTATTTAGATCAGTGAGGACGAGAATCGAGGAAGCAAGTGAGGATCTATAAAAGTCAAATGATTGGCACCCAATGACAGAGACAACGGTGTTCGAACACCGGAGGTAGCGAAATGCGACACAGGTGCTTTCTGGAAACAGCTGTAACACTGTCGTTGTTTGATCGCAAGTTGCGTCCCCCAAGAGCAACTTAACACATCAGATCAGCTTGTAGGCAATTATTGGTAATATTTTGTATAGACATTAGGCTAGGCCTATATATCACCTGCCATAAACATTCTCACTTGGCCTTGACAGACAATAGTGCAAAATTCCCGACAATCAGGCGCGTAGGAACGTAGTTAGCATTAGGGTCATTCCACGCCAAATCAACCAGAGCCCACGCACTTGCGTCTCAAAAAAATCTGAAAAAAATACCATGTGTGCCTATGTTACCCAGGAGACACTCTGTAAAATGTTTTTGTGCTAAGATCAATACTTTTCAAGTAACAGCCAGTTTTACAGGGGGAGGGGGGTGTCAAATTTGTTCTACCTCTTTTTTTTGTCAAAGTTCACAAGCTCATTGCTCAAGAACTAGAATCTGTAGGAGGCTCAAATTTTGCAGGCTGGTGCATAAATAGGAATAGTATGCAGTAAAATCACCACGAGTAGTCTGGATGATCCTGCATGGTCATAGCAATCCCTCAAAGTTGATCAAAATTGTATTGGAGTTCTTGGCTGGGCTCTGTTTAGGCTTACAGAAGGCATATTTTTACTCAACATAGGCTCTTGATTTTTTTCTCTTATTGAGATCAGTAGAAACACTCTCCGAAAAAGCAATGAAGAGAAAAGAAAATCCATCAGGGACTGAACAGCAGACCTCACAAGTTTGAAAAATAATTTTGGATCTCATATTCAGAGCACCCTAACACCTTGTGGGAATATACAAAGATTTTTTAAATATTTTTTTCGTTAATCTGCATTACCTCTTCTTTTTAAAAACATCAATTTGACTTGTCTTATACGAATCTTTCTTTTTCATTTTCCACCCTAAACATGGACAAAATGCACCATTGAGATCAATATGTTTTGTCCCCACCCGGCAATTTCAGTGATTCAGTGATTTTAGTGGCACCTAGTGGTTACTCTATACAAAACAAATCTCTCAATAGATCTCTATGGTGCATTTTGCCCTTGTTCAGGGTGGGAAATAAAAAAGAAAGATTTGCATAAGACAAGTCAAATTGGTGTTTTTAAATAGAAGAGGTAATGCAGATTATAGAAAAATATATAAAAAAAATCTTCGTATATTCCCACAAGGTGTTAGGGTGCTCTGAATATGAGATCCAAATTTATTTTTCAAACTTGTGAGGTCTGCTGTTCAGTCCCTGATGGATTTTCTTTTCTCTTCATTGCTTTTTCGGAGAGTGTTTCTACTTATCTCAATAAGAAAAAAAACCCAAGAGTCTATGTTGAGTAAAAATGTGTCTTCTGAAGGCCTAAACAGAACCCAGCCAAAAACTCCAATAAAATTTTGATTAACTTTGAGGGACTGCTATGACCATGCAGGATCATCCAGACTACTTGTGGTGATTTTACTGCATACTATTCCTATTTATGCACCAGCCTGCAAAATTTGAGCCTCCTATAGATTCTAGTTCCTGAGCAATGAGCTTGTGAACTTTGACAAAAAAAAGAGGCAGAACAAATTTGACACCCCCCTCCCCCTGTAAAACTGGCTGTTACTTGAAAAGTATTGATCTTAGCACAAAAACATTTTACAGAGTGTCTCCTGGGTAACATAGGCACACATGGTATTTTTTTCAGATTTTTTTGAGACGCAAGTGCGTGGGCTCTGGTTGATTTGGCGTGGAATGACCCATTAGGGGGGACAAGAATAATGTCTGTCACGCGCGCCCAGCGCCCGCCGATTTTTTTTTTAATATTAATAAATAATATTGGTCCTCTGTAAGATGACGCTTTGAAAATATGTATTTCAGTCTTTTTCTTTGATCACCTGTTTTTGGAACTGAACATCTGCACATATTCAGAACACATTTCTAAAACGTACACAGCTATGTCTGTAGGACAACCTAAACTGACTCCCCCAATGCTTCCCCGCAACACATTTATAAAGGTTGGTTGCATAAACGTTGCTTATTTCATTTCATTTCATTTATTTATTTAAAGGACAGTGCACATTAATCAACATTACTGTAAATGTGCCAGTGTCAGCCAGCTGGCTAATTTTCAACTGTAGTCCTTTGGCAAGATGTTAATACTAGGCACAAGTGGCTAAAAAAAAGAGCATATTAAATCACACAGCAATTGATATACAACAATAAAACAGACAGCCATAGGACTGGTTCCATTAAAACATTAAAACATAAGATATAACCATACAGCCATACATCCCTTGGGGGATCAATAACATAACCATCTATCCATCTTACTATCATACATACACTAAGGGTTACAGGACAGCTAATAGAGGCAGACAACCATGTATTATGAAAGGTGCTCACATTTTTGCATGGTCAAAAGCCAGTCCTTAAGATGGTGTGTGAATGTATGATGAGAGGTGGAATTTCTAATGTGCACTGGCAATTGGTTCCATAGTTTAGAGGCTCTCACAGAAAAGCATAATTGGCCAAAGGAACTGGACCTAAGAGGGACTGCACAGTCCCCTCTTAAAGCCTACCTTACATTGCCAGACTTTACAAAGATTTGGAAAAGATTTTTGAAAGACTACAGTCTCAGACCCTCTCACATCTAAAGACAATTCATTGAGTTTTTAGTCACAGACTAGTCACAGGCCAGTCTCAGATTAGGATTTTGCAAAGACTGTGGTCACTATTTACAAGACTGCTGCTAGATTCCTTCAAGTTATTTCCATCGTGCACTAGTAGACCGTGAGCCAGGGCCTCAAATTATGGAAACCGTTACCGAAAAGGTGGCAAAGGCTACCATACCTTTCCTGAAAGCTTGGAATCTCAGCTTTCCAGTGATGTATGATGGCCATCTGACAAGAGTAGCTGTTTTGAGTTATGACACATAATGTAAACTAAGGTTGAAGAAATAATGCGTATAAATCAAGCAGAACACTGACAAATCTGATCATGATATTGGACATATAGGAATATCTTATTTTGTTATGTTTGGTATCATTTTAAAGGGGAGACTCTGGGCTTTCATTTAAATCATTTAGTGAACATTTTGGATAAGTACAGCCAACCCTGGAGCTCTTCAAACCTTTAATCACACACATTTTCCTGCCATTTCCGCCTAGGTCATCTTTTGTCTTTTAATCCTGTGGCACCAGAGAACATCAGAGAAACAAAATCCAAACACTGAAATACTGGCATGACCCTATGGATTCAGAAAATGTATCATTTACCCATATTTTCTAATTTGGAGGGGGTGATTTTCAGTCTTATATCAGACATGGCGTTTTTTCAAAGACAGAAACAGTAGTGTACTATTACCCCTAGGCTAATTTGTTGATATGTCGAGTTGAAAGTCAGAGGTAAATATTTTTAAAAAGTTGTTATTCTGCATTTTTAGATAGTTCAAAAGGTCCTTAATACATATTTTATACAATTTTAATACATATTTACATTAAAAAATGAATGCCTTGTTCTCAGGCAAAAAAATACTGGTAAATAGGGTACATTTTTTTTTAAAATATATATATCACCACAAAACTTTCCCAGTTTATCACAAACATTAAGACAAAAGTAATGACTAAATATGCAAATGAGGATTAATTTCTAAAATAGGCTATAGCCTGGGTGTTCCCATCCTGCCTTGCGCTGTGATTTCATTCATGCTGCTAACTACCGCCCTAATTTTTGCCTGAGATAGGGGACCAATCACAGAACAGGGGGGAAAGCAGGACGATGATGAGCTATGCACAGACGCATTTGATAGACATCCGTGGCGCCCAATGAACAGATCTGGGCATTTTTTCAAATACAAGAAAATGAACGTCTGGTTGCCAGACCAAGTCTCCTTTGAGAAGTGGTAGGCGCTAGCCAGGCTAAAAATAGGCGCTAATTTGGAGAAATGTTCAAACTTGACATGTACAGTACATATTGAGAGAGAATATGGCCCTTAGGAAGAGGATAATCAATCTTGAAAAACCAACTGTTGGCGTTGGAGCTTCATGACCGGTTGTTGCGAAACAAATCCATCGAGATGTGAAGCATCTCAATTACGACCAGCCATGGTGACCTCTACCAACAGAGTTGGACTCCGATTCCTCTGTGCCTTCTTCTGTGAAGTCATTGCTATCCTGTCTCTTACCAAGCACTGATGAGAAGGAACAACGACTAAGAGACTCATTTGGCATGGATCTACTGTAGTGTATGCCATATCTCATGGCAAAGTGAAGACTTCCAAGCACATCCTTTTGACTTACAGTATTCTGTGAAGTCGCTTACTGGTAATGTCAATCTCATCAGAATATTAAGTAGATTTAGTCATTGTGTACCCTACAGTATGCTAGAGGAAATTGACACCTCATAATGCGTGCACAAACTAGGACAGGATGGTGGGGTTACTCCAGACCAAGTGAAGCCATATGTGCCCACAGCTCTAGCCTGGGACAATATTGACAGGCTGGAAGTGCCACTTACAGGCCGTGGAACATCCCATAGGGTCAATGGTATAGTAGTGCAGCCTCGGATGTTAAGTCCTAGGTGTGGTCCTCCAACTAGATCCTGGAGCTGTGGCCGAGGGATCTGCAAGTGGTGTTAGTATCCCTCCCTAAGCTAGTCTGGAATCAGTTTCACCAGTGGCTCACAAATAACCATCCTGATGCCCACAGTCTCCTAGATATCCTGCCCCTAGACTTGAGTGTCTTTTCTGAGGTTATATCATCAACCACTATAGAAGAATCACTTGACTGTACAATCTTCAGAAAGGTCCATCAGTACTTCCGTGAATTCCTGCAGCATCTCAGATCTCAGCAAGGTCTACTGGCCAGCTTTTGGATGTCATATATTGACATGTAGGTTGTACTAAACCTTGTGAGGGCGTCACGTGAAGGAAACTGGGCATTGCACATGGCTAGCATTCGATCAATCATCCCCTGGACCTTTGCCTATGATAATCTGAATTATGCAAGGTCACTCACTGCTTACAACTCAGAGATGAGCCACATTGAACATGAGAGACCAGATCTGTACATCTTCTCTGTGAAGGTGGCTTTTTGGCCTAGCTGAGTGCAACAAACACATTTGGCAGGGTTCTGATTGACCAGACCCTAGAGGAAACTGTCAATCGGGACACTCAGACAGCTTGAGGTACAAAATGGTTCAGCTTGAAGGCCCAGCAGCTGTCTCAAGATATTACATTTCTGCTGAGTACAAAAGCACTTACCTGTCTATATTGAAAAGCTCCCTGGGACTCCAACAAAGTGACTATTCTCACAAGGACCTTGGACAAAGCAGAATTGCCAAAGATGAACACATTACAAGCACTGTGGATCTGATGGATTCTAGTTGGATAAGTCCATTTGCAGGTGGTGAGTCCCTCATTTCTCTGTCTACTGGAAGTACAGCACCAGCAGATGTTGCTGAAGACCTCCTGAATGCACACACCATTTGCTGATATTGCAGACTATGCCTTGTCTGCTGTGCAAGCTGAAGCGAGTCACAGCACCCGTGTTGACATTGTTTTTTATGTACACTATATTGCCAAAAGTATTCGCTCACTTGCCTTGACTCACATTTGAGTTGAGGTCAGGACTCTGTGCAGGCCAGTCAAGTTCATCCACACCAAACTCTGCCATCCATGCTTTTATGGACCTTGCTTTGTGCACTGGTATACAGTCATGTTGGAACAGGAAGGGGCCATCCCCGAGCAGGGCTTGGTCCCTTAGTTCCAGTGAAAGGAACTCTGAATGCTTCAGAATTAACTAAGAGATTTTGGACAATTCCATGCTCCCAACTTTGTGGGATGTTTGGGGATGGCCACTTCCTGTTCCAACATGACTGGCCTGGACAGAGTCCTGACCTCAACCCAATAGAACACCTTTGGGATGAATTAGAGCGGATCCTGAGAGCCAGACGCCTCGTCCAACCACAGTGTGTGACCTCACAAATGCGCTTCTGAAAGAATGGTCAAAAAATCCCATAAACACACTCCTAAACCTTCCCAGAAGAGTTGAAGCTGTTATAGCTGCAGAGTCGACCGATGTCATAATAAGCCCTATGGATTAAGGATGGGATGTGACTGAAGTTCATATGTAAGTCAAGGTAGGTGAGCAAATACTTTGGGCAATATAGTGTATATAATGAGGCTTCTATCAAACACTTGGAGAGAGTGGCCAGAGGTGCAGACTCAGGCACAGACGTCAAACAGATCACTGCATGGCACAGTTCAACAATGTAAGAAATTCCTACAAAGCAACAAAACAAACCTTGCTACCTTCTTGCTCAAGGATTGGGGCAAAGAACAGTCTAGAACAAGACTTTTCATTGAAAAGATTCTGTACACTACAACCAAAGATTACAAGGTGACCCAACAGGGAGTGCACAAGGTAGCAGACCTGTCGTCCACTCATAAAGAGGCTGAAACCTGTTTGCTACTCCATGCTTGCTATGCTTCATGAACTGATCACAAACCTGTCATCCTTGTGTCTAATGACACTGATGTCTTGGTGATAAGCATGGCTACCAGTGACACACTCACATGTGGCCTGTTCCTGAGGACAGGGACAAAGAATTGCACCAGTTACATAAACATCTCACAACTCACTTGTGGTCTGGGTTCACAGGTGTGTCAGGCTTTGCCTGGTTTACACGTATACACAGGCTGCGACACTGCAAGTGCATTTGCTGGCTGTGGTAAAGTGTCAGCCCTAAAACTTCTTCAGAAGAATGAAAACTTCTGTGAGACCTTTCAGAAGGTTGGGGCAGACTGGCAATGACACCTGAGCTGTATGCAGCCTTACAGGAGTTCACATGTCAAATGTACAGCTCCAAGTCCAGAATCACCAACATCAATGAAATGAGGTATGCACTTTTTTGTGGAAAGAAAGACTTAGAATCCTGGCAGTTACCTCCATGCTCAGATTCTCTCAGGAAGCACGGTCTCAGAGCTAACCATCAAGGTGCTATCTGGAGAAGATGCATTGAGAACAACTCTGAAGTTCCTTCCCCAGTTGAGCATGGGTGATCTAGAGTGGACCAAGATGGTGACTTGCAGCTCTCCATAGACTGGTTCAATGTCTCCATTGGTCCACAAGCAGTACTTGAGTTGCTGTCCTGCTCATGCAAGAGGAACTGTGTCACTCCATCATGTCAGTGTGTTGCCAACAACTTTCCCTGCACTGACCTATGGCGTGCAAAAACCAGAAGAATGACTTTGCTGAACAATTGTATTCCTCTGATGAGGATTCCGATTTCCGATGAGTTTTTCCCCACACGCCATGCAAAGCATCTCCACTTCTGCAGCACCTACATACACCAAACTTTCCAGTCTTATTCCTAACTATATTTGGAAGATATTTACAGAGGGATTTGTTGATATAGCATTCTTGACCTGATTTATATGACTTTTATGCCTAAAAATAGGGCGAAAATCCATTTTTTAAGCCAATTGGCAGTATTTTCTGATTTACTGGAAAACGAAAGAAGATATTCATAATCCCCTCTGTAAATGTTTTTTTATTTGATATATTAACACAATAAAAAAATAATTTCCAACCTGGCTTTTTCCAATGCTCAGATCCTTCGCATCAAAATATATGCAAATTAGTGCATATTTAATTAGATATAGCCTAATTAGCATATTTAAACATGAAATTAAAGAAAACTTGCAATATATTTTTTTCTCCTATTTATGTGTGTATTCAACTGGTAAAGTTTCATGACGATATCTTTAAGTTACAATTTTTCCCCTATTCACCTGGGGTGTCTCGCCTTAATTTATAATATTATTTCCTCAAACGCCATGTCTGATATAAGACTGAAAATCACCCTCTCCAAATCAGATAGTATGGGTAAATCATACATTTCCTGAATCCTTAGGGTCATGCCAGTATTTCAGTGTTTGGATTTTGTTTCTCTGATGCTCCCTGGTGCCACAGGATTAAAAGACAAAAGATGACTTAGGCGGAAATGGCAGAAAAATGTGTGTGATTAAAGGTTTGAAGAGTTCCAGGGTTGGCTGTACTCATCCAAAATGTTCACAAAAGGGTTTAAATGAAAGCCTAGAGTCTCCCCTTTAAAATGATACCAAACATAACAAAATAAAATATTTCAATATGTCCAATATAGATGTTCAGCTATATCAGCGTTCTGCTTGATTTATACGCATTATTTCTTCAACCTTAGTTTACATTATGTGCCATAACTCAAAACAGCTACTCTTGTCAGATGGCCATCATACATCACTGAAAAGCTGAGATTCCAGGCTTTCAGAAAAGGTATGGTAGCCTTTGCCACCTTTTCGGTAACGACCAACCCCTCTGGCTCACGGACTATAGGCTATACGTCATCATCAACAGGAACTCACATGATAGGCTACTCATATCAAAGTAATTTTTTCGCGTTTCTGCAGCATTGTTTGATAGTGTGACATCACTAACAGATATAGAGTTGTTCTGTCACGTAGAATAGCCGACTAATAAATTATAAGAAATTAAATAACAAGTAATCATACAGGCTACAGCTGTCACCTATTTTGCCCCTTCCGTTTTCGTGTTCGTCGACCGAGGTCACTATTGGTTTTTAATGTTCACGTCACTATTTGCAT
The DNA here is from genome assembly GCF_963854185.1 of Sardina pilchardus. NCBI lineage: Eukaryota > Metazoa > Chordata > Actinopteri > Clupeiformes > Clupeidae > Sardina > Sardina pilchardus. Next base: position 32,205,340 of record NC_085007.1, read on the forward strand.
GAGCCACGACTGAAAAGACTTACGATAATATCAAACATGTTTGATATTGTCGTAACGGCAAAACTAGAAAAAGACTGACTCCGACGGACTTAAAACCGCTAAGATAGGCACCTTACACTAAACGATTTAGATGACGGGAGCGCGCCGAGATTCTAGTACAACTGGCAAGATTTCCGAATTGGAAAAGTAGTCGCCGACTGTTAAAACAGACCAAAATCGTGCAATGTAAGCCAGCCTTAAGGCAGACCTTGTGGTTCTGCTGCTAGATGACTTCTGCTGTATAAAAGTGCAGAGTGATGGGGGAGCCTTCCCATTAATGATCTTAAAAATTAGGCATGCATCACTGTATTTTAAAGTATTTTCCCAACTGAGCAAGTTATATTTGTTAAGAATGTTACAGTGGTGGTAAAGTTTGGGTTTTTTATCCAGGGTTTTGAGTGCTTGTTTGTGAAGTGACAAAATAGGCCTTAATGTTGAGCTACATACCTGGGTCCAGCTTGTCATACAATATGTTAGGTGAGGGGTTATCATAGCATTAATGAAAGCTTAAATGAAAATATGTTTCTTCTTCTTGACTTTTCATATGCCATCTAAGTAAATTTTATGTCAGCTGACAGATGGACGCGCGTTTCGGGCACGAATGAATGGGTTTGCCCTAAGGTTAAATGGAGGCGCATGGAGCTGTGGCTATTGTTAGGCTACCTGTATGCAGACAACTCAACAAAGTTACGTGGTTAGGAGATTACTGTATGCTGCATTGCCGTGACCCCTTCCTTGTGGATTTTTCTCATTGGAATACAGCTAACGAACGCGAAAGTTGAGATTGCGTTGCACATCAGTGTTGGAACGACTACTCAACAAACTGTGAGATAAACATTGTTGTTCGTGTCTGGGAGATCTCGTTGTCGTTTTAGACTGTCGGATTCTTATGCTTATTGTTTGGACTTATGGACACTGAACTTGGGGGAGGTTGTTTGTGCTTTACGAAGCTTTGTGTTAATTATAGGCTACCGATATTCAATGCGGTTGCTCATCCGCCTGTAACCTGTGCCTAATCTTCCCAAGGAGTGCCCATAATTTCGCTTAAAGTGAAGTGAATATTCCTTTCCATATAGGCTATTAAAAATCACGAATCAATCAGAAGGAGATATGCAATATCAACGTACTTTATTAGCCTATAGCCTATTCGTTAAAACAATAGCAATTGGCATCTTAACAAAACACTGGATAAGGAAGGACATCTAATAATGGCAACATGGCAAAGGAGAAAATGTGGACATCCCTTGGCTGATCACATATGCCAGTTGCCTCTCCCTTCCACGCTATGACCTGGTCGATCACTTTGTCCAGATGTTCTATGTATCTATTGCAGACATCGGCTGTGAGTTTGTTTTGCCAAAAACACTTGATTGCAGCGATCAGTGCGTCTCTGTTCATGGGTTTGGCCTCACAACGAATGTATCTTTTCATGGAAGCCCACACTAACTCGATGGGGTTCAGATCCGGCGACTCTGCCGGCGTCGGTACCCAGTTGATCCCCTCACTTTGAATGCAAGCCTTGACACTTTTCGCTGTGTGTTTCGGATCGTTGTCTTGGAAGACTCTATGTGTAGACATATGGAAATGCTCCCTTAAGTATGGGCCGGCAACTTTTTTTAATGATCTCCTCAGCGTAGAACTGTTGATCCATTATACCGTCGAAAATGACAAGCGGGCCAGGTCCACAGCGAGAGATCCCACCCCAAACATACAGTTTGACTGGGTGTTTCACTCTTGGTTTGAAAAAAAGTTTGTGTGAAAGTTCGGACAACTCCGAACTTACCCGGCCCTACCCCCCTAGTGTTACCTCCGGCTATTATGTTAATGAGTTGGTTTGCTGGACAGATAATGACCCCTAAATGCGGCCGCGCTGTCAGCTGTGGGGGAGAGTTAGGCTATTGTAGGGTAGACCGTGTAGGCCTACAGTTTAGACACGAGTTGAGACACCTTAAACGTCTTGTGTGCACAGTAAGCCCAAAAGTATAGTTTTTACACCGTGAGTATGGAGGATATTGCTGCTTCTTTTTGAGTGTTTGCTTTAGCCTAGTTGTGTAATGGATAGGCTACTAGTCTTTTAAGATTTAACATTAGCCTAATTCCCCATAGTAGGGGGGATTATCAACAAAAAAGGGCCTAATCGTTACGCGTCGGATAGAAGCACCAAAATTGGTACAGACACTCTTTATGATGTATCTCATCATATCAGAAGGGGTGCCCCAGATTTCTGGTTCATTAAGGTCATTTTTTAAGGGAAAATCCAAGATGGCTGCCAGAAACGGCCTTAGGATAATAAAACATTGCATAGTTTGGGCATCTTGATTTATTCTGCTACTTTATCATTTCACATTTAATATATAGAGATGGTTAAGAAATAATATATGCAAGATAACCCATGTAAACAATCTTACATGTCTATTATACAACTTTAAAGTGGAAAAAACAGGCTTAAAACGGTCAGAATGGCAAGACTCCCCCAGCGAATCCTCACCTGAGTAGTTAATTATTCATTTATGCATAACATTAATATTCTTAAAAACTTTTGGAAGAATCACTTAATCATTTTCAAAAGACAGCTTATTGTTTAATTGTCCACATGAGCAGAGATTTAGCCCTAAATAGGAACACAACTCATGTTATGCTAGCGTTAGCATTAGCATTAGCCAATGTAGACCCAGCTGGGTTGAGTTAAAGCTGGGCAAACAAAGGTATTCCTGGGGGGTATTGTCGTATTCTTTTGGGCATAATGTGATAGGAACTATGAAATTTAGATTTGTACTACAGTAATGGTAGCCAGCTACTAAGGTGTGTAAAATGTACATTGAGTAAGGCTGTGTCTCATTACACTCACTTCCGTCAGTACACTGCTAATGTGCACTGACCACTTACTGCCGTAGTGCTCACTTTTGATGGTTAGTACTGTCCCAAAAGGGGCCTTCCCCAAACTTCCCACAAAGGTGGGAGCATGAAACATTCTAAAATCCCTTGGTTAAATGCTGAAGCATTCAACGTTCCTTTCACTTGAACTAAGGGACCAAGCCCTGTGCACCAGTGCACAAAGCAAGGTCCATAAAGGCATTGATGACAGAGATTGGTGTGGATGAACTTGACTGGCCTGCACAGGGTCCTGACCTCAACCCAATAGAACACCTTTGGGATGAATTAGATGGACTGAGAGGCAGTCTACTCATCCAACATCAGTGTGTGACCTCACAAATGTGCTTCTGAAAGAATGGTAAAACAAAACCGATAAACACACTGTGGAAAGTCTTCCCTGAAGCTGTTATAGCTGCAAAGAGTGGACCGACATCCTATTAAACCCTATGGATTAAGAATGGGATGTGACTGAAATTCATATGTGAGTCAAGGCAGGTGACCAAATACTTTTGGCAATTAGTGTACAGTACTTAGGTTGCTTTTGGTATAGGACAAAACTTTCAGGAAATACACATCAATAGTGTTTTCAAAACCTTGAGGAAAAGAGCAAGTTCGGCTCTCCCAGGTTTTCTCTCTTTTTCAGGTTGTGATAAAACCTTTAGGGCAAAAAGTCAGCATGGGCTGCATGGAAATAATTTCCAGAAGTAACAGGTGCCTTCACTGCTATGACATTAAATCTTTTTCAATTACTTAGCCAGGAAACAAACATATTTGCATTGCTGGAGAGGTACACTTGAGTCCTATACGATAAGACAACCAATCTTGAAAAATTCAATGATCTGAGGAAGGATTTGTTTTCTCAAAAATGTCTCTCAATGGAAAATACCCCTACCACACAGGCTGCACTGATCCAGCATTCAAATAGTGCAGTGTACCAAGCTAGCATTTGGCCCAAAGGTCTGCAAGCTATCCAGTCAGTGCTTTCTCTTGAAAAATATGGATGGACTAAATTAGATGATTATTGGACACCTTTATGGACACTTTTACCAGAGGCAGCGAAAGTATGTAGAGAACTTCTTAATGTGACAGCAAAGCTGAGCCTCTCTGCCTCTGCCGAGTGCCGATGCCAGGATGCTGGGTTGCCTTGCACAGCATTATGCCAATGTGCTGGAGCATGTGAATAGATGAAAATATGCAGTATGTAGGCTATGACATGTCCCCTGTAACTTTGTAAGATTACAGTAGTACATGTGTGCATCATTTTATGATTTTATGAGATCTGCCTGAGGTTCTTCTCTGTGTTTACAGTATCCTTGAGATAGTTAGTGGATATATAGGTAGCCATAGTGCATTTCTTTTCATAATTTATTTTCTTTTAAGACAGTTCTTCTTACCCTAGATAGGCCTAGATATTTGGGGCATTCCTTCTAGGATGTCTTAGGATCACCCAAGGAACATACCCAATTTCAAGCTTTTTAGAGGTTGTTTAGATGGTCTTTGAATTAGCTGCCAATTATGTGGCGCGCACGACCTTAGCGCAACCTTTTTCAATTTCTTTAAAAACTCACTACCTGTTAGAGATAGTTTTACCCACCCCTTCTAGGATGTCTTAGGGTTATTTTGTCTTTTCATCTATCCTTCCTTCCTTCTTCGGTTCTCCGGCTTGTTCCCACCAATCTAAAGAACACTAGATAGACTATCCCATTGTTGCTGCCCCATCATTCTTTATACTGTAGGAAGGAAGGAAGGGATGATATAAAAAGATGAATGAGAAGAGCCTTTAGGATCACCCAAGGAACACCAAATTTCAAGTTTATTAGAGGTTAATTAGGTGGCATTTGAAATAGCTGACAATTTTGTGGCGAGCAGCACTGCCTTTTTCAATTTCTTTAAAAACTCACTTCCTGTTAGAGACATATTGGACACTCCTTCTAGGATGTCTTAGGATCACCCACTGAACATATACCAACTTTCAGGCTTTTTAGGGGTTGTTTAGAAGGTCTTTGAACTAGCTGCCAATTTTGTGGCGGGCAGTACAGTCTTTTCCAATAGTTTTTGAATCAGCTTTCAATTGTATTGGCGGCCATTTTGAATTTCTCCACAATCTCACTTCCTGTTTGAGATATTTTTGGGCACCCCTTCTGGGATGTCTTAGGATCACCCAAGGAACATGTATACCAAATGTCAAGCTTTTTAGAGGTTGTTTAGGCAGTCTTTGAAGTAGCTGCCAATTTTGTGGCAGGAAGCGCAGTATTTTTTAGTTTTTTTCAAAAACCTCACTTCCTGTTTGAGAATTTTGGTGAAATCTTCCAGGATGACTTAGGATCACCCAATGAACATATACACCAAATGTCAAGCTTTTAGGAGGTTGTATAGGTAGTTTTTGAATCAGCTTTCAATTGTATTGGCGGCCATTTTGAATTTCTCCACACTCTCACTTCCTGTTTGAGATATTTTTGGGCACCCCTTCTGGGATGTCTTAGGATCACCCAAGGAACATATACCAACTTTCAGGCTTTTTAGGGGTTGTTTAGAAGGTCTTTGAACTAGCTGCCAATTTTGTGGCGGGCAGTACAGCCTTTTCCAATAGTTTTTGAATCAGCTTTCAATTGTATTGGCGGCCATTTTGAATTTCTCCACAATCTCACTTCCTGTTTGAGATATTTTTGGGCACCCCTTCTGGGATGTCTTAGGATCACCCAAGGAACATGTATACCAAATTTCAAGCTTTTTAGAGGTTGTTTAGGCAGTCTTTGAAGTAGCTGCCAATTTTGTGGCAGGAAGCGCAGTATTTTTTAGTTTTTTTCAAAAACCTCACTTCCTGTTTGAGAATTTTGGTGAAATCTTCCAGGATGACTTAGGATCACCCAATGAACATATACACCAAATGTCAAGCTTTTAGGAGGTTGTATAGGTAGTTTTTGAATCAGCTTTCAATTGTATTGGCGGCCATTTTGAATTTCTCCACAATCTCACTTCCTGTTTGAGATATTTTTGGGCACCCCTTCTGGGATGTCTTAGGATCACCCAAGGAACATGTATACCAAATTTCAAGCTTTTTAGAGGTTGTTTAGGCAGTCTTTGAAGTAGCTGCCAATTTTGTGGCAGGAAGCGCAGTATTTTTTAGTTTTTTTCAAAAACCTCACTTCCTGTTTGAGAATTTTGGTGAAATCTTCCAGGATGACTTAGGATCACCCAATGAACATATACACCAAATTGCAAGCTTTTAGGAGGTTGTATAGGTAGTTTTTGAATCGGCTATCAATTGTATTGGCGGCCATTTTGAATTTCTCCAAAATCTCACTTCCTGTTTGAGATATTTTTGGGCACCCCTTCTAGGATGTCTTAGGATCACCCAAAGAACATATCTACCAAGTTTGATGCTTCTATCCGCCGCGTAACGATTTTTCACATAATCTCCCCTACTACCCAAGCAGCAAAACACGTTATTTGAACCAAAACATGCGTTTTATTCAGGTTGTATTTTGGTTTCAAATAAAACAAACGTGCATAGTACGTTCTTTAAATGTGTTTTCTGGCACCAGTACAAATAACCATGTTAAAAACGTCCATTGCACGTTGTAACCTGGTGCCAAAAGACAAGTGCAATATCCAACGCACCAACGTCAACAGAAGATGCAAATTTGGTTCCAATTTACACCAACTATTACCAACTAAAAAACAACGTAAATTAGATGTTCAAAATGGGTGTAAATAAAAACGTTTTATAACGAACGTATCTGACACTTACTTTCAACAATGAAGGTGCATGGTTAACACCAAATACTAACGAGGGGGAAAACGTGTGGAAAACGTGTCAGACACGTCTGAAAATATAAGCTGATATCTGATAACTTCAATTACATTTCGTGTAAGGCTATTGAGCTTTGCTTCCCAGCATGCATTGTAATTCAGTTGCTTAGTTTATTGGCTATATTATTAGTTTGAAACAACGTGGTTGGGACATTTTAGCTTAGGCTAGCCTACTCAGTTGATGTTGTTATCTCCGGATAAGACCACTGATGTAATTGTTTATTAGGGAAAAAATACACCGTAGACATGAAAGTATTATACCTACACCGGTTTAAATATCCAGCTGACAGTTATAAGTATTATCGGAACGTGGTCGTTGAACTTCAAGATGTATGGAACGGTGAGTTAACACAACGTAATCATTCAAATCTAATGTCGAATCTGCTATCATGAAGACGTGCGGTTGGTTGTTTCTCTCCCAGGGTTACCAAGGTAACAACATCGTGGAATAGACAGTCAACAGCAAAGATTCTAGAGTGGACAGATGGCATTGCGGTGTCGAAAACGAACAGATATGCACGTTCATTGAATGTTTTTTTCACAACCATTGTGTTTAACACCCCTTTTCAACGTGCCCAAAACGTACATGGACACTTAATATGAACTATTCTGGAACGTGTTAAAAGCGTAATCGGGAACCTACACATTTACCAAAAATGAACGTAATTCTGAACCAATTCTGAACGTGTCTGAAACCAACTGAGCACCGGAAAAAAACGTGTACAACACGTATGTTTGCTGCTTGGGTACCAGAAGTTCAGGCAGGGTTCACCCAGCCTAGTGGATACCTTAAACTGAATACAACTTGGTGCTCGTAATAGTATGGCTTAAGTAGGCTACACATCTCCTCCCAGCCGTCATACCGTGACCAACAACTCCAGAAAATAAAAGTGCTTTATTTTTGTACACAGTCTCCTCCCTTATTCATTTATTTGAATACACCTAGTGGGGAATTCTGGGAAATCTAGACCTGTGGTTTAGCCTATAAGTAGGCCTACCGCTCGAAATCTTCTCGAAGTAGGCTTCCATCTGATTTCGTCTTAATATTCATAATGATATGGAAACGTGAAATTAAATATCATTTATAAACTCTATAGACTAGGTGTTCATCAAAAAGGGCGGCTTATTAAGCCGATGCATCTAATATCGATGCATCAATAGAATGCGTTCATTTTGAATGTGTCGGGTGGATTGTCCGTGGACAAAACAGTTTTAGAATGCATCTCTTGACAGACGTTGTAGGCCTATTATAAGATATTATGTGGATGTTGTAAGCCTATGCAGGCTACTTTTTAGCTGACCAATGCACGAACCTAACCGGGAACCTAACTGCCAAGCATAAACAAATTTGGCAAGAGCACAGCTGTTTATTCGTGTATGACAGACGCAAGGTGTTCTCGCATTGTGCACAACCTTCCAGGGCCCGTATTCACAAAGCATTTTATCTCACCACTAAGAGTACTCCTAAATCGCGCTAGAAGATTTTAGTTATAGGAGTTTTCCATTAAAAGTTATTCACAAAGCCTTTCAGACCTACTTTTAGTAAGGAGAAACGCCCACTCCTAAACTAAAAGTGAGTCTTCGTTGCTATGGTTGACGTCATTACTCATGCACGAGCTTGATGAAAGTGACCACCTTGATTGGCTGGTGATTATAACGCGGGAATGATGGCAAACCTCCCCTACAATGACGAGTTGAGTGACAGGTGTTAGGTCTTAGCTGGTCAGAATGCGTGCGCTATGTCGGGCTGTGAAGGATGGAAGATGATGAATAAATAGGCATAGCCTTAATGAATAAAGAGTAAAGCAAGCCTAGGCTTAATGAAACACTATGGACTGGAGCAGTATATTTGCAACATGTTTTAAATTAATCTGTATGAAAACACGTAGCCTATATTTGCAAAGAGGAGAAGCGATTTAATTTAATTAGGCACAATAAGACGTTACATTTAGTTTACATGCAATGGTGGTTTTGGTTGTCGGTGGCATTATGCATTTGCATCCTTAGTTGCAATGCACATTTATTCCCTTGCATGACAGCGAGCTCCTGCACTGCACGGTCATTTCAAAACATCGCGACGTGAAATGCCACTAAAAGCGGGTTGTGAATAGGTCTTAGTGAGTTAGAAGTCCTCTCGAGTTCTTTTACGCTGTCCTAGACTTAGGAGCTACTTTTAGGCTTAGAATGCTTTGTGAATAACTTTTAGTGAAAAAAATTAGGAGTCATAAAGTTAGGAGTGACACGCCCATTATTTTTAGGAGTTCCTCCCTAAATTCGCCAGTTAGGAGCTACTTTTAGCCCTAAAATTCTTTGTGAATACGGGCCCAGATCATTAGGCTAAATATAGCGCGATTGATTTTTTTCAGTCAGTCACACTGATTTGTTTTGTGCAAATCTAACAACTGAGATGCATCCCCTAATCATTAGGCTATAGGTCAAAAAAGACAAGTAGAACACACAAACAACCATATGATTCATGAGATCATATCCTTTTCAAATAAATTGAGTCACCGTTATTGCCTCCACGGGGCAATTGTGTTTCTTAGCGTCTTGAAACTTTCTTCTGTGAACTGAAAGTCCGATCAAACTTTATTCAAAGGCGGTCCATAATTCAAATGAAATTGTTTTCTAACGAAAAACTCCTAACTTTTATAAAAGGCCCAAATAATAGAATATTTAAATAGGCAAGATGTTTGTGGTGCGTCGGGAAATGGGACATTTTATTTTTAATTGTTTCCCGCTTGATCAAAACCGTTCATTGTTGAACGTCCAAGGCAAATTTGTAAAATAAAATAGGCCTAGGAGAAACTATATGGTTTATGCTCTCTTATGCTGTTTCATTCCGAACCGAAAGCGAAGGAGGGAGAATGAATTACGAACGTTTCACTTTTGCATAGGCTAAATAATTCCTGAACGGTTTTAGTAAAATAGGCCTACATGATTATGGTTTATATATGGTTTATGCTCTCTTGTGCTGTTTCATTAAAGACCGAAAGCGAAGGAGGGAGAATGAATTAGCCTACGAACGTTTCACAATTTAGGCTATGCAAAAGTGAAACGTTCGTAGGCTAATTCATTCTCCCTCCTTCGCTTTCGGTCTTTAATGAAACAGCACAAGAGAGCATAAACATAAACCATACTCCTGTAGGCCTATTTTACTTTACAAATTTGACAACTGTCAGCTTACATTTCAAACAAATATATAGCCTAATATAGGCAAGAGGTTTGTGGTGTGTCGAATTATTTTTTTTTAAAAATTGTTTCCCGCATTTAGAATCAAGAATTACATTCGTGAACCATTTTGTTTTGTTGCCAGCATAAAAACAAGCGTAGGCTATGCATCAGCCTATCCACACATTTGAAATAAAATGTAATTGACCCAAATACGAGAACACAAGTTGCGCTTTGGACATATGTGGAATTTAGTGGAAACTGGCCTCGTGACCTCATGAAACCATGACAGCAAAACAAACCTAAACGAAACAGCCAGATGCCTCTTCATAAAATAGGCTAACAGAAGACACCTTCATAAACAATAACAAGTTTTGTCGTGAGACTAGGCTATTAAAAGCAGAAAAGATGTTCAGCTTGCTTCGGGATTGAATTCAATTTGGGACTGTCTGCTGTCGGAATGCCGACATTCATAACCCTGCTCACAAGTGCCACCTGGTGGTTGTTTGGGACATTGCAGCTTCACTTGGGAAAAATAAATAAAATACACGTGATTCACACGTGATTCTCATGAGAATCTCACGTGAAAGCGGCCAATGTCAACCAACACCCACTGTACATACATTTTTACAATTCACTTTTTTTTTTTTCATTTTTTCTGACGTATGAAAAGAGGATTAAAATTCCAACTACAATTAAATTGGACGTTGTGCTTAGCAGTTACCTGCACAATGCTGCTGGAAAGATCATTGAGACCTGTAAAGGACCACTTAAGCAATCATTTACAGCTACAATGTCGCAGGCAGACCCGCTGCAATCAAAATGTAAGTGAATTATCTTTTAAATTCTAACTATCAATATTGAATTATCAGTTGAAGGAAAAAGTTGGCTTTAATTTAATGGCAAGTCATGTTTTCATTGTTGTTTCTCAGGTATGCTGAACAATGCTGCCGTGATGCTCCTGCCGACACTGATGAAAGAAAACAACAAATTCCTGTACTCCATCAATGAGGTAAGCCATATTATGATGTCTGCTCTCACCCACTGTATCATGTGACATACCTACTGTGAGTGTATCATACTAATTGCTGCTGGCGCGGACCACTCGATTGCTGTCTTGTGCACTGTCCCGTGTCACTGGCCTACTGTCTTGTGCACTGTCTAGTGTCAGGTTAGGTTTAGGGTTACGCTCAGGGTTAGGTTTGCATCAATGGCAAGTGTCACAGCACAGTACACAAGACAGTAGATGAGTGGCATGGGACAGTGTACAGGACATTAAACTAGTGGCATGAGCCACCAGCAACAATACAGTAGAGTTTTTTCTCTAACTATGTTGGAGTTATTAAACTTAAAGTGCAGTAAAAAAGGAAGTTACAGTATAATGTATTCTCTTCAGGAACCACCAGCACCGACGCCAACCATGATGATCCGATGTGAAACTTCTCCTTTGGCGGAAGTAATGGTTTCCATAAAGATTAATGGGGAATTTGTCATTGGCCCCTCCCCTGACATTGATGCCTCCTTAGGCCTTGCATGTATTTTTTGTTTGTATTTTCTTTTTGATGTTCATTACCCTAAAGAGGCCCACCACACTTTGCTGTTCTTTGAGAGACGCTTTCATCCAGCCATTCTGTGAGTCTGGCGATACAACTTTTAGCTTCAGCCTAGCATAGATCATTGAATCGGATTAGACCATTAGCTTCTCGCCTGCTAGCTTCATGTTTAAAAGTGACTAAGATTTCTGGTAATTTTCCCATTTAAAACGTGTCCCCTCTCAAGTTAGAAAGTGCAATAAGACCAACTGAAAATGAAACCTTGCGTTTTTCTAGGCTGATTTGACATGGAACTACACTCTCATCTGGCGTAAGAATCAAGGCAACTTGCAAACGTACCATAGGCGCAGTGATATCGTACGCAGCATCTGAAAGTAGTCCCCATAGACAACAAGCAGTAGTAGTGCCAGTAGTTTGCAAGTTGCCTTGATTATTACGCCAGATGAGAGTGTAGTTCCATGTCAAATCAGCCTAGAAAAACGCAAGGTTTCATTTTCAGTTGGTCTTATTGCACTCTCTAAGATTTCTGGTAATTTTCCCATTTAAAACGTGTCTCCTCTCAAGTTAGTCACTTTTAAACATGAAGCTAGCAGGCAAGAAGCTAATGGTCTAATCCGATTTAATGATCTATGCTAGGCTGAAGCTAAAAGTTGTATCGCCAGACTCAAAGAATGGCTGGATGAACGGGAACAAGGTAAATATCGATTGTTTTGCTCGAGGGGAGGTGGAAAATTAGCGTATTTCCAAAAATGGCGGAATATCCCTTTAAAATTAAGCGTTTATGACAGTTTCCTTAGCAACCAACATTATTATACTGCAGTAACTTCTTTATTCCTGATAGTGGCCACCATGGACACCCTAGCAACAAATGTTTCAAAATAAAAGTCCTCACTAGCAAGTTAGCAATGTTAGCATAGTTAGCATTTTTAACGTAACTGCTAGAAATCATTAGCTAAGTTAGCTAGTCAACCTGGTTAGCATTGTTAGCATAGTTAACATTGTTAGCATAGTTAGCATTTTTAACATAACTGCTAGAAATCATCAACTAAGTTAGCTAATCAACCTGGTATGGTAAACATATCTACATGATCTGTACATTTTTGCATTTTCATGCACTCGGAATTTCCCTGGAATTACATTCTCTAGTTACATTGCATGTAAATGCTGTTATCACTGTTCTTCTTAAGATTATTCTTCTTCCGACCAAAATCAACGATCAAATGCTCTAGAACCACTGAACCGTTTGACGTCATTCAAGCACTCCTACAAAGGTCTTGAAACGGAGATTTGTTCTATGTATATTTCACATTTGTGAACTTTACACTTTTTGAGATTTACGATAAAAGAGTTTAAAATTCCCATAGAGTTTATTTTGAGACCCTTTGGCGGTAAAGATTAATTGTTACGTCAGTGCTCAGCTGTCAGTAATCAAGGATCTTTGATCCAAAGTCACGTCACCGCTGCCTGCGCTAAACCAGGCTAAACCTTTTAAAAATAGGTAAAATAAATAATAGGTCAAATAATAATAGGTACTAAATAAATAATACCAAACTGCAAGTAGCCTAAAAAAGACATAGGCGCTCTCCTGGAGCAAGATCAAGAGGGGGAGGTTTTTTTTGCGCACGGCACAACTTCGTGCACGCACATAGCCTACACAGCAGACAGAGAGAGGCTACATACACATGTGTATGTATGTGTGTATATATATATATATATATATATATATATATACTGTATGTACATACAATACTTTCAAAAGCAAATTATTATTAATAATATATGTATTATTAATAATAATTTGCTTTTGAAAGTATTGTTTTCCATTTGCATTGGGTTAAAATTCTCAATAGGGGGTCCATTCAAGTTGATGAACAACAAGGCAGTGAGGCTCCGAGCACGCAGTCTATTTCTAGTTTTATCGTCTGTGTCATTGCAAGCGGAAAATACCCTTTCGCACTCCGCAGACGTCGGGAGAACAGTGATGCTTAATTGCGATGATAAGTTTCTTCAAAGTTTTTCCTTGAAAGGAACCTTGCAGTTTCCAGTCCCTGTAGTCATTGACAGCCTCAGTGGCAGGTTCTCCGCGGAGTTTCACACATTTCCCCACCTCGCGTTCACCTAACAGCACTCGTTCTGATCTGTCTGTGGGCCAAAAATGCGCGTCCAAGAGGTTTCAGCCTGGCAGTGGCAACTAGCTCGCTCAAGATTGTCAATGATGGACTGATAAAATTGGCCTTTATTGGCTGCGTTTCCCTGAGCACAACATTTTTTAGCTGACGACCACTTATGCTTGAATTTTGGATTCCGTTTTACCACCGTGCCTATGCAGGTTCACATTACACGGTATCAGCCACGATTTTGGGACTCCCGACACTTCGGCGATTTAACACATTCAAAAAAACAAAGTTGGGGGGGCGCTAGTGAGCACCAGATGGAGTAGACACGTTTTTCCTGAGCTCCTCTCCATGTTATAGAATAATTCGGTTTTTAATTTAAAATTCGCCAGTTTACCCGACCTCTTGTTAATTCAACCATAGACTGAAATCGAGGAAATGCGAAAAACAAAGACTGAACGAGGAAAACAGCAGGATAAAAGCCCTATCGAGACTAAAACTCTTGCACAGCTAACGCCAGAACGTGTCATGGCAGACTTCGAGACTAGCAAAGACGCTAATGCAGAGTCGAGCAGCATTCTCAAGGCAATAGAGGGTATGAACAAGACGATGACTGATCGGTTTGACTCCTTAGAGGCAACGCTAGCTTCCACTCAAGCATCTTTGGCGAGTCTAGGAAACCGAATGACAGAAGTTGAAGAAGCTCACTCCAGCTACGACCAGCGCCTCTCACAAGTTGAACAAGTTTGTTTGAAAATGCGGGCGGATAACCAAGCACTCTGCTCTAAAGTGATAGATCTGGAGGCTCGCTCTAGGCGTCAGAATATAAAAATTGTTGGCCTGCCTGAAAAGATCGAGAAAAGAAGCCCTGTTGAATTTCTGGAGAAGTTTATCCCTGAGCTGCTAGGTGCTAGCAATTTCTCCAGCCCTGTTGTTGTGGATCGAGCACACCGTCTGGGGAAACAAGCTTCGGAGGAAAATGCACGACCGCGTGTGATGATTGCTCGGATTCATCATTTCCAAATCAAGGAGAAAATACTACAGCTTTCTCGCCAGCAATTTCCTCTGAAATACAACGAGGTGGCGATCCATTTCTTCCCCGATTTGCCAGTGGAGGTGATTAAACAGCGACAGGCGTTTGAAGATGTTCGAAAGAGGTTCAAGGAGGCAGGCGCAAGGGTCGGCTTTATCTACCCAGCTCGACTCCGAGTTACCTTGGAAAACTCAGAGCAGGTATTTTCCTCACCACGAGAAGCTGAGGTGTTTGCAGGGACTTTGTCCTGAACATCACATGCGATCGGGATATTGTCGGGTATGTGACATTGTTTCCTGCTATTACGCAGGTCGGGACATTCTTATAACCGTTGTTTAAATGTTATGTTTTTTGCGCAATTGGAGAGAGAGCATAGGGCTCTTTTTGTTAGCTTAGCTATAGTCTTTCCTATGGTCCGGCAGCCTCTATGCCTGTTTGAGGGGAGCGTGCTCTCACTTTGTTTGGGAAAGTGGGACGGGGGGAGGGGGGGCAAGCTCTTAGTTGTATGTGTTTCATTTTGTTTTTGTTTTTGTTATCAATGTTGTTTATGGGCGTCACATGTTTGCTTCACTGTACTTAAATATGCATCCTAGTCTATCTTCAAGAGGTGGTGGCATTACTTTTACTAGTTGGAATGTCCGTGGATTGGGGCATGCAATTAAGAGGGCAAAAGTCTTCTCTCATTTGAAATCCTTAGCTGCAGACATTATATTCCTACAGGAAACTCATATTAAACCCACAAGAGCAAAGTTGCTTAGATGCAGCTGGGTCAATCAAGTCTTCCAGTCAACATTCTCCAGTAAAGCTAGAGGAGTGGCTATTTTGATAAGCAGAACTATTCCATTTAGGCATGTTTCCACTGTGTGTGATCCTAATGGTAGATATATCCTGGTGACAGGCTACATTTATTCATATCATGTCACTCTCTTGAACGTATATGGTCCCAATTTTGATGACCCAAATTTTTTCAGTAAGGTCTTTAACTTACTGCCCGCTCTCTCAGACACACATGTGATCATAGGGGGTGACTTTAATTGTGTGCTGGACAATTTTCTGGATAGATCAGCCCAAACAAGCCAGTTGCTTTCTGCTGCCGCCACAACTTTAAATAATGCAATGCTATCCACACATCTAGTTGACATATGGAGGCTTCAGCACCCCACACATAGGGATTATTCTTTTTTCTCCCAAAGACATAAATCTTTCTCTAGAATCGATTATTTTTTGCTTGACTCCAATTTGATATCAAATGTAATCTCCACCACATACCATAATATTTTAATTTCTGATCACTCTCCTACATCATTGGTACTTGACCTCAACCATAAGAAACAGCAATATAGTTGGCGGTTCCATCCCTCACTTCTCTCCGACCCCTCGTTTTGTCAGTTAATTTCCTCTAGGATCTCAGATTTTTTGGAAACAAACGATAACCTAGAGGTGTCAGACTCCACTTTATGGGAGGCTTTTAAGGCTGTGACTAGAGGACACATTATCTCATTTGAAAGCTCATTGAGAAAAGAAAAGAAAAAACGCCTTTTAGAAATTGAAAATGATCTAACACAACTAGAAACTGCCTATAAATCTTCTGCTGACTCAATCACCTTACAGAAGATTCTTAAACTGAAGTATGAATATAATGACATTTTATCTGCTCAGGTACAGGACCAATTGTTTAAACTGAAACAAAAACAATTTGAACTAGGCGACAAACCCCAGAAGCTATTGGCCAGGCAGCTGAGAGGTTTGCAGGCTAGCAGAGCTATACATAAAATCAAATCAAAATCTGGGGAAATTATCACTGACCCCATTAATATAAACAAGCGTTTCAGGGAATATTATCAACAATTATACACATCTAAAGCTAAGGGGGACCCCTCTGCATGGCTGGACAATCTGAATCTCCCTAAATTAAGTGACATAGCGTGTGAGGCACTTAATGCTGACATCACCACTCAAGAGATTCTAGATGCCATAAAGTCCTTTCCTAATGGCAAGAGTGCTGGACCAGATGGTTTTGGAATAGAGCTATATAAGAAATTCCCTGAACAGTTGACTCCTCTCTTGCTTAGGATGTTTAATCACTCATTTGAAACTCAGAAGTTTCCAAGCTCCTTATATGAAGCTAACATCTCACTAATTCCAAAAGAGGGGAGAGATGAGACTGAACCCTCATCTTATCGTCCGATTGCATTGTTGAACTCTGATATGAAAATTTTCACAAAAGTGATGGCAAATAGGTTAAACAAACATATAGCCTCCATTATCCATGCTGACCAAACTGGGTTCATTCCTGATAGGTTTTCTTTTTTTAATGTTAGAAGACTAATGAACATAATGTACCATGACTACAAGAAAGAGCAGAAGGTGGCTGTCCTCTGCTTAGATGCAGAGAAAGCTTTTGATCAGATAGAGTGGGCATATATGTGGAGGGTATTGGAGGACTTTGGATTTGGTAGCCGTTTTGTCTCATGGATTAAAATGTTATATGCCCACCCTTCTTCTTCCATTCTAACAAACCAAGAGAGGTCAGCTCCATTCCCATTACATCGTGGGACGCGTCAGGGCTGTCCCCTCAGCCCTCTCCTATTTGCAATTGGTATCGAACCTCTTGCTATTAGTATTAGGCAGCACAACTCTCTCAAACCTATTCATCTAGGTGATGTGGACCATCATTTATCTTTATACGCAGATGATGTTGCAATCTTTATGTCACAGCCTGAACAGTCTATCCCCATTCTGTTAGACCTTATAAAGTCATTTGGTGAGATTTCTGGGTACACAATTAACTGGCAAAAAAGCGAATTTTTGCCTCTTGGGGATAACCATAAAACAGATTTTTTGCATAATCTCCCATTTAAAGTTACAGACAAGCTGAAGTATCTTGGAGTAACTCTACCAAAAGATCCTAAATTAATTTTTAAACTAAATTTTCATGAAAAGGTGGAAAGATTAAAAGGAGATATTGGCAAGTGGCGTACGCTCCCGCTTTCTATGGTGGGTCGTATAAATGCTATCAAGATGGTCTCACTGGCAAGATTCTTATACCTTTTTCAAAACCTTCCTATTTTCTTAACAAAATCTTTTTTTAAATTACTAGACTCAATAGTCATGCCTTTTGTCTGGGGTTTTAAAGCTCATAGAATATCAAAGACTCATTTACAAAAACCCAGAGAGAAGGGGGGATTTGGGTTACCATGCTTTCAGCATTACTACTGGGCAGCAAATCTTAGAGCTCTTGCCTATTGGCGTGAAGGCTACAGCCTGGACATTTCAACAACCACTCCTGCGTGGGTGGCCATTGAAAAGAAAGCTATCAAAGACAGTTCGCTTCCAGCTCTACTTTTCTCAACACCTGTACTGTCTGTAAAGACAAAGGTAAATAACCGAATAGTTCTTAATTGTTTGAAAATATGGCAGCAAATTAAGAGATGCTGCAAGCTGCCTAGTACGTCTATCTATGCTCCAGTGTGTCATAACCATGCATTTCCCCCTTCACTCTCAGATGCAACTTTTTGTAGTTGGAGGCTAAAAGGAGTAGTAGTTTTGAAAGATCTGTACATTGACAAACATTTTGCCTCATTTACTCAGCTAAAGGACAAGTTTTCCTTTCCATCATCACACTTCTTTAGATATTTACAAGTTAGGAACTATGTCCGCCAAAACCTTCCTAACTTTGAATCCCTCCCTGAGGAAAGCAGGATTTATAGTCTTCTGCTTGGCCCGCCAGATTCAAAACACTTGGTTTCAAATTTTGTCAAGGTATTTTCTGAACAGGTGAACTATGCCACCAACTCTTTGAAGAGGGCTTGGGAAGAGGAAATGGGTCTCCAGATTGATGATATTGTTTGGGAGGAGGGTCTCAGTAGAATACAATACTGTTCTATTAATGCCAGACATCATTTAATCCAGTTTAAGGTCATGCACAGGCTTCATTATTCAAAAACTAAACTACATAGAATATACCCTACTGTTTCCCCTCTGTGTGACCGATGTAAATCAGCTGACGGTTCCTTAACCCATCTTTTCTGGACGTGTCCAAAATTGTATGACTTTTGGTGTGGAATATTTCATTGGTTTTCTGAAGTGTACGGCTGTGTGCTCAAGCCTGAGCCAGAGGTGGCACTGTTTGGCTACTCCCTGTCTCTAATGACTCATAGTCCCCCTGTGCAGCACACCATTATGTATGGAATGTTAATTGCAAAGAGACTGATTTTAATGCTTTGGAAGTCAGAAGCAGCGCCACTCTTCAAGACGTGGCTGACAGAACTTGCCTCTGTACTACACATGGAGAAAATCCGATATGGCTTGACGGACAGTCTTAAAAAATTCTACAAGATTTGGCAGCCATTCTTGGACCATCTTGCTCAATTTGATGGAGACCTTGAACAATATTGAGTCCCACAAGACGCCATTCACCTCTTCTTAGATAAATCCTGTTTTAATTTAGAGTACCAGTGATGCAACAGTACATGTCATTGTCTTGAGTTATACGCCCTGTACTTCTTTTTATATTGTTTCTGTTTGTCTCTTTCTTTGCTTTCTCTTTTCTTTTCTTTCCATATAGATATGTTTTACTCCTAATCTCTGTTCCATTGTACTTGGAAAAAACTTAATAAACATATTGTTCAAAAAAAACAAAAAAAAAACAAAGTTATGGGCGCAGGGTGACTGGAAATTAGTTTTATTTATGATTAGTATTTGAGAGACCCCCACATATATTTGATTTTGCTGCTTTCATGGGAGCTATCACAGTAAATCTGTTCCGGCCAGGGGAAAAGTTCCGGACGACGTGACAATACCGTTCTAATCAGCTGTTCGATATGGTGTTCCAGAATACGTAACAATACCCTAGTAGTTGTAGGCGTGGGTACCTGATCTGCATGGGTTAGGCTACCAGATCTGCATGGCGCAGTTGTAGGTGTGGGTACCTGATTTGCATGGGTTACCAGATCTGCATGGCGCGTCATCAATTTCAATGAGAAAACATACTAAAATAGACATTGAATTGCAGTGATAACCTATGCGCCTGTACAAGAACGCTACCGTCACCTTGTCATAACATCGTAATCTCTGGCAAAGAAATCGCAACGCCAGTATAGGCTAGGTGGCTGAAATGTGACCGTCAAGTCCTCCGTTTATTTTAGGAAATTAGCCTAAAACTAAAATAAACGTGTCTGTTTCTCTTACTAACGTTTAAATAGCCTTTCTTTACCTTGCATCTGTGAAGTAGCCCCGGTGGAACTCGTCGGAAGTGTCAAGCTCCTATGCAACAGTTAACTCTGTCATACCAAGTAGTCAAACCAACATTGAAGACGTTTTCCATTTCGGTGATAAAGATAAAAGAAAACATCTTGTAATAACACCATCTTAACAATCACTCAGTCACTACAATCACAAACAAATGCTTTAAATAAAGATAATGGGCTAACGACTAACAAGCTTAGTAAACTACTGACAGCTAACGTCAACACAAAATGTAGCTAATTAAATTAGGGCTGGCTAATGCTACAAAACACTACGAAACTAAACAACTCTAACTCTAACTAGAATAGCTAATGATTAATACTAAAACGAATGTAAATGATCACAAAAAATGCAAAAAAAGGTAAATGATAGAGGGCCTGTGGCGGTAGATGTGTGTATCAGTCAAGTCAGGTCGCGCTCTCGCTGGTGTGAGGTGGAATGATGCAGTGACGAGATGTACTGCACGTTAATGCGCGAGCCCTCACCTGATAGCGTTCTTATCATAGGTTCTGCGCGAGCCCTAACCAGATAGCGTTCTTAGCGACCAGCGACCAGCGTAGCAACGCTGCCGAACAGCTGATTAGAACGGCATTGTCACGTCATCCGGAACTTTTTCCCTGGCCGGAACAGATTTACTGTGACAGAGCCATTGCTCACCCTATGGGAGCTCAGCTCCCACTGGCTCCCACGTAATTCGAACACTGCCAACAGGGCTTACACAAGGGTTTTTAGCCATCTCGACAGAGCAGCCTACACGACACCGATCTTCACCCAGTGTTTTAAAGGGATATTCCGCCATTTTTGGAAATACGCTCATTTTCCACCTCCCCTCGAGCAAAACAATCGATATTTACCTTGTTCCCGTTCATCCAGCCATTCTGTGAGTCTGGCGATACAACTTTTAGCTTCAGCCTAGCATAGATCATTGAATCGGATTAGACCATTAGCTTCTCGCCTGCTAGCTTCATGTTTAAAAGTGACTAAGATTTCTGGTAATTTTTCCATTTAAAACGTGTCTCCCCTCAAGTTAGAAAGTGCAATAAGACCAACTGAAAATGAAACCTGGCGTTTTTCTAGGCTGATTTGACATGGAACTACACTCTCATCTGGCGTAATAATCAAGGCAACTTGCAAACGTACCATAGGCACAGTGATATCTTACGCAACATCTGAAAATAGTCCCCATAGACAACAAGCAGTAGTAGTGCCAGTAGCTGCAAGTTGCCTTGATTATTACGCCAGATGAGAGTGTAGTTCCATGTCAAATCAGCCTAGAAAAATGCCAGGTTTCATTTTCAGTTGGTCTTATTGCACTTTCTAACTTGAGAGGAGACACGTTTTAAATGGGAAAATTACCAGAAATCTTAGTCACTTTTAAACATGAAGCTAGCAGGCGAGAAGCTAATGGTCTAATCTGATTCAATGATCTATGCTAGGCTGAAGCTAAAAGTTGTATCGCCAGACTCACAGAATGGCTGGATGAACGGGAACAAGGTAAATATCGATTGTTTTGCTCGAGGGAAGGTGGAAAATGAGCGTATTTCCAAAAATGGCGGAATATCCCTTTAAGTGAAATCCAACCTGATTGCACCATTTAGGTTCAAGCCTTCTTCTCAGTCGTTTCTAGCACAAACTGCATTGCTATCATTTTCACGTTTGTTTGTTAGCAAGCTAGCTGTTAGTCGTTTCAGCTATAGGGACTTGCCAGCCAGGCAATCATTTAAAGCTTTCGGTATTATTCGCAAATTAAAAACCTTTGTTAACAGCTTATTGTACATTCCTATTAGGACAATCACACACCTGGAAACACTTCGAAGAACATACTAGCTCATCCTGTAATATTTGTAGACTACATAAAATATCCTACTGTAAGCTAACGTTACATTTGCTAAATATCCTACCTGTTGCTGCATCATCGCTGATTGCCGTTGTTTTAGATTGTATTCCGTATTCCAATGGTGTCTAGCTAAGTCTATAGCCTATGGCCTACTTTTAACCTGCATTAGTGTAGATCATAGGTGTAGATATGAAGGCTATGTAAGCTATCTTACCAGTCGTTTCACTGTAGGCTACTAAAGTGTCAGCTCTTGCAACTCGTTTGAAGTTGGTAACTTCATTTCAGTCTTAAATTCTAACAAATGAAGAGTTCTTTTCCAAAATAGCCTATATCCACAATTTTGATACATTTTCATAAATCACTTTTTAAATGTGACTTTCCAAGTAATTTCAGTGGAATTGTAATTGGGTTATTTTATTATTTAACTATTCTTCTGTGTAACATAGTTGTCTTTTTAACTATAGGCCTAATACAATGTTTTACACAGTCAGCAACCTTTTTGCATTTACATGCAATGGTAATTCTTTCCATGGAATTACATTTTCTTGTCATCGATATTATTATGACCGCCGCTAGCGTAGCTAGCGAAGCGGTCATATAGTTGTTGTCAAAGTTTTTTTTTTTTTTTTTCCGTCATCGGTTCTGAATTTTTGGTCAACGATTCCCGGGACACCGTAACACCGGGGCACATGAAACTTGGTGGGCATGTAGCCCCAGTAGACTTGTACGGAAAAATTTCGTTTCGTCCCCGGGGGTCACTCCCCCCCCGCGCTGCCCCCGCCCGAAGCCCAAAAATTGCAGTTTTTCCTACATAACTACCTGAACCGTGGCACCGAGGATGACAAATTTTTTATGGTATGTTGGTCTCAAAAGCTCGGATCAACTTAGCTTATAACCAGTCATTTGTGATTTGCACCCCCATGGTAAAAATTGAAAATGTAATGTAATATTGCTTTAATTGCCCGTATCTTCAGGTGAGATGCTATGAACTGCACCAAATTTCATGTGTATGATTAACCTGACACCCTCTGGGAGTCTGCCAAGTTTTGTGGAATTTCATCCATGGGGGGCTATAAAAAATGTATTTATGTGTGCATTTAGTGAATGGTCCCTCAACGTGGCTGTTCTACACTGAAGGCTAGGATGTCCCGTGCCCCATGTAGCTGTGTCACTGGCCACCCCCGTAGCTACCCTGTGCTTACCAAATAAATCAATTATGTATTTATTACGATTTTATATTATGAGAACGTCAAAAGCAGAACTAATGCAACAACGTTCAAACACTGCAGCCTGCTGCCACTGGTGTGTGGCGCTGGCGCTGCTCAGTGAGTGATAGATCAGATCAGAGAGAAGAAGACAAACGAAGAAGATGGAGTTCAGTTCCGAATGGCGGCCATATTGGAATTTTCTTTACTGTCGCTAGTTTCACGCTACTTGATTTCTCATGTTGCAGTAAGCTAAACGATTTCATCTCTTACGTGACTTGTTGTTCTTGCACGTAACTGTGTAACCGTCAGACTGATAAAGAAGTTGGTAAATGTCTTTACGTTTAGAAACGATCAAGCAAACTCATCCAAGCAGATGCGAATAGCCTACAATGTCAGTACTCAAACCACCAGTAGCAGGCTTAGGACTAGGTAAGTAAAACATCTCTTCTCTAATATCTCTACTATTTTCATTTTAAAAACTGTATTTAAAGCGTAATTCTAGCCAACACCTGTTTCCAAAATGTATTTATAGAGTCTGTACATGTGGTCCCTAGCTTGGTTTGCCCGAAAATTAAGTGGACATATCCTTTAGAAGTGTTAGGCGCTAGTTAGCATGTAACAGCATCTGAATTAATGAACTGGCATGGTGCATTTATACCTGACGATCTCTTTCAAGTAATTTAAATAAAAAACAGACCTCATGGTTAGTATTTATAGTCTGTACATGTGGTCCCTAGCTTGGTTTGTCTGATAATTAAGTGGAAATATACTTTAGTAGTGTTTGTACTCTAGGCGCCAGTTAGCATGTAACATCATGTGAATGAATGAACTGGCCCCTAGCATGGTGCATTTATACCTGACGATCTCTTTCAAGTTATTTGAATAAAAAACTGACATCATGGTTAGTATTTATAGAGTCTGTACATGTGGTCCCTAGCCTGGTTTGTCTGAGAATTAAGTAGAAATATCCTTTAGAAGTGTTTGTACTCTAGGCGCTAGTTAGCATGTAACAGCATCTGAATGAATGAACTGGCCACTACTGTATGGTGCATTTGTACCTGACGATCTCTTTCAAGTCATTTAAATAAAACATGGATATCATGGTTAGTATTTGTAGAGTCTGTACATGTGGTCCCTTGCTTGGTTTGTCTGAAAATTAAGTGGAAATATCCTTTAGAAGTGGTTGTACTTTAGGCGCTAGTTAGCATGTGCCAGGTGTCATACCATTGCAGTAATCATCTCACTAAATACGTCTTTTCATATCCAATCTGTTCAACAGAGTTTGCCAGTCAGACCACTACCTTTGCCAGCACCACCACCCAGCAAGCTTTATCAACTCCAGCCATGCCGGTAAATACAGTGCCTATTGACAGCCTACACACCCCTGTTCAAATGCCAGTAGCTTTTCATTGTTAAATCCTGTTGTTCTTAAATGTGTTATTGTGTTTTGGAAAGGTATTGCATTACATTACTCCTCACCTTTTGCTTTAGTAGAAAACATGTTGATGGTAGTGAAAAGGTAGTAAATTCAGCTCAATTGCTATTTTAGTACATCATTTTCATTATTATGGCCATAAATAAGGCCAATTAGAAGCTGGTGGGTAAGCGGCAAAAGGATGGCCCTTTATCTGGAGCCGCTTCTGAGCCGCCGGTGGAACCCAGTTCGGCGCCGAAAGCGTCAAAGCCATGACATGAAACATTCGGACAAACCACAAGCAGCAATCCTGCGAGTTTGACATTCTGATTAGTTGACGCCGAACCGTGTCATAGCTCATTACCATAAAGTTAACTGAGGCTCAACCTTTTTTTGACGCCTGTGAAGCTCATGAAGCCACGCCCACGCCCAGAACTCTTTTGACGCCGGTAACGCCGACTCTCCATAGAAAATGAATGATTTCCAGCGCTCTTGACGCTTTTGACAGTCTTGGTCTGAACGCACAGTTACTGTTAAAATGGCGTAGCCTAACTGTTAAATTCCAATATAGTGAGTAGGCTATTGGCAAAACCGATTGCCATTTTTATGTTGAGTAGGCAGGGGGCTCAGTTTAAAAAGTAACTAAGTTCGCACACACACATCAACAGATTCACACGCACAGATAAACACACTTCCACGGATTCCACACACACACACACACACACACACACACACACACACACACACACACACACACACACACATGCGCACACATGCACATTCACACACACAGACAGACACACACACATCTTTATACAAGCAAACTCACACATGCACACACTCATACACATGAGCTGCAAGAGTAGGAGATATATACATACAGTATATTGCACAAATCGGAGATACAGGAAAGTTGACAAGCGTAATTCGTTTTGGAGAGAATGTGCAGACCTGAGCGGCGGTCATATTGTGTACCGCTATGCGGTGCATCTAGTTATTGCTTTTTATGCGTCCAATTCAGCTTCAACCGTTAAACGTAGAAACTTCATTCAAACTGCGCTGTGTAGGTCTTACTTAAATGACTTCAGCTATGTATTTTTCAACTTTGTAAGTTTTATACTTTTTGAACTATTAAATAAAAACGATTAAAAAATTCCCCATAGACTTAACATTGCGATTATGACTTCATAATAGGGCAATTAGAATCTTATGCAAGGTGGCCAGTCCAGCAGCTCTCTCTCTCGGGCTTTAAGCATACAATCTCTCTGTGAAGACTATATATCCTGTTTAGCTAATCAACCTGGTTAGCATTGTTAAAGGAATACGCCACCCGAAAATGAAATTAAGCCAGTCTCGGTCACCCCCAGAGTTAGAACAGTGAAAAAAACCCGGTTAAAATCCGTCCGGGCATTGTCCTGCTTTGGGAGCAGCGTTTTTAGCTTTAGCTTAGCGCAGTTGCTGTAAATGAAGGGTGTCAGTTAGCATGTCCTCCAAAACGTGACCGAGACATCTAATTTTTTCCCTAAATATATCTTGGGAGCTGTGTGTTCAAAACGAGTACACATCATCATGCAAAATTGAACGAGGCTATTACCTGGGCAGAAATTTACTTGGAACTATATTCGGCCTCATCACAGACGAAGCACCGCTAGATAGGCGCAAAGTTCTCACGTAGCACTTGAAAACTCCCAATTTCCGTAAATACACCAGCGTGGATACCACAGGTAGTGCTTTGCAGAAAATCGCAATGGACATCGCAATGTACATGACATTGGACGAAGATGATGATTTCTTGTTCGATCCAAATCCAAGACCATATCTCTTCGAACCAGAATATACAGAAGAGGAGCTACGCGCAATGGAGGAGCAAGAGCAGACTGTGACCTCTCAAGATGCAGACGTGAGGGAGAGGGTCCACATGAACTGGAGTGTGGAGTTTGCCAACCAATGCCCACCGAAGCAGAGTCTATGTGTTGTTTGGAGTGGGACAAGGTATTGCCATCGATGGCGCGGCCCAATGTTTCGGAGGAGGACGAAGAGGGGCCTGTACAGAGATGCGTTACAACCACCGAGGATTTCTCGGTTATGATTCACCCTGCACACATAGATTTTTTTTCCCGGTGTGATAAGGTGAATTGGAAGAAAAGACCTATGCCGGATGGACCAAACAGACAGCTGTCCACAAAGTAAGTTATATGATGTCTGATTATTTCATGATTTAGTTCGACACATGTATGCACATCAGGCTCGGAACTCACCCAGTATATTTATTTACTTAGTCAATGCAGGTTGGTGTTAGCCTGACGACGTCATACTCAATTCTTGTCAGAATATGAGTCTGAAACTGCTCCATTCAGCTGCGATTATGGGCCGTGATTCAACTGATACAGGGCTGGGGGGATAGCTCTGCACTCATTGGATGGCCCAAACCAAACAGAACAAGTTATTGGCTGTCAGTATCTGCGAAATCAAAGACAACGAAATACGTAGCAGGGTAGAAAGCATCCTCCCTCGTTTTTGAAAATAATTCCTTCAAACTGTATGCAATGAACAGCTGGGGAAGTGTGTCGTTAACCCAACGAGCAAACAGACATTTTTAAACAAACGGGAACAACATCACCCAAACATGCTGTTTTAACTTGGTGAAAGTGAAACTGAAGTTTTCCCACATATCCACGTTGGTCTAAGTGTTCAGAAATAGTTGTGTGAATCCGTGATAACACCTCCGTTTCAATAGCTTAGATAAACGAAAGGCCAAACTGCATGAACAAATTATGCATTCATAGCCATAGCATTTCTGTTGCAATCAAAATCAACCTAAGCCAACACGGTCTCACACCCAACTCGTCGTACGAGGACGCATGCAGCCGTGAACTTCACTGCTGTTCATCTGTCAATCATCACGTAAAGCCCGCCCTGACAATGTGATTGGTCCGAACAGATCTGTATCTCGAATAGTAGCAGCTGAATGGAGCAGTGCCAGACCGAAGTTCCCTGCAGAAAAATAATGTAGGCGGGGCTAAACTTCGGTCTGGCATCCAGGCTAGGTTGGTGTCCTACTGTGTTGTTCTGGAGTGGGCGTTGAAGGGAGAGACCTTGGGCAAAGGAAACCGGGCACCATTGCCGTCATGTGTGGTTGGAGCAATTCGCCGTAAATACCCATCAGAAACAGGCATTTATGTTGGGTGTCAGGAGGCAGAGGAAGCAATGCACATGATGTAGCAGTAACTGGACTGGACTATTTGCGCTCTTTGAGTTGCACTCTGTTTCCCTGAGTCATAAATGCAAATACAGAGGTTTTTTTATATATATATTTCTGTAAGAACTTGAAACAAATTGCACATAATGTGAGATACCATGACAATCCACGAACACAGGCAACAACAGCAACTAGTAAGTATAAAAAACATGGCAACATGCAAAGTACAATGATGTGCTGGAGCTGTTGGAGGTATTTGTTACTCTTCACTTTGTGACCAAACCTACTTTGAATTACTGACTGTGGTAAATTTTCATGTAGGCCTCATGTGTTGCCGGACAGGAGCAGAAGGATGATGTCAGCACACACACACACACACACACACACACACACACATGCGCACACACACACACCACCTAGCACACACACACACACACACACACACACACACACACACACACACACACACACACACACACACACACACACACACACACACACACACACACACACACACACACACACACACACACACACACACACACAGCTGAGCGGTCATGCCCCGGTCATGAACCAGGCCCATTGTAGCCCCAGGCCTACTGTAGAGTAATTAAATCATTTAAGGGGCAGGCCAAGTGGCCTCATCCACGTATGATATCATTTTTATATTAATTGGAAGACAAGGGTCTACTATTTACATAATGGGAAGACACCTGGGCAAGATTGGCCAGAAATAAACAAAGGAGGTGTTGTGGGGACACTTAAAACCCCTCTCCGAAAGGGAGATTCTTCAGAACGTGCGCACCTTCTCCCCAAGGCCTGGGTCGTGGACATCCCGCTGCAGAGGGCATCCATCATTCGTGACTCCTGCTTGGCAACACTTAGGCTCTGCTTGTTCAGAGTTGTGTCTTGGAGGACTCTGCGAATAAAGGCCACAAGCGGCTACTTCTCATCTCAAATCACGACATGACCTTGACCTCTATATTACTCTGCAGGTTTTAGTCTAAAGTGGCAATATTATTTGCACAACATTATATAAATCATTATGAACGTTTTAATTCCAGTGATGGGCAAGCTACTTAGAAAATGTAGTGAGCTAAGCTACCAGCTTCTCTGTATTAAATGAAGCTTAGCTACACAAAAGCTATACCTAAAGACAAAATGTAGCAAGCTAAGTTACATAAATTTCACAAAAGTAGCTTACTACATCAGAAGCTACTTTGTAATTTACAAAACAATGAACATAAACCAATAAAGTGAACTTCTTCATGACATGTCAGTGATATGGCAATGACCCAGCCAACATAATTCAGCATACAAGATACAGTAACTTGATTATCTTGGTGTACACATGTGAGCTATAACATATGTTCATTTCAAAAACAATAACCAAAATCAATTTGAGAAAAACAGGCTCCATGTAGTGAAAGGAAGGTAGGGCCTATACTGAGTGAGTGTGCATATGTGGTCCAAATTAGATTTGCCCATTTCTTAAGTTTGCAGGATAAACTTAAGCTCTGAACTCTATATTCTAAGTACTTAATTGTTGGGTGGGTTTTCGCCTCTATAAGCTTCACCTCCCAGTTTCATTCCACTTGGCTGAAATGTTGATGCTACGTTTAAAAGTACAATTAGGCCTACCCATTCAGTTTATTTTTACCACAAGCAATATTAAACTTGTGAGCTCCACAAATGCTCTGGAAAATGTAGCTTCTGGAAAATCTACAGCACTACATGGTCAAAAAAACAGCTAAGCTACTGAAAAGCTATCTGCTTCAGAAAATAGCTACACTACCACCAAGCTACTGAGAAATGTAGCTAAGCTAGTAGCTTCGCTACAAGTAGTGAAGCTACTGCCCATCACTGTTTAATTCCAGATCCAAGATACAGCACTGTTTTCCAGAAGCAGCATCTTAGGCTTAGTTCACAGTGGCAGTCGAAATCGGATGTCTTGCATATCCGATCAGAACCTCATCTTTCTGACTGACTGTTCTCATTGCATATTGCAAGTGATCACATCCGATTACATCCGATCACGGCGTGCAATGCTCAGATCCGATATAAATTACACACACCTGGATTCATTAGGTAGAGTTGTACACAACCAAGTCGTCATGAAAGTGGATTTATTTTTGATATTTTCCAACTTATTATGCATAGCCGCGGCGCAAATACCTCGTCACCCTTAACGTTACAGTTTTCCATGTTTCACCATAAAATGATGACTTGAGTCTGACGTTTGGTTTTGTTTTGCTGGTAGCCCTGGCGCACGCGCTGAATCGATCAATCACTTCCGTCACGAATTACGTTGCAATTGTTTGTCGCAGTGTAAATGACGAAAGGGGCATGTTGAAATCTTATTCAAGTGGTTCGACTGTTCAGATTGAGTCATATCCGATAGTAAGTGATATTGAAACCACCTCCGTATGTGGTGCGAATCAGCATTGGAAAAATCGCATTTTGTGCGGTTTTGTGCCGTTCAGACTACCCAAAATTCAAGCTAGATACAATCCAGATAGGCCTAAGCAAAAAAATCGGATTTCGACTGCCAGTGTGAACTAAGCCTAATTAGCCATTTTCACGTGATGTCAGCAGCTGGGTATCAGTTTGTCCGGTAACGTCATTTGACTTTATTCTCAAATCAAGGCAGCTACGAGAGCAATGATTGCAAATGATAACTGAGGAGACGTTAGGAGACCCCTGCTATACATAGCAGCAACTTCAGCTAGTTAACATGTTAGCACCGAAGATCAAGTTGGTTTGATATTGGATATTCGGATACCCAATGAAAGACTGTTCCTTATTTTGAAAAGAATAGAATAGAATATATACTTTTTTGATCCTGTGAGGGAAATTCATTTCTCTGCATTTAACCCAATTTAACCGAATTAGTGAACACACACAGCACACAGTGAGGTGAATCACACACTAACACAGAGCAGTGAGCTGCCTGCCCAACCAGCGGCGCTCGGGGAGCAGTGAGGGGTTAGGTGCCTTGCTCAAGGGCACTTCAGCAGTGGACTGGTCGGGGATCGAACCGGCAACCCTCCAGTTACAAGCCCCAAGCCCTAAGCCCTAACCAGTAGGCCACGGCTGCCTCTAAATCTTGAATCTCTGTCGAATATCCAATAACCAACTTGATCTTCGGTGAAGCTAGCTGAAGTTGCTGCTATATATTAAGGATTAGGCTACTGATTTTACTCTCAAATCAAAGCAACTACGGTAATGATCGCCAACGATAACAAGGAAAATGTAGATATTAAATACACGTGAAATATTAATCTTACCTCAAGAACTGTAACCGTATCACCATAGCTTTTGCTTACGCCGGATGAACTGATACCCAGCAAAGCTTCAAAGCGGAAAGTGTCTGACGTTACCGTGAAAAGGGCGAATTAAGCCACATACATACAACACACTGCCCCCCCCCCCAATCTACTCTGTCTCAAGCTTTAAGCATACAATCGGACTCTCTTAAGACTACAGGTCCTGTTCACCTTCCTCTGTTCACAACTGTTTGTAAATTAAAGTTTGTTTAACATTTTATCTTATGTCTTGCTTTTGCATGCACTGGTAATTTCCTCGAAATTACGTTTTCTAGTTCATTTGTGTTTTTTCATTTCTTAGATTATTGCATGTTTGACGTACTTTGTAAACACAGAGCTGCCAACTTTTCAAAAAACCTTGGAGTGAGATTCTGTCGGGGGTGACCAAAAGTTTGTCCCGCACTCGTCACGACACCAAAATTATTGTTTCGATCCCGATACTAAGTCAAGAATTGTGATTTCGATACCTTTTCGATGCTTTTTAAAAAAACATTTTAATGTATTTGGTGATTTAATCATCAGTAACCTAATATTGAATATTGTGTGATCATTCACACCAGTGGCCACCTAAGATTCTGCTCGACCCTCCACACACACAGAAAATGATAGTCATATGTTTCTATATCATATATTTTGGAATTCATAACTGTACATATTTTGTTGATAATGTTTTACAATCTGCATAATTATTAGTAGCTAAAAATGTTTAGTCCTTTGTGTACTGATTTCAAAACTATTACACTTACTCATAGGTCTATGTTTAAATGGTGTGTAGGCTTAGTAGGCTATAGGACTAATTGAGTGTGCATTATGGAGTGTGTAATTGAGTGCCTGTCGCTTTAAGTAATACGTGAGGTAGCTTTCTATCTCACGGTTTTACGAGAGTGAAATATAAGTTGCATGACAAGGATATGTGGATGCAATTAATTTTGCTTTCTGGGTCATTAGATAAATTACATGTTCAAAACAGTAACAAGTCGAAGAAAATCTTTCAGGGATCATAACATAGCCTAAGAGATGAGTGTCTTGCAATGTTCCTTTATGATTTTAGTGAGCACTATGATTTAGCTCTCTCCAGAAGTTATTTATCCACACGTTCCAGCAAACAAAACAGTGCAACAAAAGTGCAACACGTTAGTCTAAAGTTAACATGTAGGCTAGGGAATCAAGTTCATCCACACAAACTGATTTCTTTCAAGATGTTAAGTTTAAGAGAGTGAGTTCTTAATTAACGATAGGCCTATGATTTGTGACACAACATACCTAGTCTCTGACCAGATTGCGATTTTCTCCTGCGGGTGTCTCCTTCTTCTGTCGCAAACTTGGATGTCTATGCAACGAATAGGGTCTATAGGCCTACAGTGGCGCTTCTTAGCACAATGTAACGTTGGGGAGTTTTAAAAGGAACAAACAAATCTCAGCCCAAGATCAGATTTTGTTTCGCGTGAGAAAATGGATATGTATGGCGTGAGTGCGTGTGTAAACAGGCAAAATCGTGTGTCACACGCCGAAAGCGTGAGAGTTGGCAGCTCTGTAAACAGGCATTCTGCCCGTTTATCTTAAGTCAACCGAGGCCTTCAATGCGGTTGCTCATATCCACCCGTAACCTTATGCTATATGGGGGGAATTCTCCCAGGTGCGTAAGGGTGCGTAAGTCCAAAAAAATGTGCAACTGCGCGCATTTCCCTCTAAGTGAATTCTGCCATCCACTTAAATCGGCCATTTACGCGTGGTAGAGAGAGTTGCGCGTTTTGGGTGGAGCAACCCCAAAATCTGGGCGTTTCTTATACAACTCTTGCGCGCATTCTGCCATGGCTTAAGCAACTTCTCCTGCTACGCACGAGGGCTGGAATAAGGTCGAGCGCCACTACAAGGTGAAACATCATATTGCTCATGTCGGCAGAAGGCCTAGTTCTAAATACATGTAGGAAACACGGAATTTACAAATTGACATTACAGTATCAAATGTGATGCTTATAAGCTGATACAGCTTCATGTTTTCCGCATTGCATTGTCACACGGTGGCATATTTCACGCCATTACCTTCACTGGCTTCATAGGCTACATTGTTAAATAGTGAAATTCCCGTTATAATCACCCACTTTCAGTATTGGAGCTTACCGATTATGCATCTTCAGTTTTAATTTGACGAGAAGTCAAAATCCCATAGCATACTTCGTTCGAATCTGTCCGTTTCTTTCCAACTTCACCGAAGTTATCCATACATTTGCACAGACGTCTGCACTATAGTGCAGCAGCATAGTTTATTCTCTCGTCTTTTCGTTATGCCAGTCTCTCTACTGTGTTCGAAGCTGCAGATGTCAGTCTACATATTTCTTAGCATAGATAAATTGATATTATGTGAGGCAGCTGTCAGCGAAACCTTTTTGTCAACCGTGAGTTTTTGAATTATAAATCTACACACCTCAAGCACGTCTTGACTCTTTATAAACAAACGTCAAGCAAAAGTGAAATTTCGTTAAGTAATTTCTTAGTTAAGCTATGTGATGACACCATTTTACTGTAGGCAGTTCTTTATTCAGTTCACCTTGTTTTCAAAATCAAAGACTGGTTGGTGTTCTTTCTGGATTTAAATGGCATTCAGAAGGTCAATGAGAAAGTCCACGTTTTCATATCAACCTAAATTAAGGAGGTGGTAGATAAGTCTGGTTATTTTTTTTTTTAAATAAATCACGCCTCTTTCATAAGGCCGCCTTGATTTGGAATTTGCGCTATGTGGGTGTGTCATAAGCTGGGACGGCAGAATGTGCGTAAAACATTGGTGCGCAACAGACACGCGTTAAAAAAAAAAAGCTTAAGCGCTATTTACGCGCGAAGGGGAGAATTCCCCCCTATGTGCGTCGTGACAGTGTGTAGATTAGCCTATAATAAGAGGCCAATTGTTACACATTTCATTTTAAAAGCATATAATAGGATGAACAAAGTGTATGGACTTGGTAAATCGAGGTAACCAGATAATTAGGCTATGTTCCACGTCCGATTTCGCAAGTGATAGCCTACATTTAAAAATCGACAGTCGTCTGTAAGACTATGGCCAAAACTTATTTAGGCTATCGTACTGTATTCACCCACAATAGGCTATCCTCTTAACTATTTCGAAAAGAATGAAAGAAGGCCGTAGACTAAATATATGGACTGCGAGAGTAGCCCTCAGCAGCTTTCAGACACTCAAGGTGAGGAAGTGCTCCATGCTGCATTATTGAGACGGGCTTCGTTTCGGGAAACATTCTTAAAACACAATGTGATTGTGAAAGACCTCCGATGCGCACTGATAGCTATAGTTATGGGGCCGTAACTCAGGAGGATATAATTGAGCCTAAGAAATCAAAAACATCTGTACTTTTCAGCGTTTTTCTCTCGGGAGGGGGTCCAACATTGCGGGTGTCCCGACCCCCCTGGTTCCTATGCGCCTGGCCATGCTCATAGATCTGTCATATAGTGGATGTGAATGGGGGCATTTGGGGAATTTAAATGACCAGAAATATCATGCCGTTAAGTAAAGGGATCTTTAGTTTGTGAAGGGTAGTGTTAGGCTTCATGTTCTTCATTTGATAGCCTATATTTTTTGCCCAGTGTTTGATGACTTAATGACACTAAGGCATATGTTTATTTAAGATGCATTTTAGTGTAGAAGTGCTTCAGTGATGATCTTTTCATGTTCTGTGTGTTTTGCAATGTATTAATGTTAGCCTCCTTCTGTTCCCTCTGTTTGTAGATGGTGTGAGGACTGCTGCCCTAAGAATGCTGTGTGTATGTTCCAAATGTGTGTCACTTCCATACAGAAGACGTTCCAAGCCCGTAAGTGAGTTCACTCACCAGATAGAGACACACATACTCGCATATAGCATTTAATATGTGTGCATGTATTTGTGTCTGTACTGTTTAGTTTATCCCCTCCTTTCTCGTGTCTGTTATGACTTTGTAGTGGGCTCTATCAACTGTCCAGGGTGAAGTCGGTCTACCCTGATGACACTACCTGTTACTTGATGATGTCTGCCATGGCTGCTGCCCTCAACATGGTGTAAGTGTTTGTGTTTTGAATGCATTTTTGTGTGGGCTATGGGGTATGTTATTGATCATGCTCTAATTTCTTTGTCATATGTGCTATGTAATGTATTAATCCAGAAAGTAATTGGATAGCCTTTCATTTTGCAATTTAGCCATGTTTACCATTGTTTGTAACAAATTCAATTTGTTGTACAACATGCTTAATTTTGTTTAATCTTATCTTTTATTGACAGAGCCCTCATAAATGAACTGATTTCAAGAATGGACATAGATGATTGTGGCAAGGGTGCCTCCTCATTTCTATTTCTACATCTGATTGACTTACCTTGCTTATTTAAAGCTGATTTTTTTTTGTATGGCAATTGCTGTTTATTAACAAATTATATGGCAATTGCTGTTTTTTTTTTGTTTTTTTTTAAGGTGCGATCCAGAAGTCCCAGCCTGGAGACAGGGGCTGCTACTCCAAGTCAGATGGGAGATGGTCTATGTTAGGCATCAGAAAAGTGGTTTACGCAGGAAGGCAAGAGTAGGCGCAGGCAATGATGCTATTATGTATGATATCACATAGACATACTACTGTGCAGAAGTCCACTGGACATATCAAAGTGAACCCCCAAACTTTGTAATGGTGGTGTATTGTACACATCTGAATTACTTCTAGCTATCGCACCTGACCTGTAGGCTGCTAGTACGGGTATGCTTTTATTTGGAGTAGTTTGCATTAATTACTCATGAACGGGGTCAATTGTAATGTATGCTTTCTTTCTCTTTTACAGACTCTTGACATCAGAACACCTCTCCCTACCCTGCAGGATATCTATACCAGAAGAGTACAACAACGGTCCAAAACTATTTCAAAAGACATTTCATGCTCTGACCATTGTCTGTAAACACTGAGGTCAAGCAGACGTCTCTGTTCCCACATGGCAAACTGAGGGAACACCCACAAAACAGACTGAGGATGAGTTTCTCTACTCAAGCCATCCACATCCTGAACACACGTAACTCCTTAAAATACATTACTTGCCATACTGCACTTACACACACTGCGCTTTTAACCCCCTGGGTCATTCTGTGCCAGATCAGATAAGGTTGTTGCTGCACTGTCTCAGGTTTTATTCAAACCATGTCTACTGTGGTCTATCAACGTCCACTTCAGGCATACATTTGACATGTCTTAATTAAATAACAATAGTTAAAAACGTTTTTGTTGTCTGCAGTTAACTGAAATATTTCAGAATATGAGTGATTCTATTAATGATGGCTAATGTAAGTTCAATTGAATTCACAGTATTTAACTGACATAACTTCTACTGTAAAACAACCAATACTGTAAATACAACTAAAAAAATAAATGATTCATTTAAAATCTATTGTTTTTTATTTTACAGTGAATACCCAAAATACTGTAAATGGAAATGCGGTACCCTAACTGTAAAAAGTATTCACAGTAACTTACTGGCTAATTGTTGCCAGTAGGTTACTGTAAATTTTGCGGTAAATTTTTTTCAGTGCTTGGTTCTGGATCTGGCTCCTTTCGGTTCCTCTGTGCTCCCCAGAGTCATCCAGTCTCAAAACCAGTCTGGGTCCCATGAGTTCCATCCCCAAGTCCTATATGTCAATCTCTCTGAAAATAGTCAGAAAAAAAAGACCCCAAACTTTTGACAGGTGCTGCATGTAAAATGGAAGTGATTCCACCCTCTCTAGCGAAGTGAACTTTTCTCCAATTTAGAAGATTGGAGGATCAAGCATCTCCTGGCAGGATTTCCTATTGAAATTATCAAAACTCACATTAAGAATTTGGATTGAAACCCAACTCATATGGCAACAAACATATCAGTTTTGACAGCTTCAGTACACTCCAAGACAACGCAGAGACACTAAATATATTGAAGACAAAGTTAAGGAGTTTGAAATAGAGTTTTATATAGAGTATATAATTTTAAGTAATTGTACTATTTAATAAATATTCTCTTTTTTTTCATACTGTACGTCCTGGTCCCGCCCCTGCCTCTCCCGTACATTACACCGGACGGACCATACTGGATGACCAAAGGTGGTGGCAGGGCTTAATTATGCCCAAACCAAGTAAATAATATGAAAACTCCTTATTTCATTTTTGACATTTGATATTATTATTGGTAGGCCTATTATAAATCATTTTTATGACCACTGCTTAAAAAGGGAAAAAAAACAGTCTTCTTTCCTTTCGTGTCAGCGATTCCCCCAACACTGAAAGACCGGACTGCACGAAACTTGGTGGACATGTAGCCACACAAGCATGACCCATTGATCTGTCGCCCCCCTCTGTTCATGGGAGGCCATACAATCAATGGATTTATATGTACATTAAGTGACCAATCGGCCTGTAGATGGTGGAGTTGAGCAAAGGGTTACTGGTATTTATTACATTTGTACAGGCACGCGCACCGATGTGCACACACACACGTATGCACACACAAAAACACACGCACACAGTTACATACGCACACATAAAGACAAACACACACACATAAACATGCTTGCACACACACACACACACACACACACAGTACGCATGCACACAAACGTACGCATGCACATACAGTACATACACACACACACACACAAACACACACACACATAAAGACACACACACACACACACACATAAAGACACACACACACACATACAGGCACACACACACACAGAGAGAAGCACACACGAAAGCAAACACACACATGCACACACTCATTAACTTACATAAAAGTTGCAAGAGTAGTAGACAAATTTACAAGCGTGATTTATTTTTGTAATGTGCAGGTGTTATTATTATGAAAAAAAATCTAGCCTTTTCAACTTTATTTGCAACTGTTTTTAAAGAGGGACTATGCAGGATTGGCGATTTCATCTCTGGTTTCGGTTTCGTTTTTCGTTTTCGCTCGTTTTATGCTTGCATTTTCTCTGCAGAGCTTCCCCGACAGCTTTAGCGTGTATATTTATACATGTATAGGCTATATTTAAATATATAAATTGCAAGCGTGGTTCTTCGTCTCAGACTTCCAGATGTAAACAAGGAGCGATCGTCTCCTGCAGAAAGTTGCATAGGGTTGGCACCTTAAATAAATATTTAAAATCTTGCTCCGGTGAACCTTTTTTTCTCTACTTTTTTTCTTGCATAGGGTCTCTTTTAAGCAACACTAAAGAGTTTTCCGTACCTTAAAATAATGTTTCCAAAATAATTTCAGCAGTTCATCAACTCGTAACAGGGTGAACGGCACTTCTGCTTTCACTATGCGGCCCTCATATCAGCTACAGTATAACCGCACTATGTAACTTCTTCTTCGCACTACGAGGTGGGGTAGTGTATTAGTCTAGATGGAAACTGGGGTCTACGCGCACCCCCCGGCTTTTTTTATGCCACCTGATTTTTTAGAATCCTTAAAGTGTCTATTTTCAGAATCTGCCAGGTACCAAGCTGAAATAATGTCCCAAAGGCTTCCTTTTTAACCCTTTGTTGCGCCCGACCGGAACCCGAAAAAACGAATAATTATATAGAAAGAGGCATAACATTTGAAGTAAACAACATACAGAGACAAATGAACACATTTTTCCATACATTTCTAACCCCAGGAATTGAATGAAATGGTTATTTTTGACATCTGACAAAACAGCTTTTAGATTACCTATTATGGACTCAAACTTCACATATGAAGACATAAACCAAATATCTACCATGCGGCACATTGGTAGGTGTCTAAAATAATATAATAAATACATAATATAATGAGCCCATTTCATGTATAGGCCACGACCTAGATATGGCAATTATTCACCCCCAGCCCCTTCTCCTAATAAAATCATGTTTTGTTTTTTTTAAGGTCTCAGTCTGTAGAATATGAATCTAAATGTTAACATTTAAAATAGAAATTATCCTAGTCAATCAAAATGCAAGAGGGTGGGATATACTTCTGGATGCTGAAGGCTGTAATCAATTAACTCATTGACTACTGACCAAGAGATTGGCTGTTAATAGTTTCAAAACTACCATAACACGGAAGTAACCTGGAAAAAACGCTGCCATTTTTTCCTATGGAGGACAGAAAAATGCACAATAATAATAATAATTCGCCTTTATTGTCTCTTCAGGAGAAAAAGTTTGCGTGGACAAGAGAGGGTGTGGTTTACAATGTACAAAAAAACAACAAAAACAATTTTAGACAAGACTTAGGTACCACAGAGAGAACACACAAAAAACATAAAATACATACTGAACATGGAAACATGGAAACACAGATATACACCACAGCAGACAGCCATTTTTAAGTGCACGCAACCCTCCCTCTTGACCCTGTCACCCCATCATCAATGTCTATTGCACATACCCCTAAATATTAAGGCTGAATACCTCCATATACATAAAATATTACCTAAAATTACATTAGAACCTAACACAAGCACTCCAACTCCAACACCCCCCCACACACACACACACGCACACACACGCACACACACACAACCATTAAGATGTATTATTCAGTAATCTAATTGACCAAGGGACCATTGAAAATTTGAACCTATTTGTTTTACAAACCGGGACCCTGTATCTTCTTCCTGAGGGCAGTAACTCATATTCACCATGCAAAATATGTTGGCCATCCTCTAAGATTTTCAAACTCTGCCTTTTCACCGTTTCATCAAATAGCGCTTGCAATGATGTGGGAGGGGGCATGCCCATTATTTTCCCTGCTCTCTTAATGAGAGTTTGCAGTTCCCCTTTTAATTTAACAGACAGGTTCCCAAACCATACAATAATGCCATATCTAATGATAGATTCAATGGAAGCCCTGTAAAAGGCCAACATTATTTCTTCCTCAATGCCAACACTCTCAACCTCCTCAGAAAGTGTGGACGCTGACTGATCCTTGCATTTAAAAATTCAATATGCTGTCCCCATTTTAATTGGGAATCCACTACCACACCTAGGTATTTGTATGTGGAGACCTGCTCCACTGCCTCCCCATTTACAATCACCGCCTCGTGGTTACTTATGGACCTAGGGTCAAAGACTATTTCTTTTGTTTTGTTCACATTTAACACCAGATTGTTTAATTCACACCATAACACAGCACTATCTATTTCTGACTGATAGCTAGAAACATCAGAGTCATGTGTCAGTAGACTAAGAATGACCGTATCATCTGAGAACTTGATTATGTAGTTGTTTGTGTGATGATTTCTGTATTCATTTGTGTATAGTGTAAACAATAATGGAGAACTCACACAACCTTGTGGGACTCCTGTATTAATTGTCAGTGTGTCAGAGAGTGTAGAGTTTATCTTGACCTGTTGCATTCTATCGGTGAGAAATGCATCATACCATTTAATGATTACCGGGTTGACATGCATTTGTTCTAACTTTTCTAAAAGAATATGGGGCACGATTGTATTAAACGCAGAACTAAAATCCATAAAAAGAAGCCTGGCATATGCCTTTGTGTTTTCTGTGCTTAAGTATGAGATGTGATGTAGTGCATAAGGCATCAGCAGTGCTCTATAGATATAGCTATATACTGTACAACTACTTACGGCTTGGAAAAGAACGATACAGCATGCGCACACACACACACACACACACACACACACACACACACACACACATGCACAAGAACTAAATACAGCATGCACATAGAAACACAATAACTACACTGGCCAAAATTATAATCGCTTAAAACACTTTTGTTTTGCCCTCCATTTATCATCAGTTCAAAGAGGTAAGACTTCACGTACTGTACATAAAAGGCCTATTTCTCTCAAATATTGTTCATAAATCTGTGTTAGGGAGCACTTCTCCTTTGCCAGTATAATCCATCTACCTCACAGGTGTGGCCTATTAAAGGTTGGGTATGGGATTTGCGAAACGGCCGGCAGATTTTGAAAATACTCAACTCAAATAGTCCTAACCCTTTTTACCCTAACTCCACCCATTCGGAGAACATGGACGCGCATTCATGCACGAGCGAGAATTCAAATGCACGAGAGCGAACCAGGCACTCTTGACAAGGGTAGAGCTGTATAAAATGAAAAGCTGGCGTCAGCACTATACGAGCTCTAATCTCCATACAGTCGCTCACATCAGCTTCCTCTCCAAGCAGGTTGGGTACTTAGCTAGTTCTACATTCTTTATTTACCTCCAAAGGGTTGTGGTAGGTAATAGTTCCACAAATCCCCGAAGGCAGATGATTTTATACATTATCGTAAAAGCACCAATTAGGCTACTGTCCCTTTTGTTCGTTTCGTTTAGTACACCACAATAACATTTGATAAATTAACCTTACATTTTTCAGTATCCATAAGTGTGTATATTTGAACAGAACATAGCTACATAGGTACATAGCTTATTTATTGAGTGGGTGCTTGCGTTTCTGTACGAATCCGCCGTCTTAGTTTGTATAGAAATGAAGTGACACATACAACAAGGGCAGACATAGGGGATGTGCAGTAGGCTAGTTGGTTTCATTTTAGCACTTGCTCACAAGCTTTTAGGATGTGCACGAAAGGGTCACGCGACCGTTAGATTGACGAACGAGCTGTGAAATGATGCTAGAGGGTCAAGAGAATAATTTAGCTGGAGTTTTTCAAGCCCTGCCAGTTCCACATATGATTGACGTGTTTAATTTCCATTTCAGTGCTTCAAACTCAGTGGCTGTAAGTGGGTTAGGAATAGATATCATGTGATTTCGCAAAAATGGCCAAAAAAGCGAATCCCATACCCTACCTTTAAGATGCTGATTAGACAACATGATTATTGCACAGGTGTAACTTAGGCTGGCCACAATAAAAGACCAATCTAAAATGTGCAGTTCCATCACACAGCACAATGTCACAGATGTTGCATGTTTCTAGGGAGCATACAATTGGCTGCTCCCTCTGACTGCAGGAATGTTCATTTCTCTATCATAAGCCGTCTCCAAATAGCCTGACTCTCGCCAGACCCTTGTATTCCGCCATGCTCCACCAGAGGCGTTTCGCTGAGCTCCACACAACGGTCTGGACGCGAGGGCAATCCAAACCCCTTCCAGTGATCAAAAAATGAGCAACCAATCAGGAGCGCCGAAGCGAGTGTTTGATTCAAATAACAATGGCGGCACGCAACGAGGAGTCTTGTGCTGACATTGATTCTGCTATTTCAACCGTTTTGTCGAATCTATCGAGTATTCATTCTTTAAAAGATTAACAGAGAATAGTTTTGAAGACATTTATTGGTGGCAAGGATGTTTTTACTCTTCTTCCGACCGGGTTTGGCAAAAGCTTGAAGAAGCCTAGCACGTCATTCAAGATAACAGGCAAGTGGTTTATCAAATCACATGCGAGGATGTTTTACAAGGACCCGCCTTCATAAATACATCTCCTATCGAGAAGTCCCAGATCCTTGTGTGAAGCAGACAGCGAACTACAGGATCTGGCGAAAGTCAGGTTAGTCTCCAGTCAACAGCAGATCATGTGTAACCACACCAGCCCAGGACCTCCACATCCAGCATCTTCACCTCCAAGATCATCTGAGACCCGCCACCCAAACAGCTGCTGCAACAATTGGTTTGCATAACCAAATAATCTCTGCACAAACTGTCAGAAGCCGTCTCAGGAAAGCACATCTGCATGCTCGTCGTCTTCATCGAGGTCTCGACATTGTCATGGTAACTGACTTGAGTGGGCAAATGCTCACATTCAAAGGCCTCTAGCACTTTGGAGATGTGTTCTCTTCATGGATGAATCCCGAGTTTCACTGTATAGGGCAGATGGCAGACAGTGTGTATGGTGTTGTGTGGCTGAGTGGTTTGCTGATATCAACTTTGTGGATCGAGAGACCCATGGTGGTGGAAGGGTTATGGTATGGGCAGGAATGTGTTATGGACAACGAACACAGGGGCATTTTATTAATGGCATTTTGAATGCACAGAGATACCAAGACAAGACCCTGAGGCCCATTGCTGTGCCATTCATCCACAACCATCACCTCATGTTTCAGCGTGATAATGCTTGGCTCCATGTTGCAAGGATCTGATCAAAATTCCAGCCAGCCTAAGGCACACCTGTACAATAATCGTGCTGTCTAATCAGCATCGTGATATGAGGTGGATGGATTATATTGGCAAAGGAGAAGTGCTAACACAGATTTAGACATATTTGTGAACAATATTTGGGAGAAATAGGCCTTTTGTGTATATGAAGTCTTATATCTTTGAGTTCAGCTCATGATAAATCGGGGGGAAAAACAAAAGTGTTGCTTTTATAATTTTGTTCAGTGTAGTTATTGTGTGTCTATGAGCATGCTGAATATTAGCCTAGAAATCTAAATGCCCCTAATTTGCTGCCGGGGTAGTCTAGCAACTCTCTGTTGACTAGGGAGCAGGCCAATTTCAACGACGGCCGGGCCAATCACATCGTGTATGGAGTCGGTAGGTGGGCTTAACATAATGATGACTGACCTGTGACCAGAAGTTGCGACCGTTTAGCACTGCTACTTGAAAAAGAAAAAGATTATGATTCGTTTAGCGCTATGCTATTGCGTGGAGCGTCTGTGTGCATGCTGTTTGCAAATGGGCTCATTAATTAACATAAGGGGCTGTATTAAGACTAGGGCTGTCAAAATAACTGATTAATTTAGATGAATTAATTTGAGATAAAATAACTGATTAAAAAAATGAACGCAGATTAATCGATGACCTTTGACCCGGAGCCATTCTAGTCAGTAACCATTAGACCGTAAAATGGGGAGACAGGAATGTGCTGCCTAGATCATTGATTGGAACATTTACTTTACATTAAAAAAACGGCCTGTCGGTGTTTAAAAGAAAGTGTTGATTAAAACAAAGTCCTCTGCAATGTCTGCAGCACAGAATTTGCATATCACCGGAGTTCGTCAACTCTTAAGTACCACATTACTGCAAAGAAATAGTGTTGATTTTGCGATTACATTTTATGCAATTAATTTAGATTAATTAATCACAGTAATTAATTAGATTACATTTTTTAATCGATTGACAGCCCTGATTAAGACACTTCACAGTCACTTGCGAAAACCTGTCTAGTAGGCTGTCCAGTTCACATTTTGCCTGGTCCTACCAAACTCTCATACATATTTCATAATGTACTGTACAGACAGAGAGTCTGGCCACTTTCCATTGTCAAGTGTTAACTTCCTTGAATGCGGGTACTCTATTGGATCTGCCCATGTATGTCACGTATGTCATGCTCAAAACTAGCGCACGGCCTTAACATCATCGTTCTGAGATTGTGTGCTTTGGGCATAACATCCTTTAAACCAGTGAGAATGACATCTGTCAATCCCTTTAACAGCAAGCAGCACGACTTCAAACAGTGCATCAGTACATCTTGTGACGTTTTTTTTTTTTTACATTTGACGTGCGTTTTCAGCTGTGCTTCATATGCGCCTCTCGCCTAATGACTTTTATACGTCATTGCCAATTTACAAATTATGGTGAATAACTATAACTAGAAATGTAATTCCAAGGAATTACCAGTGCATGAAAATGCAAAAATATATAGATAATGTAGATATGGTTACTAAGGTGTAGCTAGGGTAAACATGGTGGTTGCATAGTTTACAGAGAGTTGATAGTGTGAAGGTAGACAGTTTAAAGATGAAACATTCCAGCTCTAACTTAACTAATGATTTCTATTCATGTTAAAATGTTGATTAGCTAACTTAGGTAATGATTTCTAGCAGTTACGCTAAAAATGCTAATTATGCTAGCAATGCTAACTTTATTAACAATGCTAACCAGGTTGATTAGCTAACTTAACCGATGATTTCTAACAGTAATGCTAAAAATGCTAACTATGCTAACAATGCTAAATTTGCTAATAATGCTAACC
Source organism: Sardina pilchardus (assembly GCF_963854185.1). Classification (NCBI taxonomy): domain Eukaryota; kingdom Metazoa; phylum Chordata; class Actinopteri; order Clupeiformes; family Clupeidae; genus Sardina; species Sardina pilchardus. The sequence continues at coordinate 32,250,076 of NC_085007.1, forward strand.
AGGTTGATTAGCTAACTTAGTTGATGATTTTTTACAGTTATGTTAAAAATGCTAACAATGCTAACTATGCTAACCATGCTAACTAGCTAACTTGCTAGTGAGGACTTTTATTTTGAAACATTTGTTGCTAGGGTATCCATGGTGGCCACGATCAAGAAACAAGAAGTTACTGCAGTATAATCATGTTGGTTGTTATGGAAACGGTCATAAACACTTAATTTTAATGGTTGCTATGTTGGTTGCTAGGTACATGGAGGTTTCATGTAGTTGACTGGAGGCATAGTGGATGATAACTGACAGTTGGAATGGTTGAACAGTTCAATAGTTGAGTAGTTTCAATGGTTAAATGATTTAATAGTGTATTATTTTATTGAGGACTTTTATTTTGAAACAGTTGTGGACAGAGGAAACAGTTAACAGGATATGTAGTCTTCTGAGAGACTGTATGCTTAAAGCCAGAGAAACTGACAGTTGGTGCCCAGGTGGCCGGCCACCTGGCGTAAGATTCTAATTGCTGCCGTGATTGTCATAATGAGCAATGTTAAGTCTATGGGGGAAATTGTAATAGTTTTTAACTAATAGTTTAAAAAGTATAAAAGTTACAAAGTTGAAAAATACAAAGCCCACATCGCGTAAGTAAGACCTACGCGACAAAATTTGAATGGAGTTTCTACGTTAAGCGGTTGAAGCTGAATTGCGTGCGTTAGAAGAAGAACTAGAAATGCAATTCCAAGGAATTACCAGTGCATGAAAATGCAAAAAATAGATAGATAATGTAGATATGGTTACTAAGGTGTAGCTAGGGTACACATGGTGGTTGCATAGTTTACAGAGAGTTGATAGTGTGAAGGTAGACAGTTAAAAGATGAAACATTCCAGTTCTAACTTAACTAATGATTTCTATTCATGTTAAAATGTTGATTAGCTAACTTAGCTAATGATTTCTAGCAGTTACATTAAAAATGCTAATAATGTCAGCAATGCTAACTTTATTAACAATGCTAACCAGGTTGATTAGCTAACTTAACCGATGATTTCTAGCAGTAATGCTAAAAATGCTAACTATGCTAACAATGCTAAATTTGCTAACAATGCTAACCAGGTTGATTAGCTAACTTAGTTGATGATTTTTTGCAGTTATGCTAAAAATGCTAACTATGCTAACAATGCTAACTATGCTAACCATGCTAACTAGCTAACTTGCTAGTGAGGACTTTTATTTTGAAACATTTGTTGCTAGGGTTTCCATGGTGGCCACTATCAGGAAACAAGAAGTTACTGCAGTATAATCATGTTGGTTGCTATGGAAACGGTCATAAACACTTAATTTGAATGGTTGCTATGTTGGTTGCTAGGTACATGGAGGTTTCATGTAGTTGACTGGAGGCATAGTGGATGATAACTGACAGTTGGAATGGTTGAACAGTTCAATAGTTGAGTAGTTTCAATGGTTAAATGATTTAATAGTGTATTATTGCAGTGAGGACTTTTATTTTGAAACAGTTGTGGACAGAGGAAACAGTTAACAGGATATGTAGTCTTCTGAGAGACTGTATGCTTAAAGCCAGAGAAACTGACAGTTGGTGCCCAGGTGGCCGGCCACCTGGCGTAAGATTCTAATTGCTGCCGTGATGTCATAATGAGAAATGTTAAGTCTATGGGGGAAATGGTAATAGTTTTTAAGTAATAGTTTAAAAAGTATAAAAGTTACAAAGTTAAAAAATACAAAGCAGGCATGGCATAAGCAAGACCTACGCAACAACGTTTGAATGAAGTTTCTACGTTAAACGGTTGAAGCTGAATTGGCTGCGTTAGAAGAAGAAGTTTAACTAGAAATGCAATTCCAAGGAATTACCAGTGCATGAAAATGCAAAAATAGATAGATAATGTAGATATGGTTACTAAGGTGTAGCTAGGGTAAACATGGTGGTTGCATAGTTTACAGAGAGTTGATAGTGTGAAGGTAGACAGTTTAAAGATGAAACATTCCAGCTCTAACTTAACTAATGATTTCTATTCATGTTAAAATGTTGATTAGCTAACTTAGGTAATGATTTCTAGCAGTTACGCTAAAAATGCTAATTATGCTAGCAATGCTAACTTTATTAACAATGCTAACCAGGTTGATTAGCTAACTTAACCGATGATTTCTAGCAGTAATGCTAAAAATGCTAACTATGCTAATTTTGCTAACTATGTTAACAATGCTAACCACGTTGATTAGCTAACTTAGCTAATCATTTTAGCAGTTGTGCTAAAAATGCTAACTATGCTAACAATGCTAACCAGGTTGATTAGCTAACTTAGCTAATCATTTTTAGCAGTTATGCTAAAAATGCTAACTATGCTAACAATGTTAACTATGCTAACCATGCTAACAATGCTAACTTGCTAGTGAGGACTTTTATTTTGAAACAGTAGTTGCTAGGGTATCCATGGTGCCCACTATCAGGAATAAAGAAGTTACTGTAGTATAATCATGTTGGTTGCTATGGAAACTGTCAAAAACACTTAATTTTAATGGTTGCTATGTTGGTTGCTAGGTACATGGAGGTTTCATTTAGTTGACTGGAGGCATAGTTGATGATAACTGACAGTTGGAATGGTTGAACAGTTAAATAGTTGAGTAGTTTCAATGGTTAAATGATTTAATAGTGTATTGTTGGAGTGAGGACTTTTATTTTGAAACAGTTGTGGACAGAGGAAACAGTTAACAGGATCTGTAGTCTTAATGAGATTGTATGCTTAAATCCTGAGACAGAAGGTGCCTCTCATATAGCGTTTACGCGTCCTCTCTCGCTCTTCACTGATCTACATAAAGAATGATGGAGCGGCAACAATGGGATAGTCTAGCCCTTCTATCTTTCTTTATGTAGATCATTGAGGAGCGAGGAGCGAGGGAGGACATATAAACGCTGCTTGAGAGGGACCCACAGTAAATACTTTAAAAGTTGTATGTAGATAGTCTAATTAATGTTGATAGACAGAATGTTTAATGGATGTTGATAGGCAGATTGTTTAATAGATATTGATTGACAGTTTAATGGTGGATGAGTGAATGGTCTGAAGAAGATGAATGGATAGAAGGTTGGATGGAATGTGCCTTATATTCTTGTTAAGAGAGACACTGATACAGCTCTCTGAGAGTAGTTGATACAGGTGTAATCAATTTAACTGGCTAGTCTTAAGAGAGGCAGAGTGTATATGCTTAATGCCTGAGACAGAGTAAATCATTTAAAAGTTGAATGTAGATAGTCTAATTAATGTTGATAGACAGATAGTTTAATGGATGTTGATAGGCAGATTGTTTAATAGATGTTGATAGACAGTTTAATGGGTGGATGAGTGAATGGTCTGAAGAAGATGAATGGATAGAAAGTTGGATGGAATGTGCCTTATATTCTTGTAGAGTGGAGAGACACAGCTCTCTACTGAGAGTAGTGGATACAGATACAGGTGTAATCAATTTAACTGGCTAGTCTTAAGAGAGCCAGAGACAGAGCTTGCTTAGCCTGAGACAGAGTAGATTGTTTAAAAGTTGAATGTAGATCGTCTAATTGATGTTGACAGGCAGACTGTTTAGAATGGGTGGATGAGTGAATGGTTTGAAGAAGATGAATGGATAGAAAGTTGGATGGAATTAGGAAGACTTATGTTGATACAGTTGATACAGGGGAACAGAAATGTAGTCTCAAGAGAGCCAGTGTAGGCCTATGTGAGAGAGAGAGCTGCTGCACCTGGACTGGCCACCTGGCATAAGATTCTAATTGCTGCCGTGATGTCATAATGAGCAATGTTAAGTCTATGGGGGAAATTGTAATAGTTTTTAACTAATAGTTTAAAAAGTATAAAAGTTACAAAGTTGAAAAATACAAAGCCCACATCGCGTAAGTAAGACCTACGCGACAAAATTTGAATGGTGTTTCTACGTTAAGCGGTTGAAGCTGAATTGCGTGCGTTAGAAGAAGAATAATAAGAACTAGAAATGCAATTCCAAGGAATTACCAGTGCATGAAAATGCAAAAATAGATAGATAATGTAGATATGGTTACTAAGGTGTAGCTAGGGTAAACATGGTGGTTGCATAGTTTACAGAGAGTTGATAGTGTGAAGGTAGACAGTTAAAAGATGAAACATTCCAGTTCTAACTTAACTAATGATTTCTATTCATGTTAAAATGTTGATTAGCTAACTTAGCTAATGATTTCTAGCAGTTACGTTAAAAATGCTAATAATGTTAGCAATGCTAACTTTATTAACAATGCTAACCAGGTTGATTAGCTAACTCAACCGATGATTTCTAGCAGTAATGCTAAAAATGCTAACTATGCCAACAATGCTAAATTTGCTAACAATGCTAACCAGGTTGATTAGCTAACTTAGTTGATGATTTTTTGCAGTTATGCTAAAAATGCTAACTATGCTAACAATGCTAACTAGCTAACTTGCTAGTGAGGACTTTTATTTTGAAACATTTGTTGCTAGGGTATCCATGGTGGCCACTATCAGGAAACAAGAAGTTACTGCAGTATAATCATGTTGGTTGCTATGGAAACGGTCATAAACACTTAATTTTAACAGTTGCTATGTTGGTTGCTAGGTACATGGAGGTTTCATGTAGTTGACTGGAGGCATAGTGGATGATAACTGACAGTTAGAATGGTTGAACAGTTCAATAGTTGAGTAGTTTCAGTGGTTAAATGATTTAATAGTGTATTATTGCAGTGAGGACTTTTATTTTGAAACAGTTGTGGACAGAGGAAGTAGTGAAACAGGATCTGTAGTCTTAATGAGATTGTATGCTTAAAGCCTGAGACAGAAGGTGCCTAGCGTTTACGCGTCCTCTCTCGCTCCTCACTGATCTACATAAAGAATGATGGAGCGGCAACAATGGGATAGTCTTGCCCTTCTTCTATCTTTCTTTATGTAGATCATTGAGGATCGAGGAGCGAGGGAGGACATATAAACGCTGCTTGAGAGGGACCCACAGTAAATACTTTAAAAGTTGTATATAGTCTAATTAATGTTGATAGACAGAATGTTTAATGGATGTTGATAGGCAGATTGTTTAATAGATATTGATTGACAGTTTAATGGGTGGATGAGTGAATGGTCTGAAGAAGATGAATGGATAGAAGGTTGGATGGAATGTGCCTTATATTCTTGTTAAGAGAGACACTGATACAGCTCTCTGAGAGTAGTTGACACAGGTGTAATCAATTTAACTGGCTAGTCTTAAGAGAGCCAGTGTACTCTTAAAGCCTGAGACAGAGTAAATAATTTAAAAGTTGAATGTAGATAGTCTAATTAATGTTGATAGACAGAGAGTTTAATGGATGTTGATAGGCAGATTGTTTAATGGATGTTGATAGACAGTTTAATGGGTGGATGAGTGAATGGTCTGAAGAAGATGAATGGATAGAATGTTGGATGGAATGTGCCTTATATTCTTGTAGAATGGAGAGACACAGCTCTCTACTGAGAGTAGTGGATACAGATACAGGTGTAATCAATTTAACTGGCTAGTCTTAAGAGAGCCAGCCTGAGACAGAGTAGATTGTTTAAAAGTTGAATGTAGAGCGTCTAATTGATGTTGATAGGCAGACTGTTTAGAATGGGTGGATGAGTGAATGGTTTGAAGAAGATGAATGGATATAAAGTTGGATGGAATTAGGACTTATTTTGATACTGTTGTGCGCAGAGGATACAGGGGAACAGAATATGTAGTCTTCAGAGAGATTGTATGCACTTGTATGAGATTGTATGCTCTAGCCTGAGAGAAACTGACAGTTGGTGCCCAGGTGGCTGACCAGCTGGAGTAAGATTCTAATTGCTGCCGTGATGTCATAATGAGCAATGTTAAGTCTATGGGGGAAATTGTAATAGTTTTTAACTAATAGTTTAAAAAGTATAAAAGTTACAAAGTTGAAAAATACAAAGCCCACATCGCGTAAGTAAGACCTACGCGACAAAATTTGAATGGTGTTTCTACGTTAAGCGGTTGAAGCTGAATTGGCTGCGTTAGAAGAAGAAGAATAATAAGAACTAGAAATGCAATTCCAAGGAATTACCAGTGCATGAAAATGCAAAAATAGATAGATAATGTAGATATGGTTACTAAGGTGTAGCTAGGGCAAACATGGTGGTTGCATAGTTCACAGAGTGTTGATAGTGTGAAGGTAGACAGTTTAAAGATGAAACATTCCAGTTTTAACTTAACTAATGATTTCTATTCATGTTAAAATGTTGATTAGCTAACTTAGCTAATGATTTCTAGCAGTTATGTTAAAAATGCTAATTATGCTAGCAATGCTAACTTTACTAACAATGCTAACCAGGTTGATTAGCTAACTTAACCGATGATTTCTAGCAGTAATGCTAAAAATGCTAACTATGCTAACAATGCTAAATTTGCTAACAATGCTAACCAGGTTGATTAGCTAACTTAGGTGATGATTTTTTGCAGTTATGCTAAAAATGCTAACTATGCTAACAATGCTAACTATGCTAAAATGCTAACCAGGTTGATTAGCTAACTTAGCTAATCATTTCTAGCAGTTATGCTAAAATGCTAACCTTGCTAACAATGCTAACTATGCTAACCATGCTAACTAGCTAACTTGCTAGTGAGGACTTTTATTTTGAAACATTTGTTGCTAGGATATCCATGGTGGCCACTATCAAGAAACAAGAAGTTACTGCAGTATAATGATGTTGGTTGCTATGGAAACGGTCATAAACGCTTAATTTTAATGGTTGCTATGTTGGTTGCTAGGTACATGGAGGTTTCATGTAGCTGACCGGAGGCATGGCTGATGAACTGACAGTGGGAATGGTTGAACAGTTAAATAGATTAGTAGTTTCAATGGTTAAATGATTTAATAGTGTATTATTGCAGTGAGGACTTTTATTTTGAAACAGTTGTGGACAGAGGAAACAGTTTAACAGGCATGTGTAGTCTTCATAGAGAATGTATGCTTAAAGCCTGAGAGAGAGAGAGAGCTGCTGCAGCTGGCCTGGCCACCTGGCAGAAGATTCTAATTGCCCTATTATGATGTCATAATCACAATGTTAAGTCTATGGGGAAATTGTCATTTTAATTAATTAATAGTTAAAAAAGTATAAAAGTTACAAAGTTGAAAAATACAAAGCCCGGATGGCCTAAGTAAGACCTACGCAGCGCAGTTTGAATGAAGTTTCTACGTTAAACGGTTGAAGCTCCATTAAGTGCGTTAGAAGAAGAATAATAATAACTAGAAATGCAATTCCAAGGAATTACCAGTGCATGAAAATGCAAAAATAGATAGATAATGTAGATATGGTTACTAAGGTGTAGCTAGGGTAAACATGGTGGTTGCATAGTTTACAGAGCGTTGATAGTGTGAAGGTAGACAGTTTAAAGATTAAACATTCCAGTTCTAACTTAACTAATGATTTCTATTCATGTTAAAATGTTGATTAGCTAACTTAGCTAATGATTTCTAGCAGTTACGCTAAAAATTTTAATTATGCTAGCAATGCTAACTTTACTAACAATGCTAACCAGGTTGATTAGCTAACTTAACCGATGATTTCTAGCAGTAATGCTAAAAATGCTAACTATGCTAACAATGCTAAATTTGCTAACAATGCTAACCAGGTTGATTAGCTAACTTGGTTGATGATTTTTTGCAGTTATGCTAAAAATGCTAACAATGCTAATATGCTAACCATGCTAACTAGCTAACTTGCTAGTGAGGACTTTTATTTTGAAACATTTGTTGCTAGGGTATCCATGGTGGCCACTATCAGGAAACAAGAAGTTACTGCAGTAAAATGATGTTGGTTGCTATGGAAACAGTCATAAACACTTCATTTTAATGGTTGCTATGTTGGTTGCTAGGTACATGGAGGTTTCATGTAGTTGACTGGAGGCATAGTGGATGATAACTGACAGTTGGAATGGTTGAACAGTTCAATAGTTGAGTAGTTTCAATGGTTAAATGATTTAATAGTGTATTATTGCAGTGAGGACTTTTATTTTGAAACAGTTGTGGACAGAGGAAGTAGTGAAACAGGATCTGTAGTCTTAATGAGATTGTATGCATAAAGCCTGAGACAGAAGGTGCCTCTCATAGCGTTTACGTGTCCTCTCTCGCTCCTCACTGATCTACATAAAGAATGATGGAGCGACAACAATGGGATAGTCTAGCCCTTCTTCTATCTTTCTTTATGTAGATCATTGAGGATCGAGGAGCGAGGGAGGACATATAAACGCTGCTTGAGAGGGACCCACAGTAAATACTTGTTGTATGTAGATAGTATGTAGATAGTCTAATTAATGTTGATAGACAGAATGTTTAATGGATGTTGATAGGCAGATTGTTTAATAGATATTGATTGACAGTTTAATGGGTGGATGAGTGAATGGTCTGAAGAAGATGAATGGATAGAAGGTTGGATGGAATGTGCCTTATATTCTTGTTAAGAGAGACACTGATACAGCTCTCTGAGAGTAGTTGACACAGGTGTAATCAATTTAACTGGCTAGTCTTAAGCCAGAGTAGGCTACTCTTAAAGCCTGAGACAGAGTAAATAATTTAAAAGTTGAATGTAGATAGTCTAATTAATGTTGATAGACAGAGAGTTTAATGGATGTTGATAGACAGATTGTTTAATAGATGTTGATAGACAGTTTAATGGGTGGATGAGTGAATGGTCTGAAGAAGATGAATGGATAGAATGTTGGATGGAATGTGCCTTATATTCTTGTAGAATGGAGAGACACAGCTCTCTACTGAGAGTAGTGGATACAGATACAGGTGTAATCAATTTAACTGGCTAGTCTTAAGAGAGCCAGCCTGAGACAGAGTAGATTGTTTAAAAGTTCAATGTAGAGCGTCTAATTGATGTTGTTGATAGGCAGACTGTTTAGAATGGGTGGATGAGTGAATGGTTTGAAGAAGATGAATGGATATAAAGTTGAATGGAATAAGGAGGACTTATTTTGATACTGTTGTGCACAGAGGATACAGGGGAACAGAATATGTAGTCTTCAGAGAGATTGTAAAGCCTGAGAGAAACTGACAGTTGGTGCCCAGGTGGCTGACCAGCTGGGGTAACATTCTAATTGCTGCCGTGATGTCATAATGAGCCATGTTAAGTCTATGGGGGAAATTGTAATAGTTTTTAACTAATAGTTTAAAAAGTATAAAAGTTAGCAAGTTGAAAAATAGAAAGCACACATGGCATAAGCAAGACCTACGCGACATAGTTTGAATGGAGTTTCTACGTTAAACGGTTCAAGCTGAATTGCGTGCGTTAGAAGAAGAATAATAAGAAGAAGTTGCGGAAGAAGACTTGGAATAACAGTACAGTGCATTTTCATGCACTGTAATAAGAAGTTTTGGAATAACAGTACAGTGCATTTTCATGCACTGTAACTAGAAATGCAATTCCAAGGAATTACCAGTGCATGAAATGCAAAAATAGATAGATAATGTAGATGTGGTTACTAAGGTGTAGCTAGGGTAAACATGGTGGTTGCATAGTTTACAGAGAGTTGATAGTGTGAAGGTAGACAGTTTAAAGCTGAAACATTCCCAGTTCTAACTTAACTAATGATTACTATTCATGTTAAAATGTTAACTATGGTAACAATGATAACCAGGTTGATTGGTTAACTTAGCTACTGATTTCATGCAGTAATGGTAAAAATGTTAACTATGCTAACTATGCTCACAGTGCTAACCAGGTTGATTAGCTAACTTAGCTAATGATTTCTAGCAGTTATGCTAAAAATGCTAACTATGGTAGCAATGCTAACTTAAACTAACAATGCTAACCAGGTTGATTAGCTAACCCTCTATGGGACTTATTAAGAATATCAATGAAAAAAATTCAAACCCCTTTGATTTTAAGTCTATTTAGGCCTAAAATACGTTTCCCGAGCTCACTTTCAGAAATTGACCTTTGACCTTTATTTTGGGGTACCGTCATTTATAAATGACTATGTCCCATTTAGGTATATAATTTTTCACGATTTGTCAATGCAAAAACCAATTCAATAACGATAAATGGATTAATTATTCATGGACATATTTAATTGGAAATCACTTGATTAATTTAATTTCAGGATCTTTCTGACTAAACAAAAATGCAAAAACAATTGTCTGTGCACAATGAATTTTGAGTATATACCATGTTGATTCAAGTCATAAAACGTCTCTTCACTGTGTGTTAGATGGGTCCCTTGTTGCTTTTCATATCGCTGGTGAAACTCAACCAGACATTTATTTTGTGGTGAAGCCCAGCCAGGTGAACATCACACTTACTGCACTTCACTCGAATTTGGTCAGGGCAGTTGTCATTTTTACGTCAGCATTGGTTTTCAGTGCACTAAGGCCAGTGGGCAGTACTATCCGTCCTGATCTATACATATGGGAGTGACTCCCTCTTCCCTTTTTGATGCCAATGAAAGGCTCCATTCCATTCTCTATACAGTTCAGAGGAATACATTTACATCATTCTGCACAGAGTAAAGGTTTGTCTACAGTACAATGTGTATAAGAGACACGCAGGAGAACACCTGCCTAAGTAATAGGCTGGCAAATGCAACCTTCCCTTTATATGGTGGATAGACCATCTTCCAGATAGGGACTAGGTAATGGCCATGGATCCCGGATCCCTGATCCCTGATCTCTGATCAGCGACAACCAAAAGCCTATCCCTGGTTGAAAATTCTCACTTTTCACTCTCATCCTACCCATCCTCACTACCATCGTTCTCACTTTTGGTCAAACCTGATGCTGTGTTCCACTCTTACAACTACATTGTCCTCATTGCTTATTTCACTGTCCTTACTGCCCACAGGAATTGGCATAGCTGTTCTTTTCAACTTGCCATAAATCTTGAAAACACCCTAATAAACTTGTGTAAATAGTCTGATGCTGCATCACAACAATAGAAAACTAGACTGAGTCATTATGGACATTTCTATCCCTTAATAGGACTTTGTCAGTTATACATGACATGAACTTGTTAAAGCTTTTCAAGAAAGATTTTTAGATATATTCATGTGAAATGGTTAAAATAGTTAAAAAACAGTTTAGCCTAACTAGTTGTATTTTTTGTAGGGTGATTTTTTAATGTTTTATAGTTTAAAAGTAGACTTGCCATCATGCCACTCATGGGTGTGACTCAACGTGTGGTATTGTCTCCTTTACTTCCTTGTAGCAACAAATTATGCAATAATATTGAATAATCTTTAATTTTATTGGTTGAAGGAGAAGTCAGGCAAAGTATTTTTGGGATTATTTGATTGGTTAAGGATTTACATTATTCTGTCAAGCAGTTTTCCTTAGTGTCATTTATAAATGACGAAATCCCATAGAGGGCTAACTTAACTGATGATTTCTAGAAATAATGTTAAAAATGCTAACTATGCTAACAATGCTAACATTGCTAACAATGCTAACTTGCTAGTGAGGACTTTTATTTTGAAACATTTGTTGCTAGGGTATCCATGGTGGCCACTATCAGGAAACAAGAAGTTACTGCAGTATAATCATGTTGGTTGCTATGGAAACAGTCATAAACGCTTAATTTTAATGGTTGCTATGTTGGTTGCTAGGTACATGGAGTTTTCGTGTAGTTGACTGGAAGCATAGTTGATAACTGACAGTTGGAATGGTTGAACAGTTAAATAGTTGAGTAGTTACAATGGTTAAATGATTTAATAGTGTATTATTGCAGTGAGGACCTTTATTTTGAAACAGTTGTGGACAGAGGAAGTAGTGAAACAGGATCTGTAGTCTTAATGCCTGAGACAGAAGGTGCCTCTCATATAGCGTTTACGCGTCCTCTCTCGCTCCTCGATCCTCACTGATCTACATAAAGAATGATGAAGCGGCAACAATGGGATAGTCTAGCCCTTCTTCTATCTTTCTTTATGTAGATCATTGAGGATCGAGGAGCGAGGGAGGACATATAAACGCTGCTTGAGAGGCACCCACAGTAAATACTTTAAAAGTTGTATGTAGATAGTCTAATTAATGTTGATAGACAGAATGTTTCATGGATGTTGATAGGCAGATTGTTTAATAGATATTGATTGACAGTTTAATGGGTGGATGAGTGAATGGTCTGAAGAAGATGAATGGATAGAAGGTTGGATGGAATGTGCCTTATATTCTTGTTGAGAGACACAGATACAGCTCTCTGAGAGTAGTTGATACAGGTGTAATCAATTTAACTGGCTAGTCTTAAGAGAGCCAGAGTGTACTCTTAACCCTTAGATGCATAAGTGGGGTCAAAAATGACCCCAGAGGTTGTTTTCTTGCAGTATCTTCTTCATTTTATTTTTTTTTCATTTAACCTTCTATGTATTCCTCAAATAGGTTGTCTTTGACATGAGGCCATTTGGATTTGTGTCTAACTGTTATATTTTTAAAGTAATTTAATGTTTTGTATCAGTACCACCGATCCGCATAGGTGGGGTCAAAAATGACCCCAAGCATTTTCTATGGAATTTCAAAAGTTAACCCTAGGATCTTTTGATTTTTATCAACTGTGGCAGTCAGGTATACATTTACTGTTGATTATCACATCTCATGTCAGCAGTTTCACCATCCTGGAGGCTATTTTTACACAACAACATAAATCTAAGTATCATCATATAATGTGGCGGCCAAGCGTTCATAGCGACGTCGCTTTTTGATCCTTCGATGTCCGCTCTTCCTATAATTGTGAAGCAGAATTCACCAAGCGATATTTACAGAGGGATTTGTTGATATAGCGTTCTTGGCCTGATTTGTATGACTTTTTATGCCTAAAAATAGGGCAAAAATCCATTTTTTAAGCCAATTGGCAGTACCTTCTGATTTACTGGATAACAAAAGAAGATATTCATAATCACCTCTGTAAATGTTTTTTTATTTGATATATTAACACTACAAAAAAAATATTTTCAACCTGGCTTTTTCCAATGGTCAGATTCTTTGCATCAAAACATATATGCAAATTAGCGCATATTTAATTAGACACGACCTAATTAGCATATTTAAACATAAATACAGAAAACTTGCAATACGTTTTTTTCTCCTATTTATGTGAGTATTCAACTGGTAAAGTTTCATGAAGATATCTCTAAGTTAAAAAATTTACCCTATTCACCTATGTTGAGATAATTTTAGGATGTTTACCTTTTTTGCCTATCTAAAAGCTGTTTTGTAATAAAATGTTAATTAAAGTGATGCATCAATATGTCCAACATGAAATAAAAACATTTTAGACAAATATATAATAAAAATCATCATCTTTAACCAAAATGAGAGACATTATTTGAGATTACAGCAAAAAACGCATGCATTCTAATTGGGGTCATTTTTGACCCCACTCATGGAAGAGTGTAGGTATTGGTAGCCTATGCATCTAAGGGTTAAAGCCTGAGACAGAGTAAATAATTTAAAAGTTGAATGTAGATAGTCTAATTAATGTTGATAGACAGAGAGTTTAATGGATGTTGATAGGCAGATTGTTTAATAGATGTTGATAGACAGTTTAATGGGTGGATGAGTGAATGGTCTGAAGAAGATGAATGGATAGAAAGTTGGATGGAATGTGCCTTATATTCTTGTAGAATGGAGAGACACAGCTCTCTACTGAGAGTAGTGGATACATATACAGGTGTAATCAATTTAACTGGCTAGTCTTAAGAGAGCCAGCCTGAGACAGAGTAGATTGTTTAAAAGTTGAATGTAGAGCATCTAATTGATGTTTATAGGCAGACTGTTTAAAATGGGTGGATGAGTGAATGGTTTGAAGAAGATGAATGGATATAAAGTTGGATGGAATTAGGAGGACTTATTTTGATACTGTTGTGCGCAGAGGATACAGGGGAACAGAATATGTAGTCTTCAGAGAGATTGTAAAGCCTGAGAGAAACTGACAGTTGGTGCCCAGGTGGCCGGCCACCTGGCGTAAGATTCTAATTGCTGCCGTGATGTCATAATGAGCAATGTTAAGTCTATGGGGGGAATTGTAATAGTTTTTAACTAATAGTTTAAAAAGTATAAAAGTTTCAAAGTTGAAAAATACATCCCTCCAATGTCCTAAGTAAGATCTACGTAACACAGTTTGAATGAAGTTTCTACGTTAAACGGTTCAAGCTGAATTGCGTGCGTTAGAAGAAGAATAATAAGAAGTTGAAGTAGAAGACTAGGAAGAACAGTACAGTGCATTTTCATGCACTGTAAAAAGCCTAGGAAGAACAGTACAGTGCATTTTCATGCACTGTAAAAAGCCTAGGAAGAACAGTACAGTGCATTTTCATGCACTGTAATAACTAGAAATGCAATTCCAAGGAATTACCAGTGCATGAAAATGCAAAAAAGATAGATAATGTAGATATGGTTACTAAGGTGTAGCTAGGGTAAACATGGTGGTTGCATAGTTTACAGAGAGTTGATAGTGTGAAGGTAGACAGTTTAAAGTTGAAACATTCCAGTTCTAACTGAACTAATGATTTCTATTCATGTTAAAATGTTGATTAGCTAACTTAGCTAATGATTTCTAGCAGTTGTGCTAAAAAATTTAATTATGCTAGCAAAGCTAACTTTACTAACGATGCTTACCAGGTTGATTAGCTAACTTAACCGATGATTTCTAACAGTAATGTTCAAAATGCTAACTATGCTAACAATGCTAGATTTGCTAACAATGCTAACCAGGTTGATTAGCTAACTTAGTTGATGATTTTTTGCAGTTATGCTAAAAATGCTAGCTATGCTAACAATGCTAACCTTGCTAACTAGATAACTTGTTTACAACAGTTTATAACAGTTGCTAGGTTACGGGGACGCTGGCGACACTAACGCTGCTCCGTCTGGCATGTTTACATTTGATTTTTTGCCATTTTTCGTTATTTAATGTAAATATTAATTATATTACAGTATCGTTGTTTTTAGACAAGACATTTCGTTTTTTGTTTTTGATATTTTTATTGCAATTGCCTTCGTGGCGAACATATTATCTGTGAGCAAGTGCTTGCCCTGTTTGGTTACGAGTTGACGATACGTCTGGACCTGCTACAGACAAACAGAACTTAACCTACTTCATTGCTGTCGAAGAGCCTACTTCTTGGTGGGTGGAAGCCTGCTAGTGTCTCTCTCCCTTCCGATCCTGTCTACGCTGGTCTCCTAGTCGGTTGACTGTCCAGCTGCTGGCTTAGTCGGTTGACTGTCCAGCTTGGAGATCGAGGCTTTGTGCTAGCTAGAACTGGTGATTGCAACACTGTTACAACTCCACTCTGGACCGACTGATGCGTCAATCCTGTGTGTCCGAGTTTGTGTTTCGGCCATGGGGGGCTTTCAATATACTGCCCTTGAACTTCGGCGTTTCACCTCCACCGACACCATCGACGAAGATGTGCTCCAGCTTTGCCGAGCAGCGGGGATCCTCCGGCGGAAACGATACCGGCACAGGGGCGCACGTCGCTCTCTCACCATCCAACGAGCGACGGAGGAAAGCATTCCTACAATAACATCATCTCCACGGGATCATCTGCCAATTCACCGCGGTTTTCCAGAGCAGCCCACTCCCGCAATCATCTCTACGCCCAGAAGGAAAGTGATTTGTGAACATCTGATCAACATCCCGACTGTGGCTCCAGTCTCCAAAAGTTCGTCTGCTTCAGCGGTGTCACGTTTGAACTCTGTCATTCCTCCAGAAAAAAGACCTCTTCATATGGCTCTCCTCAACGTGAGATCTCTGTCTAACAAGACGTTTATTCTTAATGATTTTATTACATCTACTGACCTGGATCTAATGTTTATTACTGAATCCTGGCTGCAAATTAATGATTATAGTAAGCTCATTGAACTGTGTCCTCCGCAGTACGATTGCTTCAACAAACCAAGGGCCAGTGGCCGTGGTGGTGGCTTAGTTTGCGTTTACAGGAATAATTTGAAATGTTATCAGGTACCTTGTGAGGATTTTAGTTCCTTCGAAGCTCTCACTTTTAAGCTTGGTGGTCCCTGTCCTATTGTTTTTGTTACAATTTATCGCCCACCAAAACCAACTGGCCACTTTTTGGCAGAGTTCTCTAACTTTCTCTCCCATCTCATTCTGAAATATGACAGAATTATTCTCTGTGGTGATTTTAATTTCCATGTTGATGACACAACTAATGTTTATGCTACTGAATTTGTTAACAGTGTTACCTCTTTTAATTTCATTCAGTATGTGTGTGGGCCAACGCATAACCGAGGCCATACACTGGACCTTGTTTTTACCCTGGGTGTGGAAATATCCTCTGTCAATTGCTTAGATATGACTATTTCTGACCATAAATGTGTAGTTTTCAGCTGTGAACCACCCGTCATAGACAATATTGCACCCCGCTCCTCCCACACACGCATCCTTAATGAGTTGAGCGCCTCAAAATTCTGTGCTTTATTTGATAATGATTGTCCAACCTTATCTGAACATCACTGTACTAATGATCTGACTGAGCATTTTAATTCTATCTGTCGATCTTCTATGAATACAATAGCACCTCTTAAGGTTAAAACCAAGTCCTCAGAGAAAAAACAGCCTTGGATTAACAACAATATCCGTAGCTGTAAACAAGAGTGCAGGAAAGCAGAGCGTAGGTGGAAAAAGTCTGGTCTCCAAATACACTATGATATTATGAAAGATGTATTATCCCAATATAACAACATGGTTAAGAACGCAAGATCACAGTATTTTTCAGAACTTATTTCTGCCAATAAGAACAACCCTAGATTATTATTCAGTACAGTAGATTATCTGGTAAACCCAAACCCGCCTTGTGCCCCAGTTGAAAGTGATGCTGATTGTGAAACATTTTTGTCCTATTTTACTGAGAAGGTAGAGACTATTAGAGCTTCTATTACTCCTGATCCAAGTTACTTAGAGGTTCCCCATTCTCAACAAGATATTTTAAACAAGTTCAATCCCATCACTTTAACTGAACTTTTAGAAACTGTGTCTCACATGAAAGTGTCTTCCAGCCCTCTTGATATTATTCCAACTAAGTTCCTATTGGAGGTAATGGAATCTGTTGGGCCTTGCCTGCTTTCCATCTTTAACAGTTCCCTGTGTAATGGTAGTGTTCCTGATTATTTTAAAACTGCCTGTGTGAACCCCTTGCTAAAAAAGTCTGGGCTTGATCCCTCTCTTCCTCAAAACTACAGACCTATATCCAAATTACCTTTCATATCAAAAATCCTTGAGAAAATAGTGTCTAATCAACTTCTGTCTGCTCTTCATAACAACAACATTTTTGAGAGGTTTCAATCTGGCTTCCGAAAACATCATAGCACTGAGACTGCACTACTGAAAGTTACCAATGACCTTTTAAGAATAGCTGATGATGGCTTGGGCTCTGTTCTAATACTTCTGGACCTTAGTGCGGCCTTTGACACAATTGATCATTGCATACTGTTAGATAGGCTGAGGCATTGGGTGGGATTATCTGGTACTGCTTTACAATGGTTCACATCCTATTTGTCAAATAGAAGGTTCTGTGTCTCTGTGAACGACTATGAATCTTCTTATTCTTGTGTTAAATATGGTGTACCGCAGGGGTCAGTCTTGGGACCTATTTTATTTAGCTTATACATGCTCCCCTTGGTCAAATTTTCCTGAAACATGGTGTATCTTTCCACTTCTATGCAGACGATACACAGATTTACCTTCCACTTAGACCCTCAGATCCTAGTAGGCTTAGCTCACTGAATGACTGCCTTAGTGATGTCAAAAACTGGATGTCAAATAACTTTCTCCAGCTAAATTCTAACAAAACAGAGATCCTAGTCATTGGGTCCCAGCACATGGCAAATCAAATTTTGCCATTTTTAGGTCCTCTACAGGATAGAGTCAAGCCTGTTGCAAAAAATCTTGGCATCTGGTTTGATGGCAATCTAAATTTTGAACATCATGTTAGAAAACTTGTGCAATCTTGTTTTTACCAACTTAGGAATATATCCAAAATAAGACATATCTTATCTTTCAGAGACGCAGAAACCATCATACATGCTTTTATCTCCTCACGCCTGGATTATTGTAACAGTCTTTTCACATGCCTCACTCAAAAGTCCTTACACAGGCTTCAAATAGTCCAAAACTCTGCTGCCAGGCTCCTAAATAAAACTAGTCGGTATGAACACATCACTCCTGTTCTAGCATCACTTCACTGGCTCCCAATATGCTGGAGAATTGATTTTAAATTGTTGCTTGTTACATTTAAAGCTCTTCATGGCCTTTCCCCTGGTTACATTTTTGATATGCTAGTGCCCAATAAGCCCTACACGAGCATTAAGGTCTGCTGGCAAAGGTTTATTGTCCATTCCTGAGTCACGGCTTGCAACTAAAGGGGACAGATCTTTTTCTGTGTTAGCCCCAAAGCTTTGGAATGCACTACCTGAGCAAATAAGGTTAGCTGATACTGTTCCATCTTTTAAGTCCCTCCTTAAAACTCACCTGTACCGTAAAGTTTTTAAGGAGTTTATTTAAGTTTAATTTTTGTTTATTTCTTGGTTTGGTTTTGTTTTGCCTTGTGTAGTGTTTTGATTATTGCAGTTTTTTCTGTTGTTCATTCAAAAAAAAAAAAAAAAAAAACTTTTATTTTTTCTTTATTCTTGCCAATGTTGTTATGGTATTATTTGTATTGTTTTTAGTCACTTCATTTTTGTGTTATTTGTTCTGTTTATTATTTCATATGTAAAGCACTTTGAAACTATGTTTAGAAAAGCGCTCTATAAATAAAGATTATTATTATTATTATTATTATTATAACTTGCTAGTGAGGACATTTATTTTGAAACATTTGTTGCTAGGGTATCCATGGTGGCCACTATCAGGAAACAAGAAGTTACTGCAGTATAATCATGTTGGTTGCTATGGAAACGGTCATAAACGCTTAATTTTAATGGTTGCTATGTTGGTTGCTAGGTACATGGAGGTTTCATGTAGTTGACTGGAGGCATAGTGGATGATAACTGACAGTTGGAATGGTTGAACAGTTCAATAGTTGAGTAGTTTCAATGGTTAAATGATTTAATAGTGTATTATTGCAGTGAGGACTTTTATTTTGAAACAGTTGTGGACAGAGGAAACAGTTAACAGGATATGTAGTCTTCTGAGAGACTGTATGCTTAAAGCCAGAGAAACTGACAGTTGGTGCCCAGGTGGCCGGCCACCTGGCGTAAGATTCTAATTGCTGCCGTGATGTCATAATGAGCAATGTTAAGTCTATGGGGGAAATTGTAATAGTTTTTAACTAATAGTTTAAAAAGTATAAAAGTTACAAAGTTGAAAAATACAAAGCCCACATCGCGTAAGTAAGACCTACGCGACAAAATTTGAATGAAGTTTCTATGTTAAACGGTTGAAGCTCCATTAAGTGCGTTAGAAGAAGAATAATAATAAAAAGTTTTGGAAGAACAGTACAGTGCATTTTCATGCACTGTAATAATAACTAGAAATGCAATTCCAAGGAATTACCAGTGCATGAAAATGCAAAAATGTAGAAAAAGATAATGTAGATATGGTTACTAAGGTGTTGCTAGGGTAGACATGGTGGTTGCATAATTTAATGAAAGTTGATAGTGTATCAGTAGGTTAAAAGTTGAATATGGATAGCTTAAAAGACAATTTAATGATTGTTGATTGACAGATAGTTTAATGCATGTTGATTGTTGCTAGGGTACTTAAGGTAATTGATAGGCTGTTGGTAGGGTACTTGAGGTAGTTGCTAAGCTGTTGCTAGGGTGGTTACTATAGTGGTTGTCTAGAAAAATCATGTTGGTTGCTATGGAAACTGACATAGATGCTTTATTTCAACGGTTGCTATGTTGGTTGCTAAGTAGGTGGAAGTTTAATATAGTTGGCTGGAGGTATAGTTGATGATAACTGACAGTTGGAATGGTTGAATGGTTGATACACATTAAGTGTAATGAATGATGATAGATAGTTGAATGGATGTTGATGCAGAAAGTTTAATGAATGTTGATATTTTAAAAGTAGATCGTTTAAAAGTTGTTCATAGGCTGATAGTTTAATCTAAAGATATGAAATTGAATTCAGATGTAATCTTAGAGATCCAGTTGATAATATAGTTCATGCATAATGAGGAAGCAAGAGAGAGAGAGAGGTCAATTTAGTTTGAACATCTAACATTCATGTGGTATCAAATGGCATCAGTAAAACATATGGATTGTTTATATAATTGATTCATGGAATATTTGATTTTAATTATCAGCATGTAATTCAAATTAATCAGCATGTAAAAGGTTTGATGATTAGATTCCTCCAAAATCATTAGCCTCAAATACAATAAGCTAGACACAGTTCATAGAGCACACATCTATACAAATCAAATAGCCTCTGGATGTAGAGTTTGACGTTTTTGACCTTTCATTAAATAGAATTTTCTTGATCTTTATCTTGATATTGAAAACAAGCAGTATAAGGGCTATTTCATTAATCAGTTCAACTTCATTTTTTTGTAATTTAAACCCACCACCAACCCCCCCTCTTTGGAGGACAACTTTATTGTATGAGTGGCCCAACTTTTAATTATTCAATGTCCATTTGTTGGCTTTAAAAAAAGGTAAAAGATTATTGGACGCCACACAATTACACCAAAATCATTGGTTGATCTATTGTACCTTTCATTATAAAGTCTATAGAAATTCAGTTTTTTTGTGTCGGGGAAAAGTCAAGGGATTTTATATTTGACTTAGAGTGGGAACCCTGATTTTGGTTTTTGTCATAAAACATTCATCATATTTCATGGCTTCTAGTTGTTATAATATTGATAAAATGGTTCTAAATTAGTAAAATGTGTAAGTTAATATAATGGTTTAAAATGAGTAAAATGTGTAAAATGACATGATGTACAAAAGATTTGATGTACGAAAGATTTGATGAACAAAAAATTAATTAAGAATACAGAACACAGGATCATGATAACTGTAATATGTCTGTATAACACCTGAATGGGCACAGTGCTGAGGATCAGAGATGAAGATGTTATCCAACAATGTGTTCTTCTCAGTGGTCGAGGTGGTAATGAGATTTGTGAATCCTTTAGACTGGAACAACTCATAGATTGGCTTCCTTCCATTGGTCAACATGTCCTCATTGAAATCCCCACAGACTATAACTGGACTATCAGCAATAACATGTAAAGACTCCAATAAATGGCAGAGATTTGGCAAAAATAGGTTCGTGTTGTAATCCGGTGGTCTGTAAATCACTGCAATTAGTAGTGGAACTGGAGCAGCAAATTTCAAAACCAGGAATTCGAGATCAGTCACACCCTGTATGTATGGCATGTGATGGGCTTGAAGATGGCTTTTTACAAACATAGCAACTCCCCCACCATTTTTCTGTGCAAAATGTGAAAGAGTAGTGTATGACACATGTCTATTGCGCTTATACATTCGATAGTTCTCCAAATGGATATTTTCTGGGACAAATGTGCCAAAAAGGTGTGTTTCAGTAAAGCACAAAATATCTGCGAGGCACAATTCATGATGTCTCTTAATGTCATCAATATGGGCTGACAGTCCTTCAGTGTTGTGATGGATCAGTGTTAAAGATGGTGATCTCAGAGTGGGGAGGCAGTGAAGAAGGGGCATGGCATTTCTAAAGTCGACTTTTTGCATACTGTCCACGGAAACGGTCACTTCTGGATCGGCATATATTTTATTTTCATCAAAATCAACTATGCGTAGACCATGTAGTGAAGTCGTTCTGCTGAGAGCAACGTATGCCATGCCAGGTTCAAATATGCGCTGCAACGAGACCACTGCAGAAACTGTCGTCATGCCTTGACATTTATGTATGGTACAACCAAAGGCTAGAGTCATTGGAAATTGGTGACGAACCACACCCTTTTTAGTAAGAGGTTCCTCTACTCTTTCAATGTACACCAAATTGTCCGGTCCTTCTGGTCCTTTATTGCGATGTCTTTGCCCTGCATTGGGACTGTCCAATTCAACACCAAGCATTTTTACAAGTGATCTGCCATCTTGGTCATGATAAACAATTTTACCAATCTTTCCAAATGAACCATTCACCAGTCCATCTTCCACATCTATGTTTCTTATTAGCATCACACGAGCACCATCAGCAACTTGTAGTCTGTCTGGTAAATCTCCTTTATGTCCTTCAAAAGGTGCACTCTGTCTTTCCATCCGACCAGTTCGTAGATCTTTCTTATAGTCATGTGCATCAATGTTGATCAGATCAGAGTATAGAGCAGATATTGTGTTTGCATTGTGTTGGTTTACTTCTTTATTTGTAGCAAAAACATGCAGAATGTCTTTGGGACATTCATCAGCTTGACATATGGCCTGTGCAAGTAGAACTCTGTCTGCTTCAGATAATGCCTCTCCTTTGCGTTTCATTCTTATCCTGTTGAGCAGCTCAGCAAATGGCACATCATCTTTCTGGCGCATGATTTCTGTGAGAGTGACTACTTGGAACCGATCCTTCCAGATATCAAGAACATGATCCTCAAACACACAGAGAGGTTTGGCTTTACCGGGGGGACTTATCTGATTGAAATCGCCACAGGCAAGTATTGAGACTCCGCCAAAAGGTTTTTTGCTGCCTTTGATTTCTTGCAGTCTCCAATTGACATATGCAAAGAGTGATTTTGATATCATGGACACTTCATCAATGACAATTATTTCAACATTGGATAAGGTTGCTCTCACTTCATCTAGACGGTTTCCAAGGCACTGGTAAGGTGGTTTAAGGCTTCTTGGTAGTTTCAGTACAGAATGCAGTGTCTTGCCAGATATGTTGTAAGCTGCTGTGCCAGTAAATGATGTGAGAAGGACAGTGGGCATGGACATGTCTCTTTCCTCTGTGATGCGAGGTAACTTGCGGAGTATCTTTGATGCCTCTGTGTAAATGCATTTGATGAGGTGTGATTTACCAGTTCCAGCTCCACCAGTGACAAAGTAAAAGAACTGATCGGCATTCTGTCCACATACGCGTCTCATGCACCATTTACGCACTGTATAGAATATAGATGCCTGCGTTTGATTTAAATTTTGATACATGTTACGGACCACAGTGGGGTCTATTTGAGGAGCCTCAAACATTGGTGCTGCACTTCCTCTGTTTGTGGTACTTGAGCTGTATTCAGGAATGTCATCTCTTTCATTCATTTCGTCTGGATTCATTTCCTCACGCTCAGAAATGCACTCAAGTCGAAGAAGCTCTGTCTCAGGTGCAAGTGTTGTCCATGCATCCTCCATAGGTCCATTTTCTTCTATGTTCTCAATAGCTTTCTCTATTGCATCACTGTTCTTTTCATATTGTGACCTGTTCTTCTTGACAACAGAAACTACTCTCTCATTATAGTTTCTTCCAGGAAGACATATATAGCCTGATGTATAAAATGACTCATATGTTGGAAATCCTGTGGGTTTCAGTTGTGAATCTGAACGATAAGGGAGGTACAGTTTGAGCAATGTGCCATAGAACTTCTCTGGAGTCTTTTGCTCAGAAAATCGGGCATATCTGATAATGGCAGGCTTTCCTCTTGTTCGCTTTTGAATGAAGCCCATTTCATTTTGAAGTGGTAAAACCTTTTTTCCTTCTTTCTGCCTTCCATACACAACTCTGTAAGTGGAAGCAAACTCTGCCAAAAACATTGTTGCAAACTCTGGTGTATCTGGTCTGTTTTTGTATTTATCTGGCATTCCGGACATCCAAACATTCTCTGAATCAGGAATTCTGTTATTCAGGTATCTTAATGGGACACTCATTTTTAAAGCATTGTCATCAGTGGGTATAAATATCACATTTCGAGAGCAAGACTTCAGTTTCAAGCTACAGACTCGTGCAACAGCCTCTTGAACACTAACTTCTCTGTTTTTGGAGTATGCTTGCATGATTTGTTTCATTTCCTCAGTGTCAGAGGTATTGGATTGAGACGTGTCAGACACAACTGTTTTCAAATACTCACTCATCTCATGTTCAGCTTTGGAAATGTATGATAAGATGTACATCAGACAGGAATAAGGGTTCAGGATGAACTGAATATCAATATTTGCATTCCAGGCCCTCAACAAATGCTCATTATAGCCATTTATCCAGCAGTCCTTTGGTTGACGTTTCATCACTAGCACACTGGACGTTGTTAATGAACTGACACAGTTTAGGTATTCCTCATAGCTTAAGTTGCATTGGGCAAGTAAATGTGGGATGCTTTCAAACAATGTTGTGGAATTATTCAGCAATTCCCATAAAGGCCTCAGCTTAGTTTTGGCTTCTTCAGGAGACATGGAAGAGCGGTCATGATCAGATTCATCGTCAGATTCGTCCATGAGCTCTGCTGGCATGGGTCGTGTTATAAATGTGCTCTCGACAGGCTGTTTCGGGAATCCAAACCGACAGTGCTTATTTCCTTTCTTACATGACTTTGAGTGCCTTTTGCTGTGGGTTTGCACCTCTGTCACTATTTTGAAAAGCTCAGGGTCTGTATTTGGGTCAGGCAGCTGACATGTTATGTACTTGTCCACAAATTCACACACTCTCTCATCTGGGTCATCTTCAAATACAGGTGCGTTCTTACACCAAACCAACATATGTATATGAGGCGAACCTCTAGCTTGATACTCCACTCGAAAAAAGTAGTCAATGACCTCACCAATGGGTTGTGCTGGTGACAAAAGTAGGTGTCTGAGAAGTGCATCAACACGCTTGTCAAACATGCGCATGGTGGTGACAGGGTTGCTACGTAAGATCTCACATTTTGATGCCCAGTCAAGCTCAGAAAAGTCAACCTGCTCTCCTTGCTGTGCCTTTATTGTTTTTATGACCTCTGGCCATCTCATTTCAGCAGCACTAAATGTACAGAAGAATGTTGGGGTACCCAGCTGACGAAGCATTGCAAAGAGGTCTCTGAGTGTTCTTTCCCAGTATGCAGGAGTACCTCTCAAAGGTTGCATGAATCGTGTGGCATCTTTGTTCCGTATCAGTTTTTGCACTTCATGTTTATCTTGGAGCAATCTTGCAGTTATTTTGCGTCCATCTCTGGTCATAGGTTTTCCTTTACGCAGTTGAATAGACATAGAAGACTTTGCCAAATGCATTTCTGTGATAAATTGTGCAAAAAAAATATAATTGGAGTCGAGAGCAAATCGATTGTCAACACAAAAGAGACGTGCATTGAAATATCTGCTTGGTGATAATTTCATTGGTCTTTGTGTTTCATCCAAAGTGTTCATTCCAGTGGGGAACTGTACAGGGAAAGCCATTGCCTCTAGTTTGGGAACTCTGAAAAAACTCACTGGTCTGTTTCCTTCTGCTGGTGCCACAGTGAATATACCTTCACCAAATGTTATCATTTCCTGTGCAATATCAGCTGGCTGTAAGCATGAATCTATAGAGCATCCACCATTTTGTTGACTTATGTCCTGCTCAGAGTCAAGTGAATCCTGGTTATCATGTAACTCGTGGGTTTCATTATTAGGCTGATTGACTGCACTATTTGTCTCTGAATGTTCTGGGTCAGTAATGTCAAACTCTTCCACTGCATCAGTCTCCATTAGATCAACTTCCTCTACAGCATTGATGTCATTTTCATCTGCCAAGCTATTCATTCCATCCCCAAAAGGTTGTGTATCATCAGTTATGGTTATGCCCTTGTACTCTGAATGCATCTCTTTCAGTTTTGATAAGGCACGTAATACTTTGATCATGTCTACAGTTTGGAACTGATAATGCCCTGTATAGTTCATTCTTCTTTTCAACTTCACTTTCAAAAGCTGTGACTGGCTGTTGGGTCTAGGCAAAGCGTTGACTGTTGATTCTACCTCTGAAGGAACACACACAACTCCACCATGTATTAATTTCTGCTGGCCTTTTGGAAGACTGATTATTTTTGCAAATGGTATGTACCGTGCAATGATGTGCCTTTCAAGTATATTAAGATTACTGAGCTCTGGAGGAATTGGTGATAGCTCTAACATATTGTTTACTGCAATGGCTGGCATTTTCCCCATCTTTAAGTTTTCATCACAGCTGTAACAAATCCACTCTGTCTTTTCATCTGATGCACAACATGATTCAAGTGCACTGCACTGCTCGCTGCATGTATGTACATATTTGCCTGTTAAACATCGATCAACCATGCCTCGATTCTTGCGATAACATTCATGATTGCACTCTTTTACCTGGTTATAAAACAAAGCTCTGTGACACACTGTACACACAAAAGTAGGGCCGTTCTGTACATCCATTCGAAAAGATGTGATGGCATCATGCAAAATGGTGCTTTCTGTTTGTGTGGACTGTTGTTCAATCTCTTGCTCTGGTTGAAGTGTAGACAGGCGTGTAAGATGACGGTACTTGCGCTGTATTTTTAAAGCACACCGCATTTTGTTAAGTATTCTCTGGAAACTGTTATTTAGGCCCACATCTGCATTCTTCCTTTTTTGTACAGAACGATAATGTCTGAAGAAAGGGTCATTTCTGTATCTGTCAGTAAAAGTTTGTTTTGATTTCTGCCTAAAGAAAGGGTCAATTCTGTATCTTTCAGTAGTGGTTTCCTTTTTTTTCTGCCTGTATGATGGATCATTTGCATAGTGATTTTTCATGGTTAACTTCTGTCTTGAACGATAGGTTATATCATGGGCATAACGTTTCTGTATGTAAGCCTGTTGCCTTGATCTAAAATTCAAGTCACAGAAGTATCGGCTTTTGATGTATAACTTTTTGTTCAACTTATAGTCAGGTTCATGCATGTAACGGTCTCTGAGGTATGATTTTTTTTTGTGTTGAACACAGTTTGCATACCTCTTTCTTTCATATTCTATTTTTTTCATTCTGTTCTGTTCATAAAATTTGTGCTGTCTGATTCTGTTGTTCTCATTGACGGACATGTCCTTTTGTGTTCGGGCAGTTTTTTTGCGCCTGCGATCCTTACTACATTTAGTAAGTTTCACAGAAATGGCTGGAACATGGAACTCTGTAGTCTGAGAAGGTTGCACGATGTCAGTGTGGCTTCCTTGTTCATTACACTCAGATGTAAATAAAACTGGCATTAACTCATAAATCCATTCATCATGTGATTCAAGGATGGTCCAAAATGCAAGCAGGTGATCAATCATGTCATTCAAGTTGACAAAAGTCAACATCACAGCAGTACCATTGTTTGCTGGAAATCCATAAGGTGTTCTTGAGTGTGGATCAAAAAGTCCATATTTATCATTATGTCTGAACAAAGCTATTGTTAAGCAGCCTAAAGTTAGAAGTGCAAACTTTACATCATTTGACAAACAATGCAGTCTTTCAGAGAGCTGTAGGAAGTCCACACCATCAGGTCCATTTTGCCTTAGATTACCATACCGTGACAGGCACTTCTCAATATGATGCATTTGGCCATAGATCTCAACACTATCAGGTAATTCATCAAGAGCCAAGTGGTCATGTGCATTGCCCCTCATGCTCAACCTTTCCTGTACTTCACTGTACATCAAGTTACCTTTTTGCAAAATGTAGTCAAGATCATCACTGTTGAGCTCTGTTCGGTAGTGAAGTGTAGCAAGAAATACCAGGGAATTGCAGGTGCACTGCTTGTTACTGTTGTTCCCATATCTTACATCACCTTGGTAATGAGTTGCTTGAACACACGTGATGGCTCTCTGCTCCATGTTCATGCGGGAAGCACTAGTTACCTCATTAACCTGTTCTCGGTCATTCAAATCACTTTGGTCTAATGAAGACTTATGTGGTTCAACTTCAGAAAGGTCCAACTTACGCCAACGTCTCTTTTGAGCCTCTGAGCGACGGCCTTTTCTTCCCATGTTTCAAAATGTTACAAGCTAAATATAGTCTACTGGTCAAGTTTAGGTAAATCTAATATTGGTTGTACAAATTACTTGTTTATCACAGATTACACACTAGCGCATATACTCAATGTTCCACTCACAGGTTACTTTATCAACAGTAAATAGACAGTACAATGAGATCAAATGTATCCAAACAGTCTTTATTTCAGTGGCTTATTACAATTATTAGAGGTCCCAAAAATGAAGTGTACTTTGAGATTATCAGTTATATGCAGTACTAGGATGGAATGTCAAAGTCCTCACACAGCCCAGGTTCAGTCTTGTAGCACAGCTCAGGTGTAAGAGTAGATATACAACAGCAAAGACAACTTTGGCAGATATTATTTGAATATATAAACGTTAAACAGGTTATAAAGTTCACAGTAATAGTTCTCAGTATGGTTCCAAGTCTTTATATAGTTCAGAATATGTGCGTTAAGAAAGAATTCTTGTCAGAATTGTTTGCAGGTATGTTATGTTAAAGGATGCTGCTGTTTCAGAATGGGATTCAGCGTCTCAATATAATTCAAAGTAGTATTCAAAGGAGTATTCAGTTGCAAATGAGTATTCAAGTCTGAAATGAGTATTCAAATCTCACAGTATTCAAGTCTCAAAGAAGTATTCAAATCTCAAAGTATTCAAGTCTCAAAGGAGTATTCAAATCTCAAAGTATTCAAGTCTCAAAGGAGTATTCAAATCTCAAAGTATTCAAGTCTGAAATGAGTATTCAAATCTCAAAGTATTCAAGTCTGAAATGAGTATTCAAATATCAAAGTATTCAAGTCTCAAAGGAGTATTCAAATCTCAAAGTATTCAAGTCTCAAAGGAGTATTCAAATATCAAAGTATTCAAGTCTTAAATGAGTATTAAAATCTCAAAGTATTCAAGTCTCAAAGGAGTATTCAAATCTCAAAGTATTCAAGTCTCAAAGGAGTATTCAAATCTCAAAGTATTCAAGTCTCAAAGGAGTATTCAAATCTCAAAGTATTCAAGTCTCAAAGGAGTATTCAAATATCAAAGTATTCAAGTCTGAAATGAGTATTCAAATCTCAAAGTATTCAAGTCTGAAATGAGTATTCAAATATCAAAGTATTCAAGTCTCAAAGGAGTATTCAAATCTCAAAGTATTCAAGTCTCAAAGGAGTATTCAAATATCAAAGTATTCAAGTCTGAAATGAGTATTAAAATCTCAAAGTATTCAAGTCTCAAAGGAGTATTCAAATCTCAAAGTATTCAAGTCTCAAAGGAGTATTCAAATCTCAAAGTATTCAAGTCTGAAATGAGTATTCAAATATCAAAGTATTCAAGTCTCAAAGGAGTATTCAAATCTCAAAGTATTCAAGTCTCAAAGGAGTATTCAAATCTCAAAGTATTCAAGTCTCAAAGGAGTATTCAAATCTCAAAGTATTCAAGTCTGAAATGAGTATTCAAATATCAAAGTATTCAAGTCTCAAAGGAGTATTCAAATCTTAGAGTATTCAGTTTCAAATGAGTATTCAAGTCTCAAAGGAGTATTCAGTATGAAAATGGTACAGAGTATAGTATGTACAGAGTATAGTATGTGCAATCAAATATGTTCTCAGGAAGTGTTCAGTTCTTGTCGTAAGTATGTTTGCAGGTAGGCGTTAGTGGGTTCTGTTGTATATGAGTGCAGTGCAGGGTGTGCAGACAAAGACAGGCACAGTGTCACACGTGACACTACTCTGGAAGAGCCGGTCTGGAACAAGCCTAAAATGGAAACAAAAAGAGAGAACACACAAGTTAGACACCATCATAAATAAGGTACACGGCAACATTGCTGCTTTGCTCGCTCCGCAGTGAGAGATAATGTTTATGTTTATGTAATGCACATGTTTATGTAAGCAAAACAAGTGTAGCAAACAGCATAGCTGGTCTAGCTGTAAAAATAATTCAAATTACATACCTGAAAAGTCTGCAGCACCACAAAAGACAGGATGGGAGTCTTGAGATTTTTTTTCTGTGGCAAAAATTGCCTCACCACAAGGAAAGGTGGAAATGGAGGGCGGAGATGGAGTCTTTAGAAAGACTATTGTTTTCTGTTGTGAATAAAGAAAAATGTGTGAAATTGTGACCAATGCTATAACTTTACAATGCAACACAATCACATTAATTTAACAAAATGCAGCACAACTTATTTGTGTGATCAAGTAGTATCAATAGGCTATATATGACTTGTACTTGGGCCACCCCTAGAAATATGTTTGTTTGCTGTAACATTTGAATCAGAAACATATTGGACCAGTAGGTTGATAGGCTACATATTTTTAGTTACAAGTCAAGTCCATTTGTGTGTTTTATCATCCTGTTGTCCATTGCCCATGTGCCTATAGAGGCTGGCAACATCTAGCCTACACTGGCCTTATCCTCTGCGTCCTAATTCAAGGCAACGTTGTCCAATTCATGGGTTTCATCAGGTCCCTTTCCACAGGTGTATAAAATCAAGCACATTGATTATCAATGCAGACTACATGGTGCTTGATTAATACACCTGTGGAAAGGGACCTGATGAAACCCATGAATTGTTTAACTCCATGCAGAGGCATTAACGCGTTGTCACCGACGCCAGCGTTTTTAATTGTTTTAAGGTCAAATTAGTGGAACTCTGATCCCCTTGGCGCTGACCATTAAACGTTGCTGCAGAGTTTGTAGCATAAATAAACTAGCAATAAGCTTATTTTCCGTTAAGGCAGTCTCTTGCAGTCTACGTTATATTAATGAATAGACTGGTGTATTTTTCGATGAGTGTTCGATGCGCTGTCGTGTCTACGTTCCACTATCGATAGTTTCCAAATGTCAGACATTAATTAGACGTTGTTTTCGACAATTCATAAATTCGAATAAAAGTGATGCTAATGAATGTCACACAAAGTACACGTCTAGTTGAAGTAGATAATAGCGAGACCGACAGTTACCGTTAGTTAGCTTGCCTATGTTAGCTACCAAACGTCATTGCTTCAGGTAGCTTCTAGCAGGCAATGTAGCTAGCAGCTAGTGCTAGCTACCGTTAATCACGATAATTTCCCAAAGAGCAGACTTTGAGTCAGCTATGCTACTACCCTACCAATTGTCGGAAACAATTCGTAAACATTGTCTTTGAACAACACATACGTCGAATAGAAGTGATATGACAAGGAACACTTCACAACGTAGGCTTACAAGTCTAGTTAAGTAGCTAGTTGTTAGCGTTAGCTCGAAAGATAACGTTAGCAGAGCCCGTCTATGAGACATTCTCTGACGTTAGCCAGTTACCAGCATAATTTAAGATACAACGAACGCTGTTAACCATACCAAAATACATTTCGTGTTAACGTTAAGCAAACAAAACTTACTTTGGAGGTAATGTGAAGAGTCACGGTAACTTCAGGTCGAAGAGAAGACTTGAAGGCTCAGTAGTAGCAGCAAGTGCAACACGAATGAGGCGTCTGTCCATAGATATAGGATATATGTCTATGCGTCTGTCTGTTAGCGGGTGTCTATAGAGCTCCCCAGTCCCGCCCCTCCTCCGAGAGAGGTGCTTGTCCGGAAGTAAAATTCTCATTCATTTCTCCCATTGACTTCTGGAAAAATTCGGATATAAAGAGTTTTAGACCATGCCTTAGGCTAACCAGCTACGATGTGACTCATAAGCATATAACTTATAATTTCGAGTGAAAAAATGAACAGAAAATGTAAAAAAAGCGAAAGGTACAAGACTGTGTACATATCTTAAATTCCGAGATAGAGAACTCAAATCCCAGGATGCTTTGCAAACGTACACACATTTCCAACATTTGCAGCCTAAAGATAGTTTAACATGGTTCCATATTAATCTGAGAAAAGAAGATGATTACTTCCTACCGTTTCCATTGATAAATTCAACCTTCAAGATGAGAAAACCGTTATTTTTCGGAAGACCACACATCGGTCCTGATCAGCCCTGCAGCCATTTTAAGTTTTGAAGTTCCAGCGAGACGAAGCTGGACGATAGGCGCGGGAAAAGCTGAGTACAGTTTGTTTGGCATTGCCATGGCAACGGCGATCTCTACCAATCAAAGGCTCTGCTTTCACCAGTTTTACACGTTAGGGTGTCGGGTAGTGTAGTACTCTCTCGTT
This sequence comes from Sardina pilchardus, assembly GCF_963854185.1. NCBI lineage: Eukaryota > Metazoa > Chordata > Actinopteri > Clupeiformes > Clupeidae > Sardina > Sardina pilchardus. The sequence goes on from NC_085007.1 coordinate 32,282,049, forward strand.
AAATCGTGAATAAAGCATTGTTTTCTCAAAACAAGGTTGATGCCCCCATTAACTTTTGACATCTATATGAGCAGGTATAATCGCTTAGTCACATCGTAGCTGGTTTTAAGTCTACCATGGACGGTTACGATGTTATGGCTTATTCTCCAATTGTCAATGGAGAAATTGTATTGGATTTTTACTTCCGGACAAGGCTGTGGGCGGGACTGGGGAGCTCTATGTGAAGCAAGCACGCGACTGAGTTACGTCATTGGGTGCCTGTCATTGCCATAGTCTTTTACATCCTCCCTTCCTTCCTCGGTCCAGAGAGGGTTAAAGCGAAGTTAGTAATGAAGGATCTTTGCTCGGTCCTCACTGACCTAAATAAAGAATGATGGGGCGGCAACAAAAGCAATGTTATAAAACTGAATGTAGCAAAATAATATCATTAGGCTATATTTACCTCCGCCAATACACTCTGATACACTGCTTTACATTATTTTGAAAGTAATTGCACTATTAATTTTGGCCAAAACCCTACATAGGCTATGGTTCCTTTAAGATAAACAAAATAGTAGAAAATTAAATAAACAACAACAATACTAGGCTAATAATATAAATGATAATAGTATTATAGTAAAGTAAAATAAAATAAAACCAGCAATCAAAATTATGCAGTTTAAATAGACATAAAGAAAAAAACATAGGCCTACCGGTAGGCCTAGGGTATTTCAAAATGCACTATACCATAGTGTACACAATACAATAATCAAATCAAATTTAAGGCTGAACACAAATAAACAAGGAACATTATCAGGGAATATTAAAGTCTAAGGAAAAAGAGAAGCTTTTAACATGGATTTAAAATAATCAATAGTACGGATGGACCTAATTTGGCTAGGGAGACTATCCCAGAGCCAGGGAGCAGAAATAGAAATGGCTCTATCACCTCTAGTTTTAAATCTAGATGAAGGAAAAGAGAGGTGTTGGGAAGAAGATCTGAGTGACCTACAAGTAGGCTATAGTAAGGACTTAATAGGTTGCAGGTGTATTGTGATGCTCATTCATGTTTAAAAACAAATGTTTTACCTTGATTTATGTTTTATTATGATCTTTATTATTACTCTTTGCCCATCTATGCTCTTATCTGTTTTTACCTTGATTTATGTTTTCTTTTTATGTTTTATTATATTTATTATTACTCTTTGCCCATCTAGGTTCAGGTTCAGGTTACTTTATTGGTACCCGTGGGTAAAGGTTGCAGTTAGAGAGAGTGGTTGCTAAGGGTGATTGGTGGTAAGATGGTTGCTAGGGTACATATGGTGGTTGCTATGCAAAATAGATTGGTTGCTATGCTAGTTGCTAGAGTGGTTGCTAGGTTGTCATGACACTGGTGGTTCCTAGGTAGTTGCTAGGGTAATTAAAGTGGTTGCTAGGGTAGTTGTGATGGTTGCTGTAGTAATTCAAGTGCTAGACTGGTTACTAGGGCAATCATGTTGGTTGCTATAATGGTTGCTAGCTTGCAACTGTGGAATTGGTTGTTAGACTGTTGCTAGGGTATCTGGCAATTATAGTGGTTGCTATGGTGGTTGCTAGGTAGGTGGAGCTTTAATATAGTTGGCTGGAGGCATAGTTGATGATAAACAGTTAAAATGGTTGAACAGTTAAATAGTTGAGTTGTTTAAATGGTTACATTATTTAATAGTGAATAGAAACAGTTTTGGTTTGGTTATGCTAACTATGCTAACAGATTATCTTCGTAAGATTCGCTAGGTTAATCATGTTGATTGCTATTTTAGTTGCAAGGTTTTAACTGTGAAAGTGGTTACTAGGCTGTTGCTAGAGTATCCATGGAATCAGGAATAAAGAAGTTACTGCAGTATAATCACGTTGCAGTATAATCACGTTGGTTGCTAGGGAAACTGTCTCCTGTAATGGTTGCTATGTTGGTTGCTAGGTACATGGAGGTTTCATGTAGTTGACTGGAGGCATAGTTGATGATAACTGACAGTTGGAATGGTTGAACAGTTAAATAGTTGAGTAGTTTCAATGGTTAAATGATTTGATAGTCTATTATTGCAGTGAGGACTTTTATTTTGAAACAGTTGTGGACAGAGGAAACAATTTAACTGGCTTTGAGAGCCAGATTGTATGCTTATGGTGCCTTCATGTGCTATGGTAATTATGGTAAATACCAAAAGCCGAGGTCAAAAATGCACATGAACACCATCTCATGTGGTATTTTCCACTGGGCAACTCGTAGAATATTTTGATGGACGAGTTGCCGAGATGAGATAACCTTTGACATTTTCAACATGGCGGAGAGCAACGGAAGAGTTGTGAATGAAAGCATTGTTTACTACTAAACATTTTTTGCTACTGTTAGCAGATATTTTTTGTAGCCTATAAAATGTTGTGTCATTGACAATTGTAATATAACGCTTTAACACTCAGTGTACATTTTTAAAAAGCTGTTGGTTTGGTGTTACCTACCCAGAGCGATATGCTAGCTAGTGATGAGCGACAGGCAATTTACTCATTTCCTATCAGTACGGCAACAAAGCACTTGAACACAACACACTGGTAACTACCAGTTCACAAATGGAAAATATCATCTTTTCCATAGCACGTGAATGCAGCATTAAAGCCTGAGACAGAAGGTGCCTCTCATGCAGCGTTTAAGCGTCCCCTCTCGCTCTTCGGGCCTCGATCCTCACTGATCTACATAAAGAATGATGGAGCGGCAACAATGGGATAGTCTAGCCCTTCTTCTATCTTTCTTTGTGTAGATCATTGAGGATCGAGGCCCGAGGAGCGAGGGAGGACATATAAACGCTGCTTGAGAGGCACCCACAGTAAATACTTGTATGTAGATAGTCTAATTAATGTTGATAGACAGAATGTTTAATGGATGTTGATAGGCAGATTGTTTAATAGATATTGATTGACAGTTTAATGGGTGGATGAGTGAATGGTCTGAAGAAGATGAATGGATAGAAGGTTGGATGGAATGTGCCTTATATTGTTAAGAGAGACACTGATACAGCTCTCTGAGAGTAGTTGATACAGGTGTAATCAATTTAACTGGCTAGTCTTAAGACAGCCAGAGACTGTATACTTAAAGTCTGAGACAGAGTAAATAATTTAAAAGTTGAATGTAGATAGTCTAATTAATGTTGATAGACAGAGAGTTTAATGGATGTTGATAGACAGTTTAATGGGTGGATGAGTGAATGGTCTGAAGAAGATGAATGGATAGAAAGTTGGATGGAATGTGCCTTATATTCTTGTAGAATGGAGAGACACAGCTCTCTACTGAGAGTAGTGGATACAGATACAGGTGTAATCAATTTAACTGGCTAGTCTTAAGAGAGCCAGACACAGAGCTTGCTTACTTTGCTTAAAGCCTGAGACAGAGTAGATTGTTTAAAAGTTGAATGTAGATCGTCTAATTGATGTTGATAGGCAGACTGTTTAGAATGGGTGGATGAGTGAATGGTTTGAAGAAGATGAATGGATAGAAAGTTGGATGGAATTAGGAAGACTTATGTTGATACAGTTGATACAGGGGAACAGAAAATGTAGTCTCAAGAGAGCCAGTGTATGTGTGAGAGAGAGAGAGAGCTGCTGCACCTGGACTGGCCACCTGGCGTAAGATTCTAATTGCTGCCGTGATGTCATAATGAGCAATGTTAAGTCTATGGGGGAAATTGTAATAGTTTTTAACTAATAGTTTAAAAAGTATAAAAGTTACAAAGTTGAAAAATACAAAGCCCACATCGCGTAAGTAAGACCTACGCGTCAAAATTTGAATGGTGTTTCTACGTTAAGCGGTTGAAGCTGAATTGCGTGCGTTAGAAGAAGAATAATAAGAAAAAGCCTAGGAAGAACAGTACAGTGCATTTTCATGCACTGTAATAATAATAATAAGACCGAGGAAGAACAGTACAGTGCATTTTCATGCACTGTAACTAGAAATGCAATTCCAAGGAATTACCAGTGCATGAAAATGCAAAAATAGATAGATAATGTAGATATGGTTACTAAGGTGTAGCTAGGGTAAACATGGTGGTTGCATAGTTTACAGAGAGTTGATAGTGTGAAGGTAGACGTTTTAAAGATGAAACGTTCCAGTTCTAACTTAACTAATGATTTCTATTCATGTTAAAATGTTGATTAGCTAACTTAGCTAATGATTTCTAGGAGTTACGCTAAAAATGCTTATTATGCTAGCAATGCTAACTTTACTAACAATGCTAATCAGGTTGATTAGCTAACTTAACCGATGATATCTAGCAGTATTGCTAAAAATGCTAACTATGCTAACAATGCTAAATTTGCTAACAATGCTAACCAGGTTGATTAGCTAACTTAGTTGATGATTTTTTGCAGTTATACTAAAAATGCTAACTATGCTAACAATGCTAACTATGCTAACCATGCTAACTACCTAACTTGCTAGTGAGGACTTTTATTTTGAAACATTTGTTGCTAGGGTATCCATGGTGGCCACTATCAGGAAACAAGAAGTTACTGCAGTATAATCATGTTGGTTGCTATGGAAACGGTCATAAACACTTAATTTTAATGGTTGCTATGTTGGTTGCTAGGTACATGGAGGTTTCATGTAGTTGACTGGAGGCATAGTGGATGATAACTGACAGTTGGAATGGTTGAACAGTTCAATAGTTGAGTAGTTTCAATGGTTAAATGATTTAATAGTGTATTATTGCAGTGAGGACTTTTATTTTGAAACAGTTGTGGACAGAGGAAACAGTTAACAGGATATGTAGTCTTCTGAGAGACTGTATGCTTAAAGCCAGAGAAACTGACAGTTGGTGCCCAGGTGGCCGGCCACCTGGCGTAAGATTCTAATTGCTGCCGTGATGTCATAATGAGCAATGTTAAGTCTATGGGGGAAATTGTAATAGTTTTTAACTAATAGTTTAAAAAGTATAAAAGTTACAAAGTTGAAAAATACAAAGCCCACATCGCGTAAGTAAGACCTACGCGACAAAATTTGAATGAAGTTTCTACGTTAAACGGTTGAAGCTCCATTAAGTGCGTTAGAAGAAGAATAATAACTAGAAATGCAATTCCAAGGAATTACCAGTGCATGAAAATGCTAAAAAAGATAGATAATGTAGATATGGTTACTAAGGTGTAGCTAGGGTAAACATGGTGGTTGCATAGTTTACAGAGAGTTGATATTGTGAAGGTAGACAGTTTAAAGATGAAACATTCCAGTTCTAACTTAACTAATGATTTCTATTCATGTTAAAATGTTGATTAGCTAACTTAGCTAATGATTTCTAACAGTTAAGCTAAAAATGCTAATTATGCTAGCAATGCTAACTTTACTAACAATGCTAACCAGGTTGATTAGCTAACTTATCGATGATTTCTAGCAGTAATGTTAAAAATGCTAACTATGCTAACAATGCTAAATTTGCTGACAATGCTAACCAGGTTGATTAGCTAACTTAGTTGATGATTTTTTGCAGTTATGCTAAAAATGCTAACTATGTTAACAATGTTAACTATGCTAACTAGCTAACTTGCTAGTGAGGACTTTTATTTTGAAACATTTGTTGCTAGGGTATCCATGGTGGCCACTATCAGGAAACAAGAAGTTACTGCAGTATAATCATGTTGGTTGCTATGGAAACGGTTATAAACACTTAATTTTAATGGTTGCTATGTTGGTTGCTAGGTACATGGAGGTTTCATGTAGTTGACTGGAGGCATAGTTGATGATAACTGACAGTTGGAATGGTTGAACATTTCAATAGTTGAGTAGTTTCAATGGTTAAATGATTTAATAGTGTATAATTGCAGTGAGGACCTTTATTTTGAAACAGTTGTAGACAGAGGAAGTAGTGAAACAGGATCTGTAGTCTTAATGAGATTGTATGCTTAAAGCCTGAGACAGAAGGTGCCTCTCATAGCGTTTACGCGTCCTCTCTCGCTCCTCACTGATCTACATAAAGAATGATGGAGCGGCAACAATGGGATAGTCTAGCCCTTCTTCTATCTTTCTTTATGTAGATCATTGAGGATCGAGGAGCGAGGGAGGACATATAAACGCTGCTTGAGAGGGACCCACAGTAAATACTTTAAAAGTTGTATGTAGATAGTCTAATTAATGTTGATAGACAGAATGTTTAATGGATGTTGATAGGCAGATTGTTTAATAGATATTGATTGACAGTTTAATGGGTGGATGAGTGAATGGTCTGAAGAAGATGAGTGGATAGAAGGTTGGATGGAATGTGCCTTATATTCTTGTTAAGAGAGACACTGATACAGCTCTCTGAGAGTAGTTGACACAGGTGTAATCAATTTAACTGGCTAGTCTTAAGAGTGCCAGAGTACTCTTAAAGCCTGAGACAGAGTAAATAATTTAAAAGTTGAATGTAGATAGTCTAATTAATGTTTAATTTAAAGTTTAATGGATGTTGATAGACAGATTGTTTAATAGATGTTGATAGACAGTTTAATGGGTGGATGAGTGAATGGTCTGAAGAAGATGAATGGATAGAATGTTGGATGGAATGTGCCTTATATTCTTGTAGAATGGAGAGACACAGCTCTCTACTGAGAGTAGTGGATACAGATACAGGTGTAATCAATTTAACTGGCTAGTCTTAAGAGAGCCAGCCTGAGACAGAGTAGATTGTTTAAAAGTTCAATGTAGAGCGTCTAATTGATGTTGTTGATAGGCAGACTGTTTAGAATGGGTGGATGAGTGAATGGTTTGAAGAAGATGAATGGATATAAAGTTGGATGGAATTAGGAGGACTTATTTTGATACTGTTGTGCGCAGAGGATACAGGGGAACAGAATATGTAGTCTTCAGAGAGGAGCCTGAGAGAAACTGACAGTTGGTGCCCAGGTGGCTGACCAGCTGGGGTAACATTCTAATTGCTGCCGTGATGTCATAATGAGCAATGTTAAGTCTATGGGGGAAATGGTGATAGTTTTTAACTAATAGTTTAAAAAGTATAAAAGTTACAAAGTTGAAAAATATAAAGCACATATGGCATAAGCAAGACCTACGCAACAAAGTTTGAATGAAGTTTCTACGTTAAACGGTTGAAGCTGAATTGCGAGCGTTAGAAGAAGAAGTTTAATAATAATAATAAGAAGAATAGGAAGAACAGTACAGTGCATTTTCATGCACTGTAATAAAAAGTTTTGGAAGAACAGTACAGTGCATTTTCATGCACTGTAATAATAATAATAATAAGAAGACCGAGGAAGAACAGTACAGTGCATTTTCATGCACTGTAACTAGAAATGCAATTCCAAGGAATTACCAGTGCATGAAAATGCAAAAATAGATAGATAATGTAGATATGGTTACTAAGGTGTAGCTAGGGTAAACATGGTGGTTGCATAGTTTACAGAGAGTTGATAGTGTGAAGGTAGACGTTTTAAAGATGAAACGTTCCAGTTCTAACTTAACTAATGATTTCTATTCATGTTAAAATGTTGATTAGCTAACTTAGCTAATGATTTCTAGGAGTTACGCTAAAAATGCTTATTATGCTAGCAATGCTAACTTTACTAACAATGCTAATCAGGTTGATTAGCTAACTTAACCGATGATATCTAGCAGTATTGCTAAAAATGCTAACTATGCTAACAATGCTAAATTTGCTAACAATGCTAACCAGGTTGATTAGCTAACTTAGTTGATGATTTTTTGCAGTTATACTAAAAATGCTAACTATGCTAACAATGCTAACTATGCTAACCATGCTAACTACCTAACTTGCTAGTGAGGACTTTTATTTTGAAACATTTGTTGCTAGGGTATCCATGGTGGCCACTATCAGGAAACAAGAAGTTACTGCAGTATAATCATGTTGGTTGCTATGGAAACGGTCATAAACACTTAATTTTAATGGTTGCTATGTTGGTTGCTAGGTACATGGAGGTTTCATGTAGTTGACTGGAGGCATAGTGGATGATAACTGACAGTTGGAATGGTTGAACAGTTCAATAGTTGAGTAGTTTCAATGGTTAAATGATTTAATAGTGTATTATTGCAGTGAGGACTTTTATTTTGAAACAGTTGTGGACAGAGGAAACAGTTAACAGGATATGTAGTCTTCTGAGAGACTGTATGCTTAAAGCCAGAGAAACTGACAGTTGGTGCCCAGGTGGCCGGCCACCTGGCGTAAGATTCTAATTGCTGCCGTGATGTCATAATGAGCAATGTTAAGTCTATGGGGGAAATTGTAATAGTTTTTAACTAATAGTTTAAAAAGTATAAAAGTTACAAAGTTGAAAAATACAAAGCCCACATCGCGTAAGTAAGACCTACGCGACAAAATTTGAATGAAGTTTCTACGTTAAACGGTTGAAGCTCCATTAAGTGCGTTAGAAGAAGAATAATAATAAAAAGTTTTGGAAGAACAGTACAGTGCATTTTCATGCACTGTAATAATAATAACTAGAAATGCAATTCCAAGGAATTACCAGTGCATGAAAATGCAAAAATAGATAGATAATGTAGATATGGTTACTAAGGTGTAGCTAGGGTAAACATGGTGGTTGCATAGTTTACAGAGAGTTGATAGTGTGAAGGTAGACAGTTTAAAGATGAAACGTTCCAGTTCTAACTTAACTAATGATTTCTATTCATGTTAAAATGTTGATTAGCTAACTTAGCTAATGATTTCTAGCAGTTACGCTAAAAATGCTTACTATGCTAGCAATGCTAACAATGCTAACCAGGTTGATTAGCTAACTTAACCGATGATTTCTAGCAGTAATGCTAAAAATGCTAACTATGCTAACAATGCTAAATTTGCTAACAATGCTAACCAGGTTAATTAGCTAACTTAGTTGATGATTTTTTGCAGTTATGCTAAAAATGCTAACTATGCTAACAATGCTAACTATGCTAACCATGGTAACTAGCTAACTTGCTAGTGAGGACTTTTATTTTGAAACATTTGTTGCTAGGGTATCCATGGTGGCCACTATCAGGAAACAAGAAGTTACTGCAGTATAATCATGTTGGTTGCTATGGAAACGGTCATAAACACTTTTTAATGGTTGCTATGTTGGTTGCTAGGTACATGGAGGTTTCATGTAGTTGACTGGAGGCATAGTGGATGATAACTGACAGTTGGAATGGTTGAACAGTTCAATAGTTGAGTAGTTTCAATGGTTAAATGATTTAATAGTGTATTATTGCAGTGAGGACCTTTATTTTGAAACAGTTGTGGACAGAGGAAGTAGTGAAACAGGATCTGTAGTCTTAATGCGATTGTATGCTTAAAGCCTGAGACAGAAGGTGCTTCTCATAGCGTTTACGCGTCCTCTCTCGCTCCTCACTGATCTACATAAAGAATGATGGAGCGGCAACAATGGGATAGTCTAGCCGTTCTTCTATCTTTCTTTATGTAGATCATTGAGGATCGAGGATCGAGGGAGGACATATAAACGCTGCTTGAGAGGGACCCACAGTAAATACTTTAAAAGTTGTATGTAGATAGTCTAATTAATGTTGATAGATAGAATGTTTAATGGATGTTGATAGGCAGATTGTTTAATAGATATTGATTGACAGTTTAATGGGTGGATGAGTGAATGGTCTGAAGAAGATGAATGGATAGAAGGTTGGATGGAATGTGCCTTATATTCTTGTTAAGAGAGACACTGATACAGCTCTCTGAGAGTAGTTGACACAGGTGTAATCAATTTAACTGGCTAGTCTTAAGAGAGCCAGAGTATCTTAAAGCCTGAGACAGAGTAAATAATTTAAAAGTTGAATGTAGATAGTCTAATTAATGTTGATAGACAGAGAGTTTAATGGATGTTAGACAGATTGTTTAATAGATGTTGATAGACAGTTTAATGGGTGGATGAGTGAATGGTCTGAAGAAGATGAATGGATAGAATGTTGGATGGAATGTGCCTTATATTCTTGTAGAATGGAGAGACACAGCTCTCTACTGAGAGTAGTGGATACAGATACAGGTGTAATCAATTTAACTGGCTAGTCTTAAGAGAGCCAGCCTGAGACAGAGTAGATTGTTTAAAAGTTCAATGTAGAGTGTCTAATTGATGTTGTTGATAGGCAGACTGTTTAGAATGGGTGGATGAGTGAATGGTTTGAAGAAGATGAATGGATATAAAGTTGGATGGAATTAGGAGGACTTATTTTGATACTGTTGTGCGCAGAGGATACAGGGGAACAGAATATGTAGTCTTCAGAGAGGAGCCTGAGAGAAACTGACAGTTGGTGCCCAGGTGGCTGACCAGCTGGGGTAACATTCTAATTGCTGCCGTGATGTCATAATGAGCAATGTTAAGTCTATGGGGGAAATGGTGATAGTTTTTAACTAATAGTTTAAAAAGTATAAAAGTTACAAAGTTGAAAAATATAAAGCACATATGGCATAAGCAAGACCTACGCAACAAAGTTTGAATGAAGTTTCTACGTTAAACGGTTGAAGCTGAATTGCGAGCGTTAGAAGAAGAAGTTTAATAATAATAAGAAGAATAGGAAGAACAGTACAGTGCATTTTCATGCACTGTAATAATAAGAAGACCGAGGAAGAACAGTACAGTGCATTTTCATGCACTGTAACTAGAAATGCAATTCCAAGGAATTACCAGTGCATGAAAATGCAAAAATAGATAGATAATGTAGATATGGTTACTAAGGTGTAGCTAGGGTAAACATGGTGGTTGCATAGTTTACAGAGAGTTGATAGTGTGAAGGTAGACGTTTTAAAGATGAAACGTTCCAGTTCTAACTTAACTAATGATTTCTATTCATGTTAAAATGTTGATTAGCTAACTTAGCTAATGATTTCTAGGAGTTACGCTAAAAATGCTTATTATGCTAGCAATGCTAACTTTACTAACAATGCTAATCAGGTTGATTAGCTAACTTAACCGATGATATCTAGCAGTATTGCTAAAAATGCTAACTATGCTAACAATGCTAAATTTGCTAACAATGCTAACCAGGTTGATTAGCTAACTTAGTTGATGATTTTTTGCAGTTATACTAAAAATGCTAACTATGCTAACAATGCTAACTATGCTAACCATGCTAACTACCTAACTTGCTAGTGAGGACTTTTATTTTGAAACATTTGTTGCTAGGGTATCCATGGTGGCCACTATCAGGAAACAAGAAGTTACTGCAGTATAATCATGTTGGTTGCTATGGAAACGGTCATAAACACTTAATTTTAATGGTTGCTATGTTGGTTGCTAGGTACATGGAGGTTTCATGTAGTTGACTGGAGGCATAGTGGATGATAACTGACAGTTGGAATGGTTGAACAGTTCAATAGTTGAGTAGTTTCAATGGTTAAATGATTTAATAGTGTATTATTGCAGTGAGGACCTTTATTTTGAAACAGTTGTGGACAGAGGACGTAGTGAAACAGGATCTGTAGTCTTAATGAGATTCTATGCTTAAAGCCTGAGACAGAAGGTGCCTCTCATATAGCGTTTACGCGTCCTCTCTCGCTCCTCACTGATCTACATAAAGAATGATGGAGCGGCAACAATGGGATAGTCTAGCCCTTCTTCTCTCTTTCTTTATGTAGATCATTGAGGATCGAGGAGCGAGGGAGGACATATAAACGCTGCTTGAGAGGGACCCACAGTAGGCTAAATACTTTAAAAGTTGTATGTAGATAGTCTAATTAATGTTGATAGACAGAATGTTTAATGGATGTTGATAGGCAGATTGTTTAATAGATATTGATTGACAGTTTAATGGGTGGATGAGTGAATGGTCTGAAGAAGATGAATGGATAGAAGGTTGGATGGAATGTGCCTTATATTCTTGTTAAGAGAGACAGTTGCTGCGTTTACATGAGAGCTTTAATTCCGAATAAAACCTAGTTAAATCGGAATAAAAGTTAATTCCGCTTTAAAAGAGACCATGTAAACGCTTATTCCGCTTGAAAATGATTATTCCGAATTAAACTTAATTCCGATTTAAGTGGTTGGTTTATTCCGATGTTAAAGCGGAATTAACTCCCCTCCTTGATCATGTAAACCTTTATTCCGATTAAAAGTTTATTCCGTTTGTTTGGCGCATGCTCGTACAAGGAGGAAGAAGAAGCGCATGCTCGTTTCATGGTTAATTCGGCTCCGTCTTCTTCCCCCCTTCTCCGACAGTATTCTCCTCCTCAGCTAGCAAACGTGAAGCTTGACAATATTCTCGAGCTGCTGGCTAAATAGCAGGCCTATTATCAGAGTTACTGTGAAACCCGTTTTCATTATGTTATTGTCCATGCTGTAACGTTAACCCGAGATGATAAAAAAGTTGCTAGCCAGCTAAAGTTTGTTTTCTTCCGGTAGACCTTATTAGGCTACGTTCATGCGCCGCCTGTCCAATCGGAACCCTTCCCGACCCCCAGACGTTCAGCAGAATACAATAAAGCGTAATTAACGTATGTTCCATGTAAACGCCAATTCGGAATTATTATTTCCATGTAAACTCGAAGGAGAATATTTTAATTCCGATCTATTTAATTCTGAATAAACTAATTCAGAATTAAAAACATCATGTAAACGTGGCCAGTGATACAGCTCTCTGAGAGTAGTTGACACAGGTGTAATCAATTTAACTGGCTAGTCTTAAGAGAGCCAGAGTACTCTTAAAGCCTGAGACAGAGTAAATAATTTAAAAGTTGAATGTAGATAGTCTAATTAATGTTGATAGACAGAGAGTTTAATGGATGTTGATAGACAGATTGTTTAATAGATGTTGATAGACAGTTTAATGGGTGGATGAGTGAATGGTCTGAAGAAGATGAATGGATAGAATGTTGGATGGAATGTGCCTTATATTCTTGTAGAATGGAGAGACACAGCTCTCTACTGAGAGTAGTGGATACAGATACAGGTGTAATCAATTTAACTGGCTAGTCTTAAGAGAGCCAGCCTGAGAAGATTGTTTAAAAGTTGAATGTAGAGCGTCTAATTGATGTTGATAGGCAGACTGTTTAGAATGGGTGGATGAGTGAATGGTTTGAAGAAGATGAATGGATATAAAGTTGAATGGAATTAGGAGAACTTATTTTGATACTGTTGTGCGCAGAGGATACAGGGGAACAGAATATGTAGTCTTCAGAGAGATTGTAAAGCCTGAGAGAAACTGACAGTTGGTGCCCAGGTGGCTGACCAGCTGGGGTAACATTCTAATTGCTGCCGTGATGTCATAATGAGCCATGTTAAGTCTATGGGGGAAATTGTAATAGTTTTTAACTAATAGTTTAAAAAGTATAAAAGTTACAAAGTTGAAAAATACAAAGCCCACATCGCGTAAGTAAGACCTACGCGTCAAAATTTGAATGGAGTTTCTACGTTAAGCGGTTGAAGCTGAATTGCGTGCGTTAGAAGAAGAACTAGAAATGCAATTCCAAGGAATTACCAGTGCATGAAAATGCTAAAAAAGATAGATAATGTAGATATGGTTACTAAGGTGTAGCTAGGGTAAACATGGTGGTTGCATAGTTTACAGAGAGTTGATAGTGTGAAGGTAGACAGTTTAAAGATGAAACATTCCAGTTCTAACTTAACTAATGATTTCTATTCATGTTAAAATGTTGATTAGCTAACTTAGCTAATGATTTCTAGCAGTTAAGCTAAAAATGCTAATTATGCTAGCAATGCTAACTTTACTAACAATGCTAACCAGGTTGATTAGCTAACTTATCGATGATTTCTAGCAGTAATGTTAAAAATGCTAACTATGCTAACAATGCTAAATTTGCTGACAATGCTAACCAGGTTGATTAGCTAACTTAGTTGATGATTTTTTGCAGTTATGCTAAAAATGCTAACTATGTTAACAATGTTAACTATGCTAACTAGCTAAGTTGCTAGTGAGGACTTTTATTTTGAAACATTTGTTGCTAGGGTATCCATGGTGGCCACTATCAGGAAACAAGAAGTTACTGCAGTATAATCATGTTGGTTGCTATGGAAACGGTTATAAACACTTAATTTTAATGGTTGCTATGTTGGTTGCTAGGTACATGGAGGTTTCATGTAGTTGACTGGAGGCATAGTTGATGATAACTGACAGTTGGAATGGTTGAACATTTCAATAGTTGAGTAGTTTCAATGGTTAAATGATTTAATAGTGTATAATTGCAGTGAGGACCTTTATTTTGAAACAGTTGTAGACAGAGGAAGTAGTGAAACAGGATCTGTAGTCTTAATGAGATTGTATGCTTAAAGCCTGAGACAGAAGGTGCCTCTCATAGCGTTTACGCGTCCTCTCTCGCTCCTCACTGATCTACATAAAGAATGATGGAGCGGCAACAATGGGATAGTCTAGCCCTTCTTCTATCTTTCTTTATGTAGATCATTGAGGATCGAGGAGCGAGGGAGGACATATAAACGCTGCTTGAGAGGGACCCACAGTAAATACTTTAAAAGTTGTATGTAGATAGTCTAATTAATGTTGATAGACAGAATGTTTAATGGATGTTGATAGGCAGATTGTTTAATAGATATTGATTGACAGTTTAATGGGTGGATGAGTGAATGGTCTGAAGAAGATGAATGGATAGAAGGTTGGATGGAATGTGCCTTATATTCTTGTTAAGAGAGACACTGATACAGCTCTCTGAGAGTAGTTGACACAGGTGTAATCAATTTAACTGGCTAGTCTTAAGAGAGCCAGAGTACTCTTAAAGCCTGAGACAGAGTAAATAATTTAAAAGTTGAATGTAGATAGTCTAATTAATGTTGATAGACAGAGAGTTTAATGGATGTTGATAGACAGATTGTTTAATAGATGTTGATAGACAGTTTAATGGGTGGATGAGTGAATGGTCTGAAGAAGATGAATGGATAGAATGTTGGATGGAATGTGCCATATATTCTTGTAGAATGGAGAGACACAGCTCTCTACTGAGAGTAGTGGATACAGATACAGGTGTAATCAATTTAACTGGCTAGTCTTAAGAGAGCCAGCCTGAGACAGAGTAGATTGTTTAAAAGTTGAATGTAGAGCGTCTTATTGATGTTGATAGGCAGACTGTTTAGAATGGGTGGATGAGTGAATGGTTTGAAGAAGATGAATGGATATAAAGTTGAATGGAATTAGGAGGACTTATTTTGATACTTTTGTGCGCAGAGGATACAGGGGAACAGAATATGTAGTCTTCAGAGAGATTGTAAAGCCTGAGAGAAACTGACAGTTGGTGCCCAGGTGGCTGACCAGCTGGGGTAACATTCTAATTGCTGCAGTGATGTCATAATGAGCCATGTTAAGTCTATGGGGGAAATTGTAATAGTTTTTAACTAATAGTTTAAAAAGTATAAAAGTTACAAAGTTGAAAAATACAAAGCCCACATCGCGTAAGTAAGACCTACGCGTCAAAATTTGAACGGAGTTTCTACGTTAAGCGGTTGAAGCTGAATTGCGTGCGTTAGAAGAAGAACTAGAAATGCAATTCCAAGGAATTACCAGTGCATGAAAATGCAAAAATAGATAGATAATGTAGATATGGTTACTAAGATGTAGCTAGGGTAAACATGGTGGTTGCATAGTTTACAGAGAGTTGATAGTGTGAAGGTAGACAGTAGATGAAACATTCCAGTTCTAACTTAACTAATGATTTATATTCATGTTAAAATGTTGATTAGCTAACTTAGCTAATGATTTCTAGCAGTTATGCTAAAAATGCTAATTATGCTAGCAATGCTAACTTTACTAACAATGCTAACCAGGTTGATTAGCTAACTTATCTGATGATTTCTAGCAGTAATGCTAAAAATGCTAACTATGCTAACAATGCTAAATTTGCTAACAATGCTAACCAGTTTGATTAGCTAACTTAGTTAATGATTTTTTGCAGTTATGCTAAAAATGCTAACTATGCTAACAATGCTAACCATGCTAACTAGCTAACTTGCTAGTGAGGACTTTTATTTTGAAACATTTGTTGCCAGGGTATCCATGGTGGCCACTATCAGGAAACAAGAAGTTACTGCAGTATAATCATGTTGGTTGCTATGGAAACGGTCATAAACACTTAATTTTAATGGTTGCTATGTTGGTTGCTAGGTACATGGAGGTTTCATGTAGTTGACCGGAGGCATAGTGGATGATAACTGACAGTTGGAATGGTTGAACAGTTCAATAGTTGAGTAGTTTCAATGGTTAAATGATTTAATAGTGTATTATTGCAGTGAGGACTTTTATTTTGAAACAGTTGTGGACAGAGGAAGTAGTGAAACAGGATCTGTAGTCTTAATGAGATTGTATGCTTAAAGCCTTAGACAGAAGGTGCCTCTCATATAGCGTTTACGTGTCTTCTCTCGCTCCTCGATCCTCACTGATCTACATAAAGAATGATGGAGCGGCAACAATGGGATAGTCTAGCCCTTCTTCTATCTTTCTTTATGTAGATCAGTGAGGAGCGAGGAGCGAGGGAGGACATATAAACGCTGCTTGAGAGGCACCCACAGTAAATACTTTAAAAGTTGTATGTAGATAGTCTAATTAATGTTGATAGACAGAATGTTTGATGGATGTTGATAGGCAGATTGTTTAATAGATATTGATTGACAGTTTAATGGGTGGATGAGTGAATGGTCTGAAGAAGATGAATGGATAGAAGGTTGGATGGAATGTGCCTTACAGTATATTCTTGTTAAGAGAGACACTGATACAGCTCTGTGAGAGTAGTTGATACAGGTGTAATCAATTTAACTGGCTAGTCTTAAGAGAGCCAGAGAGACAGAGTAAATAATTTAAAAGTTGAATGTAGATAGTCTAATTAATGTTGATAGACAGAGAGTTTAATGGATGTTGATAGGCAGATTGTTTAATAGATGTTGATAGACAGTTTAATGGGTGGATGAGTGAATGGTCTGAAGAAGATGAATGGATAGAAAGTTGGATGGAATGTGCCTTATATTCTTGTAGAGTGGAGAGACACAGCTCTCTACTGAGAGTGGTGGATACAGATACAGGTGTAATCAATTTAACTGGCTAGTCTTAAGATCAAGAGTGTATCCTTAAAGCCTGAGACAGAGTAGATTGTTTAAAAGTTGAATGTAGATCGTCTAATTGATGTTGATAGGCAGACTGTTTAGAATGGGTGGATGAGTGAATGGTTTGAAGAAGATGAATGGATAGAAAGTTGGATGGAATTAGGAAGACTTATGTTGATACAGGGGAACAGAAAATGTAGTCTCAAGAGAGCCAGTGTATGTAGCCTGAGAGAGAGAGAGAGCTGCTGCACCTGGACTGGCCACCTGGCGTAACATTCTAATTGCTGCCGTGATGTCATAATGAGCAATGTTAAGTCTATGGGGAAATGTTTAGTAGTTTTTAATTTACAGTTTAAAAAGTATAAAAGTTACAAAGTTGAAAAATATATTGCACAGGTCTCCTTAGTAAGACCTACGTAGCAAAGTTTGAATCAAGTTTCTACGTTAAACGGTTCAAGCTGAATTGCGAGCGTTAGAAGAAGAAGTGGAATAACTAGAAATGCAATTCCAAGGAATTACCAGTGCATGAAAATGCTAAAAAAGATAGATAATGTAGATATGGTTACTAAGGTGTAGCTAGGGTAAACATGGTGGTTGCATAGTTTACAGAGAGTTGATAGTGTGAAGGTAGACAGTTTAAAGATGAAACATTCCAGTTCTAACTTAACTAATGATTTCTATTCATGTTAAAATGTTGATTAGCTAACTTAGCTAATGATTTCTAGCAGTTAAGCTAAAAATGCTAATTATGCTAGCAATGCTAACTTTACTAACAATGCTAACCAGGTTGATTAGCTAACTTATCGATGATTTCTAGCAGTAATGTTAAAAATGCTAACTATGCTAACAATGCTAAATTTGCTGACAATGCTAACCAGGTTGATTAGCTAACTTAGTTGATGATTTTTTGCAGTTATGCTAAAAATGCTAACTATGTTAACAATGTTAACTATGCTAACTAGCTAACTTGCTAGTGAGGACTTTTATTTTGAAACATTTGTTGCTAGGGTATCCATGGTGGCCACTATCAGGAAACAAGAAGTTACTGCAGTATAATCATGTTGGTTGCTATGGAAACGGTTATAAACACTTAATTTTAATGGTTGCTATGTTGGTTGCTAGGTACATGGAGGTTTCATGTAGTTGACTGGAGGCATAGTTGATGATAACTGACAGTTGGAATGGTTGAACATTTCAATAGTTGAGTAGTTTCAATGGTTAAATGATTTAATAGTGTATAATTGCAGTGAGGACCTTTATTTTGAAACAGTTGTAGACAGAGGAAGTAGTGAAACAGGATCTGTAGTCTTAATGAGATTGTATGCTTAAAGCCTGAGACAGAAGGTGCCTCTCATAGCGTTTACGCGTCCTCTCTCGCTCCTCACTGATCTACATAAAGAATGATGGAGCGGCAACAATGGGATAGTCTAGCCCTTCTTCTATCTTTCTTTATGTAGATCATTGAGGATCGAGGAGCGAGGGAGGACATATAAACACTGCTTGAGAGGGACCCACAGTAAATACTTTAAAAGTTGTATGTAGATAGTCTAATTAATGTTGATAGACAGAATGTTTAATGGATGTTGATAGGCAGATTGTTTAATAGATATTGATTGACAGTTTAATGGGTGGATGAGTGAATGGTCTGAAGAAGATGAGTGGATAGAAGGTTGGATGGAATGTGCCTTATATTCTTGTTAAGAGAGACACTGATACAGCTCTCTGAGAGTAGTTGACACAGGTGTAATCAATTTAACTGGCTAGTCTTAAGAGTGCCAGAGTACTCTTAAAGCCTGAGACAGAGTAAATAATTTAAAAGTTGAATGTAGATAGTCTAATTAATGTTTAATTTAAAGTTTAATGGATGTTGATAGACAGATTGTTTAATAGATGTTGATAGACAGTTTAATGGGTGGATGAGTGAATGGTCTGAAGAAGATGAATGGATAGAATGTTGGATGGAATGTGCCTTATATTCTTGTAGAATGGAGAGACACAGCTCTCTACTGAGAGTAGTGGATACAGATACAGGTGTAATCAATTTAACTGGCTAGTCTTAAGAGAGCCAGCCTGAGACAGAGTAGATTGTTTAAAAGTTCAATGTAGAGCGTCTAATTGATGTTGTTGATAGGCAGACTGTTTAGAATGGGTGGATGAGTGAATGGTTTGAAGAAGATGAATGGATATAAAGTTGGATGGAATTAGGAGGACTTATTTTGATACTGTTGTGCGCAGAGGATACAGGGGAACAGAATATGTAGTCTTCAGAGAGGAGCCTGAGAGAAACTGACAGTTGGTGCCCAGGTGGCTGATCAGCTGGGGTAACATTCTAATTGCTGCCGTGATGTCATAATGAGCAATGTTAAGTCTATGGGGGAAATGGTGATAGTTTTTAACTAATAGTTTAAAAAGTATAAAAGTTACAAAGTTGAAAAATATAAAGCACATATGGCATAAGCAAGACCTACGCAACAAAGTTTGAATGAAGTTTCTACGTTAAACGGTTGAAGCTGAATTGCGAGCGTTAGAAGAAGAAGTTTAATAATAACTAGAAATGCAATTCCAAGGAATTACCAGTGCATGAAAATGCAAAAATAGATAGATAATGTAGATATGGTTACTAAGGTGTAGCTAGGGTAAACATGGTGGTTGCATTGTTTACAGAGAGTTGATAGTGTGAAGGTAGACAGTTTAAAGAAGAAACATTCCAGTTCTAACTTAACTAATGATTTCTATTCATGTTAAAATGTTGATTAGCTAACTTAGCTAGTGATTTTTAGCAGTTACGTTAAAAATGCTAATTATGCTAGCAATGCTAACTTTACTAACAATGCTAACCAGGTTGATTAGCTAACTTAACTGATGATTTCTAGCAGTAATGCTAAAAATGCTAACTATGCTAACAATGCTAACAATGCTAACCAGGTTGATTAGCTAACTTAGTTGATGATTTTTTGCAGTTATGCTAAAAATGCTAACTATGCTAACCATGCTAACTAGCTAACTTGCTAGTGAGGACTTTTATTTTGAAACATTTGTTGCTAGGGTATCCATGGTGGCCACTATCAGGAAACAAGAAGTTACTGCAGTATAATCATGTTGGTTGCTATGGAAACGGTCATAAACGCTTAATTATAATGGTTGCTATGTTGGTTGCTAGGTACATGGAGGTTTCATGTAGTTGACTGGAGGCATAGTGGATGATAACTGACAGTTGGAATGGTTGAACAGTTCAATAGTTGAGTAGTTTCAATGGTTAAATGATTTAATAGTGTATTATTGCTGTGAGGACTTTTATTTTGAAACAGTTGTGGACAGAGGAAACAGTTAACAGGATATGTAGTCTTCTGAGAGACTGTATGCTTTAAGCCAGAGAAACTGACAGTTGGTGCCCAGGTGGCCGGCCACCTGGCCTAAGATTCTAATTGCTGCCGTGATGTCATAATGAGCAATGTTAAGTCTATGGGGGAAATTGTAATAGTTTTTAACTAATAGTTTAAAAAGTATAAAAGTTACAAAGTTGAAAAATACAAAGCAGGCATGGCATAAGCAAGACCTACGCAACAACGTTTGAATGAAGTTTCTACGTTAAACGGTTGAAGCTGAATTGGCTGCGTTAGAAGAAGAAGTTTAATAAGAAGACTTGGAATAACAGTACAGTGCATTTTCATGCACTGTAATAATAAGAAGAATAGGAAGAACAGTACAGTGCATTTTCATGCACTGTAATAAGAAGAAGACCGAGGAAGAACAGTACAGTGCATTTTCATGCACTGTAATAAGAAGACTTGGAATAACAGTACAGTGCATTTTCATGCACTGTAATAATAAGAAGAAGACCGAGGAAGAACAGTACAGTGCATTTTCATGCACTGTAATAACTCATTGTGAGATGTATTTCATAATATCTTTATAATAACTAGAAATGCAATTCCAAGGAATTACCAGTGCATGAAAATGCAAAAATAGATAGATAATGTAGATATGGTTACTAAGGTGTAGCTAGGGTAAACATGGTGGTTGGATAGTTTACAGAGAGTTGATAGTGTGAAGGTAGACAGTTTAAAGATGAAACATTCCAGTTCTAACTTAACTAATGATTTCTATTCATGTTAAAATATTGATTAGCTAACTTAGCTAATGATTTCTAGCAGTTATGCTAAAAATGCTAATTATGCTAGCAATGCTAACTTTACTAACAATGTTAACCAGGTTGATTAGCTAACTTAACCGATGATTTCTAGCAGTAATGCTAAAAATGCTACCTATGCTAACAATGCTAAATTTGCTAACAATGCTAACTAAGTTGATTAGCTAACTTAGTTGATGATTTTTTGCAGTTATGCTAAAAATGCTAACTATGTCAACAATGCTAACTATGCTAACTAGCTAACTTGCTAGTGAGGACTTTTATTTTGAAACATTTGTTGCTAGGGTATCCATGGTGGCCACTATCAGGAAACAAGAAGTTACTGCAGTACAATCATGTTGGTTGCTATGGAAATGGTCATAAACACTTAATTTTAATGGTTGCTATGTTGGTTGCTAGGTACATGGAGGTTTCATGTAGTTGACTGGAGGCATAGTGGATGATAACTGACAGTTGGAATGGTTGAACAGTTCAATAGTTGAGTAGTTTCAATGGTTAAATGATTTGATAGTCTATTATTGCAGTGAGGATTTTATTTTGAAACAGTTGTGGACAGAGGAAACAATTGACAATTCACTGATCTACATAAAGAATGATGGAGCGGCAACAATGGGATAGTCTAGCCCTTCTTCTATCTTTCTTTATGTAGATCATTGAGGATCGAGGCCCGAGGAGCGAGGGAGGACATATAAACGCTGCTTGAGAGGCACCCACAGTAAATACTTGTATGTATCTAGTCTAATTAATGTTGATAGACAGAATGTTTAATGGATGTTGATAGGCAGATTGTTTAATAGATATTGATTGACTGTTTAATGGGTGGATGAGTGAATGGTCTGAAGAAGATGAATGGATAGAAGGTTGGATGGAATGTGCCTTATATTCTTGTTAAGAGAGACACTGATACAGCTCTCTGAGAGTAGTTGATACAGGTGTAATCAATTTAACTGGCTAGTCTGCCAGACTGTATGCTTAAAGCCTGAGACAGAGTAAATCATTTAAAAGTTGAATGTAGATAGTCTAATTAATGTTGATAGACAGAGAGTTTAATGGATGTTGATAGGCAGATTGTTTAATAGATGTTGATAGACAGTTTAATGGGTGGATGAGTGAATGGTCTGAAGAAGATGAATGGATAGAAAGTTGGATGGAATGTGCCTTATATTCTTGTAGAGTGGAGAGACACAGCTCTCTACTGAGAGTAGTGGATACAGATACAGGTGTAATCAATTTAACTGGCTAGTCTTAAGAGAGCCAGAGTGTAAACTTAAACAATCTACTCTGTCTCAGGCTTTAAAAGTTGAATGTAGATCGTCTAATTGATGTTGATAGGCAGACTGTTTAGAATGGGTGGATGAGTGAATGGTTTGAAGAAGATGAATGGATAGAAAGTTGGATGGAATTAGGAAGACTTAAGTTGATACAGTTGATACAGGGGAACAGAAAATGTAGTCTCAAGAGAGCCTGAGAGAGAGAGAGAGAGAGAGAGAGAGAGAGCTGCTGCACCTGGACTGGCCACCTGGCGTAACATTCTAATTGCTGCCGTGATGTCATAATGAGCAATGTTAAGTCTATGGGAAAATTTTTAATAGTTTTTAATTTATAGTTTAAAAAGTATAAAAGTTACAAAGTTGAAAAATACATTGCACAGGTCTCCTTAGTAAGACCTACGTAGCAAAGTTTGAATCAAGTTTCTACGTTAAATGGTTCAAGCTGAATTGCGAGCGTTAGAAGAAGTTGGAATAATAAGAAACCTAGGAAGAACAATATAGTGCATTTTCATGCACTATAATTATGCTTCCCATTGTAATCGTGTAATTTGTAATGTTTTGCATGGTTGTGCACTCCTGTGGATGACTTAAGTAGGATGCGTTGTGCCATATCACTGTTGATAATGCACTCTTAAAATAACATAGAACAACTTGTCACTGATTTCTGACCAGGTTTCCCTTGGTCAGTAGTGTTATCCATCCAGGTAGTGTACGATAGCGAATTTTAGATAATGCGCCAGATCCTTAGGTCGTTAATTGCCACACCCCTTGGTGCGTTGCTCAATAAAAGAGAAGCGCATGGCGAAAAACTTGAGACTACTATAGGAATAAGCTTTGTGTTGTGATGATTATACGCTTTCTGCCAGGTTTTGCATCATGAAAATAGGGCCCAAGGCCTTAAAGTGTAATTGCGCCCTAAAATATGTTTTTTTGAGATGTTGATTGATTGAAATTACTCATAAGTGGTGAACTACACTAATACCAGGGTTAATATTGTCAAAAATCGTATTTCCCGAGAAAAGATTTTGTATGATTTTGTATTGGAGATATAGCTCTCTGCGCCCTCTACAGGTTGAAACATTCCATGGCATTTTGGTCCAAAATGCTATGCTGACGTAGTCCTGCACTTCTCTGGTGGGTCTACGTCACCGGGTCGTTACAAATTAGGAATGAAACGCCCCAACACCTGCTGCCCTGATTAGCCTACCTGTGATAAGCCATGTCTGCAGCACTCATTCCCAGATTGACACAAAATCACCTAAAGGCTGGCTTACATTGCACGATTTTGGTCTGTTTTAACAGTCGGCGACTAAATTTCCAAAATCGGGCGGAAATCTTGGGAGTTGTACTGAAATCGCAGCGCGCTCACGTCATCTAAATCGTTTAGTGTAAGGTGCCAATTTTAGCGGTTTTAAGTCCGTCGGAGGCAGTCTTTTTCTAGTTTTGCCGTTACGACAATATCAAACATGTTTGATATTATCGGAAGTCTTTTCAGTCGTGGCTCATGCAAATAGTGACGTGAACATTAAAAACCAATAGTAACCTTGCGCGAACATGAAACAGGAAGGGGCAAAATAGGCGACAGCTGTAGCCTTTATGATTATTTGTTATTTCATTTCTTATAATTTATTAGTCGGCTGTTCTACGTGACAGAACAACTCTATATCTGTTAGTGATGTCACACATCAAACAATGCTGCAGAAACGCGAAAAATCATGTGATTTCCTGTGAATGATGACGTGTAGCCTATTGCACGATGGAAATAATTTGAGGGAATCTAGCAGCAGTCTTGTAAATAGTGACCCACAGTCTTTGCAAAATCCTAATCTGAGACTGGCCTGTGACTAAAAACTCAATGAATTGTCTTTAGATGTGAGAGGGTCTGAGACTGTAGTTTTTCAAAAATCTTTTCCAAATCTTTGCAAAGTCTGGCAATGTAAGGTAGGCTTTAGTTGATTGGCTGCAGCAGTGCTGCACGCCCTTCCAAATTTCAGAAGATCTCGCCCATTTTGAAAGCCTAAAGGCCTATTCGGACGGGATTAGTTTTATGGGGTGACATCAGGTAAAGTAATAATTACCAGGGAATTTAGTCCCGTCCGGACGCGCCATGTCAGTAAACATAACGGAGTATGTTGGTGAAATTTACAGCCACTTTTACCTTCTGTAAAACGGTCCGGAGAAATTACCGTAGGTAAAATGAATCCTGTGCGAACGCGACCCTCTAAAGATGTCTGTAATATTTCGTATGATTGAACTTGAGGTATTGATGTAAAATAGCTTAATGCTCTGTCAATCTTCCCTGAATAAAGAATGTTAAATGATGAATAGTGCAGAGATTTTTACAAATGATAACAACAAGGTGAATGTTCTGAAGAGTGAGTCTTTAAATGCTTGTGATATTCTCTAAATGTGGTGTTAGGGGTCATGGCTGTCACTTTATTGAAAAAACACCAGTTCGTACAACCACAGAAATGAGTTTGTCAACCCTTGTTGTGAGCTTGCAGCAGGCAAAGGTGATACATCCCTCGGATGACAGAAGTGGGGTTGAAGTGAAGCGTTCCTTATATTTCTGGGCTATATCCACAACATGAAAGACAGATGGAATTGAATGAGAGAGTTTGCATTAAGACATAAAAAACATACTTCAAAATGATTTTACAGTTGTTCACTGACACTGATCTTGTTGTGGTAGATAGTGTCATTTTTAAAAACAGATCTGAAGTGGTGTAGGCGTAGGCCTGTTGTGAAAAATATCTGCTCTGTGTCTTTAACAGTACAGTTCTGTCGAAGCTTTTATTACGCGAGATTTGCTTGGCGCCGTGACCCCATGTGAAACGTCTACTGCAAGAAGCTTGTTCACCCGCAGAGCGGCGCGCAATGGAGCTGTGAAGCCATCCGTTTGCAAACCTTCCTCCACGCCCTCGCAGGCGCTGTAAACAAGCATTTCTTAGAAGACTAGCTACTGATAAACGGCGAAACTATGTGGATTCAAATTCGGACAATTGATGGAAAGGAAACAAGAACCATAGAAGATCTATCCAGACTAACAAAAATAGAGTCTTTGAGACTGAAAATTCAGGAGATTTTCGATGTTAACCCGGAGCACCAGCGCTTATTCTACAGAGGGAAACAGGTACCGTCACATGCATATTTTCCATGTGAATAAGCAGTTTTCCACCAATAATGTATTTGAATTGTGGGATTAAGAGCTAACGTTTGGTTGCTTGCTAATATGACTCGCGGCTCCCGAGCTTCCTGTTTTGATGGGAATTCGCCAACAGTTCTTGCGCAAGCAGCGAGAACGCACTGTACTGAAGCCTATTCACCTAAACAGATCTACTCTGCTCTTCTTTATCCAAGTAGAAAGTCGAACACGTGTAGCACACTATAGCCACAATGCCACAAAAGTAAGCGAGACACATCTCCTAGTCAGGTTTCCTGTAGGTGTCATGTTGCACCTAATTGGTGGGTTTTGTCGACAATATATTGTGTCTACGTAAACATGATCACAGTTCGCTAATGTTGGATGTTAATCACTTGAAAGTCTCACTGCACCTGAGGGGGAAAAAAACTGTAGCCTATCATTAACGTCAATTGTCATAGCCTATGTGTAATGTCAATAGTAACATCGGCACATTCAAGTGATTCAGTGTTAGCCTACGTCTGTCCACATAACTAAACCAGTATAACACATGCTTTTTTTTGATAGGACAGTTATTCTGAGTGAGTTACCAGGTCCATCAATGGATTCCGCATTTGTTTACGCTCTGACGAGATACTAGGCACGTGTTCAGTACCTATCTCAGCAATGTTTACATACGGCAGCTATCATCCATTAGTCAACATTAGGCTATCAACTAATAGATGCAGACAATTACAATATGATCTTTTAGAAATGGAACTAAAGGGATTTGTATTTGTATTATTTATTATGATAATTGACTTCTACACAAGGTGGCCCAGTATGGATGCTTGTAGGCTAGGAGCACAGGGGTTTAGAAGTGATAGCCAAAATATGTGGCCAATTCATGAATGCAGCTACACAGCATACGGTTATGTGTAGAACCTGAATATTTGAAACTTCTTATAATGTTGAAATTAGAATCATGTAGTAGGCTATGCATGTCTTCCTAATAATCAGAAGACAGTGGTCGAAATTATGTTTTGAGCTTTAAAAACAACTCACAAAGCTTAGTGTTAACAGCTCATAACAGCTCTGTTCAATAAAACTGAAAGTGAAACTAGTGAACTGTAAATTAAGCTGTGTTTCATATTTTAATGAATAATTAGACTACTACGACATGTCATTGTAACTAATCAGTTTAAAAACACAGAGGTTTGCTTAGTGTAGAGCTGTTTGCATACAAAAATGCAAAAATGTGTGAATTGAAAACATATCAATTTGGTAATAATAAAACTTATCTTAAAATGCCCTGGTTCATGAGAGAGGGCCTGTTATCAGTAGTGTTAGACAGTTGATGGGGATGGTTCTCTAGGTTATGACAATTATCACTTTAAGAGTTGAATTGAAATGTGAAGTGCATCCCACTAAAAAGTAGGAATGGAATGGTACATGGTATATGCCCCCAACTGTTCAAGCAGACGTTAACCGCGATAAGTCCTTACATCTGTTATTTATAATTAGCAAAAGCTTCTAATTACATTCACGAAACACCTCCAGAGAACCAGTGCATGGGTCCTGACACCTCTGCAGCCTCTCAGCAGACATTATATTCACATATCAAAATACCAAAACCGTACTGTCATCTTGAAAAAAAAAAACTGATACACACCGAACCCTGGGCATACTGTACCGTTGCATCCCTACTGAGAAGGCACACTGTTATAGAGATCGCTGAGACATGTGACCAACTTCATCAAAACACAAAGAATTATGGGTATGTTTGGCTCGCCTGATGCCAGCCCATGTAAACTAGGCCTGGTAAATTCGATTCTTTTTAAGGACTCGGGTTATTCTGAGTCACTCACTCAACTGATCCGGGTTATTCAAGTCACTTGAGTCATGAGTCAGTATTGCTAAATCGCCAAGAAAACGCAGTCCTAGCCCCATTGTCTCTAACCACTAACATAGTAGAAAGTGCGGACTCACTATTCAGATCTGGTATTTTTGAATCTGCAATGTTACTGGCTGCCCAAACCTACAATATGTCTAGGCTTGATTCAGAACAGTATTTTATTTCAGAAGTGAAAGAATGGCGTTTGTTGTGGATTTGCATTTCATCCTGACACGAGAGACACACTCACGCTTCAGATCCACCCTTGACAATGTAGCCGGCTAATTCGCGCGGCTCAATTCAACTGACAGGCTCGGTTTCCGGCTCTGACTGCGGGAAGTTCTTATCTCGGACTGCCTGTGTGCACCATAGACCTAAAAGAATGTACAACTTTTGGCAGCTAAGATGTCTAGGACTAGCTTAAGATATCTGTGTGTGGCGCTGTTTATCATTTTAAATTAGATTGTAGTAGGACTCAACTGATCCGGGTTAATGATGCTAGAGATTCGCGACTCATGGGTTAATTTAAAGACACGGGTGAAAGATCCGAGTGAGTCAGGACTCAACCAGCCCTAATGTAAACTAGTGTTCTGGGTCTATGATCTGGCATGATGATAATGAAAACTAAGCGTGAAAAAAATTTGTGAAAAACAGAACATAATCTTGCGCTTCCTTACTGATGCTATCCATGCCATTCCTCGCCTTTTTGTTACCTCTGAAACATGGCGTGTACTATTATTTTTCCACGCTGGAAAACGATAAAAGATAAGCTTCATGTTACTCTATTGAATTTTATAACACAGCAGGTAAACGGCATTTCAACAACTGCACTTCGTTGTTCCCGCACGTCAGTAAAACAACTTAAGTTTTGGGCCACTGATTCCCTAAATGTGTTGCGTTTTACGTCACGTTCTCAATCTCTATAGAGGTGAGACATAGAGTTGTTGTATCACAATATTTATTTATTCATTACATATTATTATTTAGGTAGGTTTACCTACTCTGATTATATTGTGTCTACACTACAAGTCCACAAGCTGGCACATAGCCTCTTTTTGTGTCACAATGTAAGCATGAGTCAGTGTTTAGCCATTGACAATGTGACATAATTTTACCATCTCAAAATTGCTGGAGACTCAATTATGGTAGTTACAAATGTACTGCAAAATCAAATTGCAATATTGGCTGTACCATAAAACCACAAAATAATTGCAATAATACTGTATTGTGGCCCAAATATCACGATCGTAACATATCTCTTCTGTGGCAAATCCCACCCCTTTTATATCTCCAGGGAGTGACTAATTTGATCAGACTGTACCTGAAACCAAAATCTGCCCATTTGTTGCACCAAATCTGCCCTTTGATTGTAGCTGTATCTTGTGGGTGTTGCTGTTACAACATATCGTGAATGAATGACCATCACAAGTTGTCGTTAGCTGTCGCCTAGAAGATGAGTGTCATGGCCATCGTAAAGGCCATCGTAACAGGGTTAAACATTTCAGTGTTCTCCCTCAGTATCTCATCTGTCTTATATTACATTTGTAGGCTTGTGTGGCTTGATCCACTTGGCCATTTAAGCCCCTCAATTTAGTTGCCTTTTTCATTTTTGACAACTTTTGGACATATTTTAAGGGATCACTAAAGAGTAAAAATGGGATACAACATTTTTATCCTATTTACAGGATGGCATTCTGATCCCTCAAACAGAAAAAAATGGGTTTACACCCCATATTGTCCTTCTAAGAGGTTCATACAAATCAAACCAACACCTCCTTCAGCCAAGACTATTTTTCATTTTTTCTAACTTCAGACATGTGCTGTGGGGATATTAAAATGGACAGGTTGGATCTACCACATTCACATGATCTACAAAGTGCCACACTATTGCAGAAAAAAATAAATGTTGGATTTGCATTTCATCTTGTCCTTGGAAAAAGGCAATAAAAGTGGCATTTTTAGGAAAAAATGCCATTTTGGCCAACTTTGAAGGCTCATAGCCTCGAAATACGAAAACTAACATTCTCAATTTTTTATCAGCATGTTCTCTTACTCATGGACTATATATATGTAGAGTTTTAAAACTGTGAGTGCTAGCCATTCATGACCATAACAGAACAAAAACAGTTTTTTTTTCATTGCTTTCAAAACAAATATGGGTTTGTTTCGATGAATAAGTCTCCAATGGTGGGAAGGACTGTAATTCCTTTATGATTTTGGACAACAACACAGGGTACTGCCCCAGTGTTCAAATTTTTAGAAAATAATATGGTAGCCTTAACACTAGAAGCGCCAAGCACCGGTCATTTGACTGCTGACGCGTATTACTAGAAGCGCCGTGTAGGTTTGACCTAGATATACCTAGAACTGCCGGGCTGCGGTCATTTGACCGCAGTGATTACAAAAAAAAAAAAATCTTTTCACTCGATTAAATTCCAGGACCCTATGTTCATGACTTTTCCTAAATACGCGTGTTTTGTCACCCATAATTTTTACATGATCAAAAGCACACCGGTACAAGCTAGTTTAGAGCTATTTTGCGCTCACTTATGTGACAACACTTTGTTGTCTCGCGTTCGGCCATGTTTGTCCAGGCTGCTATTCTCTTTTCTCACAGCAGATGTCGCAAGGATTTCCTGTCAGTTGGGCATGAGAATAATATTTTACCATAAAACATATCGTTTATATATGTGCAATATGTATTATATATGTGCTTTATTTTAATAACTATTTTTCATTTACATGGCATAGTCTATGGAGGCGATTTACAGTGGTAAAATGCGAGTTTGTTTTGAAAACGTTGCGACAGGCCTACATGTGTAAAAAATATTTTCGTCCTAGCCTATTTATGTACGTAGGGCGCGTATGCCTACGTACATTCATAGTTGTATATCTTATCTTCTATTTGTAGGCTATCTTTTAAAGCTCAGACTAATGTATAAGCATTTTCTTACATATTTGCTGGACTGACTGAGTTACGTCAAGTCAAATACCTATCCTAACATAACCTTGTACAATGTCAAGTGGCGCAGCGGTAACACCCATGTCAGCAACGCCGGAGACCCAAGTTCACATCTTGGCAGGAGTACAGAATCTTATATCGATTGAATTTACTGACCGTTTTTCAACGTCGATGAACAATTATTTTTTGTTAATGGTTTTTAATAGCAACCTATCTGAAATAAACGGATGAATCACAAAACTGTTTAGGCCTACCATTAACGAAAAATAATTTCGCCAGCCAATCATTTTCTGAGCCAAATTGAGCCGCCATCTGACAAACTTTGACTAAGCCAGTTAGACTTTTTGCATCTATAAATAATTATATCATAGTGACACGCGAAAAAATAAACGATAGCTTAGAAACTAGTCTAGGCCTGCATGAGATTTTCCCACTGGACACACCACATCAGTATTGTGCTCGTTGCTACGATACACAGGACTCACAGTGAGTTGACGACCAATGAAAATGACATGGGGAAAAGAAGCAAACAAAGTAGCTGGTGAAGTAGAAGGTGAAGTAGATCTCACCTTACATACTTTCCTAATTCCTACGTAGGGCTACTCAGACTTTTGTTAAAGGAGTCCTAGAATTCAAAACCACATTCACCTTGTTCCTGTTGAATTTAGGCTGCGAGCAGTGTCCAAAGGACAACACCAAAGACTTTACCGCGTCCCCCGCCTGCTTTCGTATGCAAATTGGGAAATAGAAACAGCCGTGTTGAAATGCTCCAATCTGAACAGAGCTCAGATAACACGTAATAGGCGCCCATCCCCCTTTAGATACACCCCCTCTCATTTGCATACCTTCGATTAATAATTCTTGTTAAACTGCTCTTACGATGCTAGTATCTAGATATGTGGTCTATGGCAGAGACGTTGTAATGCTAGCGTTATTACAGCTAACTTTGGAGAGTTACTATAGAAATGTACTGATAAAACTTACCAATCTAACACATTCATTCTGTTGGGGAATCTGCTGCACTTCATCTTCATCAGAACCTTCTTCTGACTCGGTTTATACATGTACGGCTGTATTCCTTATTTAAATCCATTGTTGATAGCTTTATCAAAGACTTTGGCTTTATTTACCAGCAGTAAACGTAGTTTCACTTTGCTCTAGCTTCAGACCGGTGGATTGAGCCAATCAACTTTCAGGACATATCGGCCAATAGACCAATCAGCGCGCATCTCATTTGAATATTCATGAACTTGCTGAGTGGGCGGGAAAAACAAACTGTTTCATTGCAAGGCTTATTTATGACCTTGTATTAGGCGATCTAGCAGTGCTCCTGGGGCGTTTTCAGCCCCACAAATTTACATATGACATTATTTAGGCTCAAAGATCAATTTGTAATGGTCAAAAAATGCGTTCTATGACTCCTTTAAATCGTCAGGGCCCGGTTGCACAAACACCAAAACCAAAGATTGATGATATGAACCAAATATTCTGGAACAGATGGATTTACAGGTGATAGGCTATTAGGCTACTGCTGCGACTTCCACCGTTTCCTTTCCAGAGATTGCTGCGCTGTTCACAACGCAATGAACGCATGCAGTCTACATTGAAGTGAAACGTGCAGAACGTTGTCCAAAACAATACAATAACATTGTGTGTTGATATCTAATGCAATATACACGTCTGTAGACATGAAGTGGCAACTAAAGCCATTATCAGTCATGAAAACTGTGGCGGCTGCATTAAGGTTTTGGCTGAGCCAGCTAGCCAGCCAACAACTTCATCAGCCAGCCGTTCTCAAAGCAAATGGCTTCGGGGTCTATACATAACACTATCCATTGCAGCCTATTTGAAACCGATCATCCCCCCTCCCCCATACACTCGTCTAGGCTAGGCTACAGACATCACCGAGGCATTGAGGACAATTAACTGCCTCCCCACCCCCACCCCATCTATCTGTCCCCTGCATAGGCCTACTAGGCTGTAGGCTGGCTGTTAACTCGTGGAAGAATGCGCAGTGTTTCATCGCATATGCGCGTTTCAGAATGTTCGAATTCGCCAGCGTGCGTGTTATGTGAATAGAAAAGAATAGAATATAGCCTACTTTATTGATGCCTTGTTCAAAAGGACTTCCGTCAGGAATAAGTGGGGAATCGAACCAGCAACCCATGGCTACTCAAGCCGAAGCTCTAACCAGTGAGCTACAGCCATACTTAACAAACACGTGAAAATGTGTGTCTCAATGCTGAATCTCGAATTCACAAAGAAGTTAGCTTAAATTGTAGAAACAATAGGCCTATAGCTTTTTTTCAGCAGACATCGCAAACATAGCCTACACATTCGCAAAACGGAGAATATCATTCACTCATTATTTTAAATTATGCTACTTCTCACGCCTATAACTGCTCAGCATAGCTCTCTCTATCTCCCTCCCTCCGAGGTAGCTTGACCCTATAAGATGCTTCTCCCTAAATGAATGAAAGTTGTTTTAGAAAGTAGCCACGGTAGCCTGTAAAATGCGGCATGAAATCCTGGCTACTGTGTAATTGAAACCAGACTGTTAGGCTCTTTGTTCCAGGTGACCAGGTCCGATCATTTTCGGCGGCGCGAACATATAGGCTACCTATTAAATGAGTAGAAGTGAATTTGGGGAGTGAATTAGAACTAGCCACATTCACTTTTAGAGCATTTTAGTTGAAAGTCAAGTTTGCTTAAGGTTTGTTCAAGAACTCTTCCAACGTTTTTACCTCAAACAACACAAATCAACACAAATACATGAACAGATAACTCAAACGTGCTGTATGTCATAATGAAACAAACAACCACAGATTATCAACAACACGGTCTGACACGAATGACACATGGCTTAGTGCAAACTGAATTTATGACCAAACGATTTGATTCGTGCACGAAGCGCCATCTAGCGATCATTATGTGTAAGTAAAAGCCTCCCAGTCTAAGGACTCAGCGGTCATTTGACCGCCTCGCCGCGCTTTAAGTAGTTCACAACAGCACGGTGCTTCTAGTAGGTCGTCAAAGCGGTCAAATGACCGGGGCGCGGCGCTTCTAGGTATAAGTGGGTCAGAACGGCGCGGTGCTTCTAGTGTTAAGAGAGGAGAGGGGTTTAAAAAAAAGTGGTGCTCATTAAATACAGGAATTTTCAGCCTTTTTTTAGGACGCGTCTAACCACATTTGAAGAGCCATATCTCAGAAACTAAACAAGATACCCAGCTAAAATTTTGGTTTTCTTCTAATGAGACATGGAGGAACATTTGGACCAAAAATCAGGAAAAACTGAGGACCATGGTGTCGGACCTGTTCCAACTGATATGGAATTGCCCATAAACCACTTGTCCGTTATCTTGAATGACGTGCTAGGCTACTTCAAGCTCTTGCCAAACCCGGTCGGAAGAAGAGTGAAAACATCCTTGCCACCAATAAATGCCTTCTAAACCATTCTCTGTTAATCTTTTAAAGAATGAATACTCGATAGATTCGACAAAACGGTTGAAATCAATGTCAGCACAAGATTGTAGATGGTGGAGT
Source organism: Sardina pilchardus (assembly GCF_963854185.1). NCBI lineage: Eukaryota > Metazoa > Chordata > Actinopteri > Clupeiformes > Clupeidae > Sardina > Sardina pilchardus. Next base: position 32,315,973 of record NC_085007.1, read on the forward strand.
TGAGCAAAGGGTTACTGGTATTTATTACATTTGTACAGGCACACGCACAGATGTGCATACACACACATGCACACTGCTCGCTGCATGCCGCCATTGTTGTTTGAATCAGACAGTCACTTTGGCGCTACGTCACATCTATGAAATCCCCTCCGGCGATCCTGATTGGTTCATTATTTTTTGCTCGCATGAAGGAGTTTGCATTGCCCTCGAGCCCAGACCCTTGTGTGGATCTCAGCGAAACGCCTCTGGTGGAGCATGGCGGAACTACAAGGGTCTGGCGAGAGTCAGGCTAGGCAACTGTGCATTCATATCAGACAAATGGTAAAAAAATTACAGTGCTCAAAAGTGTTATGCCACTTATCCTACCCTATATAGTATATTTTGTAGATTCAACAGAGAACTAATTCCTGTAAGAGTATGCCTGCAAAATGCACTGTAGGTCCACAAATCTAGCTAGGTTTATTTGTAATCGCAATCATCCTGAAAAAGGCTATGCCTCGCAATGGCAGCTAATTTTGAACACATATTAGGCCCATGTTGCATACTGTGACTGTGCACCAACTTTGGGGAACTCGGATGATGCTGGAAAGAATTCCGCACATGTTTAATTTTCACTCAGCGGTAATGCACCATGATAATTAAGATCAAAATGGCAAATGTTATCGTAAAGAATTTGATTGTGGTTTACCAGTACACCAGTATAATCCAGAGTGGCTGGATATGCCATAAAATGAAATAGTAGCCTACTATCAGTGATGTTTGCACAATACATTTTCTCTTTCTTTCTTCTTCTTCTTCTGATATTAGTAATATGTTAAGACAAAGGCAATTTATTGTATTTCATACAAACACACCTGTTCTTCGAAGACCCATCCCTAATCTGCACCTAAATGAAAAAGTTAGGCACACCAGTGCAACCAACGTAAAAAATCAGCCTGGAGCCCAGGATTAACTTTCTTGAATTATAATAGCTTTGAGCTACCTGCCCACATATACACAGTATAAGATCATTATTAATCTGCATATAGAATTTGTATTGTTTTGGACTCATAAATATTTTTTTTATAATTTTTTTTGAAAAAGAGTATAAACTAAAAGATAATTTGAAGTAACATTATACAATACAACAGGAGGCAAGAGTTTTCATAATCCTCACAGCCTGGGGTATGTAGCTGTTAAAGCGTAATTTTGGCGTAATTTTCGCTCATCACGCAGTACAGCGCTAGCACGGGCAGGAGCTACAGTCCAAAATCGCAAACAGTGGGTTAGCATAGGGCCTACAGCCACACGCTTTCAAACTCGCATTTTTAAACCACTAACATTGCTCAAAACAGCGGCAAACCTCGTCAGCAGCTTGCTCTAGGTGTCTACACATAAAACGAAGCACCAATCAGTCTGTAAACTTTGGAATAGTCTGTATACACTTAAAATCAGTTCGAGACCGCAACTCAATCCGAACCACAGAAATGTCACGCGAGATTCACACGAAAGCACGGGAGCCATTCACATGGAAGCACGGGAGCCATTCCAAAAGCGCATTTTTAAACCACTAACATTGCTCAAAACAGCGCCAAATCTCGTCAGAAGGTTGCTCTAGGTGTCTACACATAAAACGAAGCACCAACAACTCGGCTCACAAACCCAACATTTAGAAAAGAAGACTGTTATGAACACTTACCCCTTCCAGCTCCTCACAAAGGAAAGTCCACGAGCTCTCGTGTGAGATCTCGCGTGACATATCTGTGCTTCAGATGGGCTTGCGGTTTCGAATTGATTCTACGTGTATGCTGACTATTCCAAAGTTTACAGACTGATTGGTGCTTCGTTTTATGTGTAGACACCTAAAGCAAGCTACTGATGAGGTTTGGCGCTGTTTTGAGCAATGTTAGTGGTTTAAAGATGCGATTTTGAAAGCGTGTGGCTGTAATCCCCATGCTAACCCACTGTTTGCGATTTTGGACTGTTGCTCCTGCCCGTGCTAGCTCTGTACTGCGTGATGAGCGAAAATTACTTCATCCACGGCTTAGTTGATGTATTTTCATTCAGAAAATAGCTTTATTTTCAATTTCCGCCAAACTTACACTTTAATCTGGCTGCAACTCCTGTACCCGACAGCAGAGGAGAAAGGAGGAGTTTTGGAGGGGTCTTTGAGGATGCTTGAAGCTCTCTGGATGCAGCAATATTATAAGATAGGAGTGTCACAATTCTCCAAATCCTTGATTTGATTTGATTTTCGATTTCAAAGTCACAATTTGATTCGATTTCTGATTTTTTATAATTATATTTCTATTGTTGCATTTCCTTACTTTTTGCATTACCTTTCTTGCTTTATATCCTTTTGTTTTGATGGGCTTTTATTTTGAAACTATGAACTTGGCATAGGTTATGGCAGTGGTTCTCAAACTTTTTCTTTCATTCCCCACTTTGATCAAGCTTGGCTTTCCCGAGCCCCACCTGTCCATCATCGCTCTAAGAAAGTATAGGCCTAGGTCAAGCTCAAAATTGTCACATTTATAATGTCACTTGCTAAATATACATCAGTAACCAATAACAGTTAGGCTAGGCCTACTACAGATAAATATCAGTTCAAAAATAGAGAAAATAAAAATCTAAATCAATGACCAATAACGTCAGGTTTTTGTCACTGACAAGGTGTCAATCCTTGCTTCAAAAAAAGCTAATTTCCAAAATTACAGCAAAAGGGCCAACTATATGCTACCATTGTGTTAGAAATGAAGTTCAACACTCTCACAACCTCGTTCAAAATCTTATTCAGGTCAAGCCTTGACGCGAGCGCTTCCCTGAATGAAACAGTCCGTCTGTTGCGCATCGGGCACTACCCTCTTTATCACGACGATAGCATTTCTTTTACCTGCTATCGTCTGTGCGCCAACCGAGCAAAGTCCCTCACAGTTTTCCCATTTGATGTCCTGTTCTGCGAGGTAGACTAATTGTTGAGATCAATGTTGAATAGTTCATCTGCAGTGGCCCTACTTTTGGCATACTCACAGAATAGAATATCTTCGGCCGCTGTCAAGTTAACAAAGCGGACATAAGCAATAACTAAACCGCCTTTGTAAAGTCAGTGGCCTTGTCCACTTGCAAGGCAAAACATGAGTGTTTGCGTTTGTCAAGCAGTTGTTCTTCGAGATCGCAGAACAGCAATTGTGTCGTCGGACAGATAGCCAAGATATCCTTCAATTTCACTGCGTTCGTCTCGAACATGAACGCTTTTTTTTGTTTCCGCTGCAATTAAAATTCCGACGTCAATCATTTTTTTCGGACTGCGGTTCCAGGACAGACTAACATTTTCATCTGGTCAATGATAGGCCTACAAGACTCTAGATTACCTCGTTTGTGTTTGTTTTGTGAGATGAAGGTGCATTCTCGTAATTATCAATAAAGGAAGGCACAGGCTAGGCCTACAGATTAAAAAGAAATCTCCGGTTTTTCACGTCAGCTCGCGCCCCACCTGGCATGTCTCTGCGCCCCACAGTTTGAGAAACGCTGGGTTATGGGAGGTTTCGGCACAGCGAAATACATCACATACCACAATCTGTGTTGATACAAGCACTATAATGTTTGTCCAGAAACCTTCACGTACATGTTTTCATGTTCAGCTCTGGCAGCCTCGACCATCTCTCACACGTCAAATAAAACACGAACACATTGAAGTGAACTGATAGATTTTCGAGTGGTTCTGGATTTGAATAAAGTGAAACTTTCGCCAACTCGATTTCACGTGCCTCTGCAAATTTTAGTTTCATAGAATATTAGAATATTAATTAAACTGTTTTAGCACACTCCTTAGAGACACAAGGTTAGTGTTCATGGAATATTGTACTGTGAAAGTGATTTATACCTTAAAGTAATTTTGGACTGTAACTTGAACTTCTTTGCTAAGTTGAGTAAGTTAGTGTTAACTGATGTGAGCAAATGAACCACAACATATTTTCACATTGAGTGATTTCAGAGAAGCAGGAGGGGGTTAGAGTTTGGTTTTAACTGACTGCAGCTTTGAGTTTAGAGGAGACCATGTTGACGTGCCACTCTAATGTGTGTCTGTGTGTTTTTCTCCTCCTGGCTGGCATGCAGTGATGCCGGTAACGCATTAAGGCACGTTTAGACTTGCTGTAGACAACGCGTTCGTGTACGCATCATGGCTGCCTCGCGTATTTTGCGGTAGTTTGGTGCGTCGGTCGTGCACGTCGTCGCAAGCGAACACGACGCGTCCGCGAGATGCAATACTGACAAGAAAGTAGGGGGCGATCATTGCCAAAACAAAGTGACTGCAAGATGCATTATCGACATCAAAGCTGGGGGCAATCATGAGAGTAAACAATGGCACATGGCCACATCCACATCTGATATTAGGCTACTAGTCTCCCCCTGGTGAAGACCTCCAGTAAGGTGCGTAATGCTGCAGCGAGTCTGTACACAGGACACAGCAGGTCGCACACGGGCGCATACGCTTACGCTTGGTCTAACGGCAAGTATAATCCCAGCCTTAGCCTACTTAGTAACGCGTTACTGTATTTTGACCACTTTTTTCGGTAACGAGTAATCTAACGCGCTACTATTTCCAAACCAGTAATCAGATTAAAGTTTCTTATCAAGTCAATGTGCGTTACTATTTTTGTCATTTTTATTTTGCTTTCTTCTTGTCGTGTATGCTCACGTTTTCAGCATGAGGACAACTCATGTGTAGGCTCCACGCAGCGACACAAACGTAAACAACAATGCAGGGAGAAGAGAGATGCGCGTTTTCTAGATGAAAATAGTCAGTAGACATATTTTGAGTTTGTGTCATCTACACATGACAACATTAAGGTACGTTGAATAGGCCTACTCTTTGTTGGCGACAAAGGGCGGTCTAGTAAGACATCCCGAGTTTGTATACTGTATAGCGGCTCCCCGACGGCCGCAACGGAGAGGGAGAGAGAGGGGTGCGTGTGTGTGCCCGAGACGCATCCAAAACAGAATGCACCCTGACTGGGCTGTTTCGCTATATCAACCGATACGTTGTCAGTGTAGGCGGTCTTTTATCTCTTTTCTCCCGAACTAAATGAATTAGTTCAATGTATATGTTACAGTAGCGTCATGGCAGAATCTTGCACACTGCACTATGACTTTAGCATCGCCCATGGTGGATTAAATGATTGCAAAAGACTTGTCGAGATGAGTTTAACAAGTGTAATTTCATTGGCATATTCTAAAAGGCTGTAGAAGGATATACAGATATTTTATTACCAGTTCCTATCTATAGGCCTTCCTTATTTGGTATAGGCTACTGACTAGACATTATTGAACAAACATACTCATCTGATAGATAGATAGATAGATACTGTAGATAGATAGAAGGGGAAATTCAAGCCAAGGGGAAATTCAAGAATCTGTAGGCTATTAGGCTATCTCAGTAGGTTAAAGTATTTTTAAATACTGCCCTGAAATTACTTTTTGCAGGTTGTGATGTCTTAGCCTATATATTGTAAACGTTACTGCAATAAAGTGAATATTGGCAAAACTGGTTGCCATTTTTATGTTGAGGCGGCGGGGGGCTTAGTTTAAAAAGTAACTAAGTAATCTAACTTAGTTACTTTTAAAATGAAGTAATCAGTAAAGTAACTAAGTTACTTTTAAAGGAGTAATCAGTAGTCAGTAATCGGATTACTTTTTCAAAGTAACTGTGGCAACACTGCTGGCATGTACAGTATGCTGGACGTGACATTGGGGGTGTGGCTACATTTTAGATCAGACCGCTTTGACTTCCTACTAGAAGCGCCGTGCTGGGGCCGGTTTCACTAAGGTAGTTTAGACTGGTCTATGGGTTAAGATGGGTCTTACGTTTCTTTATTAAGGTTTTGCTTGTGACGTTTTGGTCACGTGATTCTATGTTCCATCTGAACCTTTGTTGGCTAACCTAACTTTTTCATACATTAATTTGATTAACATAGATATGGCGATACGCCTAAGCACACTGCCGCCTCATGGAACAGGCACAACAAGTCGGCATATTTTCACCTCGTTTTTATACACATGATACGTGAACACGTCCTCCCCATACATGTTCTGCCTTGGATCTTAAAAGCTACTTTTCCACCAGGCAGTAGGGTACAGTTCGGTTCAGTATGTTACGTTTCGGTACGGAACGTTTTGGCACGGTTCAGTCCGGTTTGTGTACCCACTGCAAAAGGCACTACTGTATAAGATTGCTGGCTGTGCTCCATAGGGCAGCATTATCATCATTTAAATAAACTTGTCATAAAAATAAATACAGTGGACACATAAAGCTGCTTGTTTATGTTGCTTATGCTACTTGTTGCTGTCTTCGTTTGGTGGACAGTATAGCCTAGCTCGCCTAATCAACCTGTCTTCTTAAGGTAACTGTTAATCAGACTCGCTAGACTTTTATTTACAACTGTGTCTTACTGGAGTAGGTAGGTAGTAGAGCTGGGATAAACGATTATTTTTTAAACGATTAATCTAGCGATTATTTTTTCGATGCATCGATTAATCTAACGATTCATTTTTTCAGTTCGATTCGATTTCGATTCGATTCGATTATCGATTATCTCCCCACTAATTGACTAATTGCAATATATACATGTTGATTTACATATCTGAATGAAATAAAACATTGCAATGTATGTTTATTGCTCTTAAAATGTCTAAATGAAAGACAATGCAAGTGCAAAGTAATGCATTCTAAGTCAGAGGTAGCATTCAATAAAACCTTGATGCCTTGAAAACACTGGGAGTGTTGTCAAATTGAACTGTCATCAATAAAATGACAAGTTAAGGAGGCTTATTTTAAGTCTTTGGGACTTTGGGGCCATAGGGCCCACCTACACATATGTATACCCCCATCAAATCATCATTATGATGATCATTATTATAATTATTATTATGCTGTATTAAGTGTACTTTCACTTCAAAGCAGTCAATGTTTTAAATGCTAACATTGTTCACAAAAAGTTTGTGAAAAAATCAGACCTGCTTTAGTAATGTAAGATACAGTATAATTACAATAGCTTTTGCATGGTTGCATTATAAATACAGTACTTCTGAAAACAACAGCAATAATATGGGTGCTATTGTTTTGGGATGTTTCCCTCGTGCAAGCATCAAACTCTGGTAGGCAAATGGAGACAAAATTGACATGCTTTTTAATGAAATTCCATTTGAATCTCTGAATGTAAGGATTCAGGAAACACGTACCAACTTTAGTCTATGTATTATGGCCGAGCAGATAGGCGTAAATCACTGATCTGGAGATTTTTAGATGAAAGACTAAGGCTACACTCTTTTGACCATATTCAAATTTGACTGAACTATACTCTGCTCTGTATCAAGAATCCACGTTGTTCTATTAAATGTCGTTAAATAATTAAACAGCAGGTTGAACGGAACTTGCCACCAACGTTATCGATTAGTTTCAGTTTCTGTCGCGCAAACACGCACATGCATGCATTCAATGAACGCTCATACCAACACTTCATTGTGTTGCTGTATGTTTATTCACACCGAATTAGCAAGTATTTCCTCCTGATTGCTGAAACTTTTGTTTTCTCTTTCTGTCGGGCCGCGGTTGCTTCATCAATTGCGCAGCAAATTATCAGGTGAAGCACCGAGCCTAATTTCACTCCGCCTCAGACCAGCAGTCTCTCTACATTGCGGACCGGTGCAGCTCCGTCCGCGGCCCATAGTTAGAGAAACGCTGTAGAGGAACGAGTGCGTGCTGCAGTGCCTTGCACTTTTGAAATTCTGAGGAGTCACTCACGTTGCCGCCAACCTTGTTTTGATTTTGACGACGTGTCGATTCGCATATTTTGAACCGACGTATCTTTTGCGTCGAACTAATCGGTTAAGTCGATGCGTTGTCCCAGCCCTAGTAGGTAGTAATCAACATTGCAAAGCTTGAAGACGTGCTTTATAGCCAACTGTAAGCTAGATAGTTTACTAGAAACGTTTGCAAGTATCCATCTGCTGATGCAAAGGCTGGCAAAGTAGCTTAAAGTTAAAGTGACAGACGTGGCCACTGGCTATCACGGAACGCTAAATAATGCTGATATGATAGCTCTAACAACAACTTGGATTTGAAACACGCATAATAACTTATAACTTGAGTTCATGTGACCCAGTTGTGGTTTATGTTAGCCTACAATTACAAGTCATGTTTTGGTTCACTGTAGTTAATAGTTTTGCACGTCATGACAGTGGACTAAACGCTACTAGCCTACAGCTAGCCATCTCATTCGTCATTCCAAGGTCTTTTTTGCGTGAGGTTAACAAATTATCCCTCACACTCAATTTGTAATAACTCGCCTGCTTGTAGGCGACTTAATAAACCAGTAAAAACATTCGCACGCATGCCTTGGCCGGTGCGTCTTTTGCAATCTGGAGGTGCCCGTTTTATACATTGGTTTTATCGTGTTGCAGCAACTTTCCGCATAAGATGGGCTTAGATTTGGAAACACATTACATCTCCATTTCAGGAAGGGTCAGCAATGGTAACAGATAAGGTAATAATGATCATCTTTCTTTATTATTGTTAGTAGCCTATTTCCTCAAACGTCTCTTCGGAGCTGTCATTTTCTTAAGTGAGTCGCGGCAATTTCAGTTTCAAATGAGCTTCTAACGCTAGACAAACGCCTTTATTTGCAACGCGATCACCTTGTACCCAAACCATTTCGAAACGAAGGAGCCATTTGTCCTACACTTACTTACAAGCTCCTTGGTTTGCGGGACTCATGTTTCGCGCTGTAGGGGATTTAAAAAAAATGTGTGTGAGCGGGGGACAGAGAGATGCGTCAGAGTTGCGAAATTGCGTGGCTGTTATCTCAAATAGCGTAGAATATTTTAAACGAATCGGTCAACCGGCTAATGAACTCGGTGGTCGGTCAAGAAAATGTTTAGTTTTCGCCATCCCTAAATTATACTAAACCAGAAACTGACTTTCTAATAGGGTTTACATTTCGTTCTCCTGCATTTTCCTAACCACTTCGTCAGGTGGCGACACCTAATACCGTACCACAAACGGAAACGATTAAACAAACAAACAAACAAACAAATGCTACGCAAGTAGTTGCCATCTGTGTTTCGATCATAAAAAATACATTTCGGAGATATTTGTAAGCCTGGTAACTACAGTAGGCCTATGTGTAACATAATGTAACCCCGCTGATATGTACGGTTTTGCCTACCACTCTGCCTACCACTCCAGTTGTAAACAAACGGTCACATGACATTAAGGCATTATGACGTTCGACCTTAATAGACCAGTCTAATGCAAGTAAGCCAGTTTCACACAAGTTAAGACTATCTCATTTTAGACTTCAAAAAAATAGACACCTCACCCCCAGGCTAACATGGGTCTAAAGTGCTATATCACCATGGTAACAACAGAAAAGGTGCAAAATTATGTAGCTTATCCATTTGAAATAAACAGGCTAGCATGCATGGCTAGCTAATGTAGGGATTCAGTATAGTCAACAGCGTCTGCTTTCAACTAACCTGGCTAACTAGACAACAATGTATGTTCCTGCCTACAAATAAAGTGTAAACGACCTCAAACGTGTCATGCACACATTAAAAGAGCATGCGCACTGGTAGGTTGCATGGTGAAAGTAACTTAGCTTCCTAGCTAGCTAACGTTACACTGCCTCGATAGGTGAAGTGGGATAGACCATGGGTAGGACAAGATGTTACAGTGCGGTTAAGTGTCCACTCGGTCCGCCATGTTTTTTGTTTTGAAAAGAGTCTTAAAATACCCAGATTACCCACAATTGCATATAGTCCTACTTAGGATAGTCGGCGTCTTAACTGCTTTTTACAACAGTGTTATTTAGACGTCTATGCTAAGTCTGACTATACCCATAGTCTAAGTTATAGTCACAGTCTATCTTAGTGAAACCGGCCCCTGGTGTGAACTACTTAAAGCGCGGCTGAGGCGGCAAAAAGACCGCTGAGTCCTCAGACTGGGACGCTGTTACTTACACATAATGATAGCTAGATGGCGCTTCATGCACAAATCAAATCGTTTGGTCATAAATTCAGTTTGCACTAAGCCATGTGTCATTCAAGTTCAAGTTTATTATAGCCATTTCAACAGTATGAAATACAATTGACAGGAATGTGTTTTGGTATGCTCACATATAAGACACATAATGACAACACAATAGCACAGGGGTAGCAACACTTAATATACAAGAAAAAGTGCAAGGATCACAGAAAGCAGCAGTTCAGTACAGTTGTACAAGTGCAAAGAGAGGTAGCCTGGTATGTAACCCATAAGTGCTTAGTGCATGTTCAGGTGGCGAATAGCTTGTGGATAGGTACTATCCCTGAAGCGTGATGTTTTGCATGTGATGCTCCTGAACCTTCTCCCTGATGGTAGGGGTGTGAATAGATGGTGTGCTGGATGGGAGAGGTCAGAGATTATGTTTTTGGCTTTCCTGGAAATTCTGGTGATGTAATGTGAGGCTATGGTAGGCAGACTACAGCCAATGATTTTTGAGGCCCTGCGCACTACCCTCTCAAGCCGTTGTTTGACCTGGCTGGTGGCACTACCATACCAGACCAAGATGGCGAAGGAGAGTACACTCTCAATGGTAGCCCGATAGAAGTGGATCATGCCTGCTTGACTGACCCCAAACTTCCTCAGCTGACGGAGGAAGTGTAATCTCTGATGGGCTTTGGAAATGATGAGAATGGTGTTCGGGTTCCATGATAGGGACTGATGGATAGTGGTCCCTAAAAAACGGAAGGTGGGTACCCACTCCACTTCCTGGCCATTAATGGAGATGGGAAGGTGATGGTCTGTCTTTTTCCTGAAGTCAACTATGAGTTCTTTGGTTTTTGTTGTATTGAGGATGAGATTATTGTCTGCACACCACTGCACCAGCTTTTCTACCTCATCCCGATAGGAAGACTCCTCCCCATCGCGTATGAGGCCTATAACAGTGGTGTCGTCCGCAAACTTGACCAGTTTAACAGATGCAGGAGTTGATATACAATTGTTTGTGTACAGAGAGAATAGCAGGGGTGTCAGACCGTGTTGATAGTCTGTGGTTGTTTCATTATGACATACAGCACGTTTGAGTTATCTGTTCATTTATTTGTGTTGATTTGTGTTGTTTGAGGTAAAAACTCTGGAAGAGTTCTTGAACAAACCTTAAGCAAACTTGACTTTCAACTTTTTCATAGTATTTTATTTTTATTAGGGCCCGAGCAACAAGGTGCGGCCACTGAAGTGGCTGCACCGTAGGTGCAAGGCCCTATTGTTTTTGCTCAGATTAAATTTCTTCTGGGCCACGTTTTGCCTTTTTTCACCAACTTGGCATGATCTAAAACTCTTGAAATTTGGCAGCTATGTATGGAATTGGTAACGCTACTCAGCGACAGAGTTCTGGCCTAGGGCGTGGCTCAGAGACTCTATAGCGCCACCTAGCAGCACGTTATCTGTTGTGGTTGACACAAACATTCACGAAAATGAACCAAATTTGATGGGCTTGTGTGTTATTGCTATCGCTAGTCAGAGACAGAGCTCTAGCCTAGGGTGTGGCTTAGGGACTCTATAGCGCCACCTGGTGTGTTGTCTGTTGTGGTTGACACATACATTCTCGAAAATGAACCAAATTTGGTGGGCTTGTGTGTTATTGCTATTGCTAGTCAGAGACAGAGCTCTAGCCTAGGGTGTGGCTTAGGGACTCTGTAGCGCCACCTAGCACATTGTGTGTTGTGGTTGACGCATACATTCACGAAAATGAACCAAATTTGGTACACTCAAAAAAAGGATTAGTTGAATTTACTTTAAAAAATCATGGAAAGTATTTCCACATGATTAAATAACTTACTTTCAACATTAACCCTCTAACCGCCCAAGGCGCCGTACGGCGACAAGCAACGTCACTGATTAAAACAGACGGTAGATCCGAGTAGGGTGACAAATCTCCTTTGTACTCTCCACCACTAGTTGGCAGACATCCAGAGCTTCGATTCAAGCCCGAACTTGAGTAACAAAGTTTTCAGGAAGTGCCTGTATTACTCGCGAGAAACACAAGAAGAAGACGCATTTCCTGTTTATAACGCGGAAGTAAAATGCGCAATCGCGATGCACATATTGAAGCAGAAAAACGGCAGAAAAACGGCAAATGTTAAAAAACAAACTCATGTGTTATGAAGTCTTGGGTCTGACATTCACCTACTCTGATTCTGAAGGAGAATATCTGCCTTTTGGAGATTATGATCGGTCGTCCATTTGCAGTGACAGTGAAGATGCGTCTGTGAATGGAGGTGCGTCTTTGCGTGTGTACGTCAGTGTCTGCCTGCAGCAATATTGGCCATTCTCATTCTCATTGCGACTATGCTGCTACGTTGCCCCACAGTTCTCTTATGGACACTTCGACCTCCATACCGACATACCCAATAGTGTTAGACAAATTCTCCATCACGTTACTTGTCCTCGCAATTATGGAGAGGCACAATGAAAACGAAAGGGCAAAATAGCGCGATAACATGCCAGTGCCCCGACCAATACTGCCGTTCTCTACACAAATAACACGTCTGATGAGGGTCTTCTAACTTCCCTATTAACACCTAGACCCATGAAATAATGTTCCTAACACTGACATTGGGCAAAGGATCCACGTGTGTGCTTGTGTAGGACTTATCTCTCACGTTGTCCAGCTTCAGCATGGCTAGGCGGAGACGCGTGTGAATAAACAAATCCCCGCCATCTTCTGAAGGCAGATATTTCTCTTCAGAATAACTGTCAGCGAACAGAAGACCCAACACTTCATTCCTGGTAAACTTTTTCCATGTGTTTAGACGATTATCTAATGCTAATATTCGTTTACGTTCACAATACCGCCCTGATACAATGGCTAAGACGCAAGCTAGCTCAGCTGATATTTCGCATGGGTTTAAAGTGCCCTTGCTCGAATATTTTGTATAGAAGCATGACGTAATTCTGAGTCGGGGACGTAGTATGACATGTCTGCTAACTAGTGGCAGGGAGTTTGAACGAAATTTGACACCCTATTTGACAAAATCGGCCGTTTTATTCAGTACCGCATCTTGTCGACTATAGTCGCCTGTGGCGCTTAGAGGGTTAATGGAAAGGATGATTGTAGATGTTACGACAGCAGTTTCACTTTGCAGCAGTTTCATTTTGCCTTCCGAAGTATTAGTAGCTCTCATCCATTGGCATGCTTGCTTGAACATGTCAGGTTAGTATATGGGCTTACATACACACATATGCAGAAAGCCTATGTTGTCCTGTTAAACCCAGTCTCCAAGCATTTCAAGCATTTGTACAAACACTGATTTTGAGCATGCATCAAGAGCTCTGTTTTTTTTTTTACTTTCTACAATTCTCACACAGTATGTAACATATGCTGGTTACAGTAACGGATGACAGCACTACAGTGATGCAGATCATAGTCTGACAGGGTTTACTAGACAGATGAGATGGGTGTGAGTATGGGGCAAGGGCAGACAGGGGGATTTTCATGTGTGAAGTCATGTAAAGAATGAGCTGCTTGCAGTACCCACACAGTCCGAGTGTGTTGCCAGGAACAAAATCCCTTTCAAAATGGCACCACTCTTACCACCCTTTCTTACTCTCTCCTAGGCCTTCATGCACCGCTGTGTGAAAAGCTCTCTTCTTTTTTTCCTTCTTGTTTGATGAACTATTGGACTTCATGGTTTGATGGATTGGTTTGCCTGTGCATTTTCATCATGGATTTATGATTTATTTTTCATCTTTTCAGTTGTCGTTATGAATTAATAGTTTTTACCTATGTTTATCAAACCACAGCTGTTGACTGTTCGACTCTTCTAAAAGATTTTGTGATTAGCTCAGTTTGACTCATATTTCTTGCTGAAGGGCGTTTTTTTTCTTCAAAGGCCATCAGGGGTTGTGCTTTAAGGGCAGATGGGAGTCTTGCTTACCAAAACATGTTCTGAGGGCAGAAACGTTTGTGATTGGTTCAATCTCACATACAATCACAAGAGAGGAGAGAATGTTGGGGGCAGGGCTACCATTTTCAATTTCAATTTCAACAACGGAGAGCTGAAGAGTACAAATACAAGAGTTTCTTCCACTGTACAACAGCTTGAAATTTTGCTTCCAACCAGAAAGGTGAGCAATTTTCTTCAAACTGAAGCATTGTTAGTGGAGCTATGTGATTTTGTTTTGTCTTCACTCAAATCTTTAATTGCACAGAGTAGCTAGGCTGCTAGCCTACTGTTTCAGAAGCAATAAAATTACAGAAGGATTTCAGGATATCTGCTTTCATTGCCTAGGAAATCCAAATATACTGTCCATAGCCTTAAAAAAAAAAAAGATTTTTTGCCATGCTTTTTTGATTAAAGGAATTATCCGGAGTAAAATGCAAGTGACCGGGGCACGTCCTTTCGCCGCTACAAAACGCTACTTTTATACCTCTTCTACTGTTCCAAACAACATTACACTTACGTGGTAGTGAGTAGAGGGTCCCTAAAGCCAAACCGAAGTATCCCCAGGTCTTTATGTGGTCGGATAGAGAGTCCAGAATGAATTTAATCGAGTCCGTACCTTTCCGGAAATGTTATTAAAGCGTTGCCCAGCTGCAGCAGCGACATTTCCGGAAAGGTACTGACTCGATTAAATTCATTCTGGACTCTCTATCCGACCACATAAAGGCATGGGGATACTTCGGTTTGGCTTTAGGGACCCTCATACCACGTAAGTTAGGTAAGGTCACTTGCAGGCTAACGAGTTTTTGGCTAAAAACGGTAAAATCGAACTCTATCAAAACACATCCGAATGACATGATGTGATGTCAACTCAACGTATGTACTCTCAATCATCCTTAAATTGATCTAAAGTGCATTTTACTCCGGATAATTCCTTTAAAATGTCACATAAATCAGGCCAGGAATGATGTATTAACAAATCCCTCTGTAAATATCTTTATAATACTGTTAAGTGTATAACTGGAAAGTTTGGTGTACATAGGTGCTACAGAGGCTGAGAAGTATCTACCGGAAAATGACACAAACCCGCAAATAACTCGTTTTGAGAAAACAGCCTTGAAACACAGCCAATGAGATGCGTTCTCAGCTTAGACTCGTCTTTGAACTTTCGCGATTGGTTGCTAATACAAAGGAAATGACCATATTTGGATTGCATAGCGTCTTGCAGGAGAAACAGGGCTTTCCAACGGTGTCACACACGATATGATTTGGATTACGGTCGCGGGAGTAAATGACACTTTAGAGTGGGAACTTGGTGAAAATTAAGAGAAATACATAGGCGCGAGTAGACAAAATATCGTGAAAAAAACACAAAAACGATGTTTTCACCTGCCGTGTCTCGCCTTAAAGAGACCCTATGCAACTTTTTCATAGTCATAAAATCGCTTAGAAATCGTTGTTTTGCTTGACTGACCAGTTTTATCGAAAACAGTCACATTTCCTCCCGCCCCTAGTGTCCCTATCCGCTATTACAACCTTGCAACTTTCTGATAAACAATCGTCTGCTGTTTACATCTGGAAGTCAGAGACGCGAAAGGAACAAGAAGAACCACGCTTGCAATTTATATATTTATATATAGCCTATATATGTATAAATATATACGCTAAAGCTGTCGGGGAAGCTCTGCAGAGAAATATGCCATAGATATATATATTGACTAGATGTCGCCTTGACTGCTGCGGTTCATAGGAAGGAATGCGTCAATAGAGACGCCATCGTACAGCGGGGTTCTACTCCACTTAAATGCATTGGCGTCAATACAGGCAAAGATCTATCGAACATTAAATCACCATAAATCGTCAAAATCTCAAGCGATTTCGTAGTGTTTTGGTTTGTTTCAACTGACAAACGTGTATTTACGTCAAGTCCAGAGAAAAACTAAGCTTTTTAAAATGACGAAGATAAACTTACCCGTCTAGCCCCATTGACTCCCATTCATGCTGCGCTAGCTCACCATGCTAGCTCACGGCCGCCGCTAAACGAACTCTGAGTGAACTCAACCAGGTTTCTGGTTGAGGCTGCTGCTTGTCTCGTTGACTCGGGTTGTAATCTCACCAGAAGTTGCTGCTGTTAGATGGTAAGTTGTTTGAACATTTACTTCTGTGCTTTAACACGGTCTGATACTACATAGGCAAATCATTACTTTTATAATCATGTGGCGATGCGTTTGGCGAATGATGTAGTTTACTAATTCACAAATGGAAAAGCCACTATAACGGTGATTTTCTGACGTTTCAACTGAGAAACGGAGTTTGACATCATTTTGAGAAGTCGCCGAATTTGTCGCTAGTCAATAGATAAGATTTTAATCACTCGGGATGCCCAAAAGTAGCTAATATGTAACACTGGACAACACGGGTGAACTAGTTTAGAGCTTCAGAATCCCCGCTTTAAGATGGCGCCGGTGTTGACGTATGCTTAGAAGCTCAAGGCGACATCTAGTCAATATATATATCTATGGAAATATGCAAGCATAAAACGAGCGAAAACGAAAAACGAAACCGAAGCCAGAGATGAAATCGCCAATCCTGCATTATTCCTCTTTAAAGTATAAGTCCGGCGAAAATTGAACTAATACTAAGCCGTAGAAGAAGTAGTTTTCGTTGATCACGCAGTAGGTTACAGAGCTAGCACGGGCAAGAGCTACAGCCCAAAATCGCTAACAGTGGCATAGGGCTTAGAGCCATAGGCTACGCTTTCAAAATCAAATTTTTAAACCACTAACATTGCTCAAAACAACGCAAAACCTTGTCAGCAGCTAACTCAAGGTGTCTACACATAAAACAAAGCACCAGACGCGAGGTCTCACACGGAAGTACGGGAGCTATTGCCGGAAGAGACTACGGGTAGTCCGGTGTTACGGAGCTCGATGGGATCCTGTTAACTGGGGATAATCAATAAGCGCGTCATCACGAGCAGGCAGTTTTACCTAATTTGCTGCAGATGTGACTAGGGATGTAACGGTATGAAAATTTAACCCCACGGTTATAGTGACCAAAATTATCACGGTTTTCGGTATTATCGCGGTATTTAAAACAATTTTTGTACAATATTTTAAGAAAGCACTGATGGGTGTAAACAAGCTGAAATAGTTTAGAAAAGTGTGACAGTGTTTATTACATGAAAAATATAGGCAAACCATTACTGCCTTGAGAGCAGCTGGCTCCCAGGTACGAACAGGGAGAAAATGGAAAGCCCAAGAGGCAGTCGACATGGCAGTCAGCAGGCTGAAACATCGTGAGGTTGTTGGAAGAGTCCAGGAGGGTCGAGCAGGACTGGGGAGAAATTACACTCCTCTCTTCTGGTCAAAAGCCTCAAAAGACCAGCGAAGAGCCATGGTGGTGGCAGAAGTGGCAAGGACAGAGCAGGAGCGTCTCCATGTCAAAGCAGTGTCTCAGAGCCGGCAAGGAGGCTGGCTGTCATGGGAAGGCGTCACAGACAGGCCCATGTCATGGTCTGATCTGTGGAAGATCCCCCAAGCCAGGCTCAGCTTCCTGATCAGATCCACCTATGACACTCTACCTTGTCCCCAAAACCTCCACCAATGGTTTGGTGCAGAAGAGACTTGCCCCCTTTGCAATACCATCAACGCAAGCCTCCAGCATATCCTATCAGGCTGCAAGACTGCATTGTCCCAAGGCCGTTACAGGTGGCGACACAACCTGGTGCTGAGGAAGCTGGCAGAGGTGGCAGAGTCTTGCAGACAGGAGGCTAACAGCAGACCTTCCACTCCAGTGAGTCTGCCCATCATTTTTGCAAGGGCTGGGGAGAGCCCCAATCCTGCCCACCAGAGGGCAACAGCAAGACTCCTCTCACCCGGCAGTGAGTGGAACATGAAGGTCGACCTGGGGAGACTGCTCCAATTTCCCAGGGAAATTGTTGAGACGTCGCTCCGGCCAGACCTGATCATGTGGTCAGTGCCACGCAAGACCATCCTGCTGGTGGAGCTCACTGTCCCGTGGGAGCAGGGTATGGAGGCTGCCAATGAGCGCAAGCGCGCCAAGTATGCAGACCTAGCGGCAGAATGCAGAGAGGCTGGGTGGAAAGCCATCACATGCCCTGTCGAAGTGGGATGTAGGGGGTTTGTCGGGTCCTCAATGGTTCGCCTGCTTCGTGACATTGGCTGCACGGGAGCAGGGCGTCGGAAAGCCATCAAGGAGCTAGCAGAGGAGGCAGAGAGGGGTAACTTCTGGCTGTGGCTAAAGAGGAAACATAAGGGGTGGGGGTCGAACACCTAGGGCATCAGCAGGGGGTGGTAGGGAGAGATCCCTGCCATCGCTCCGCCACCAGGAGATGTACTGGGGTTAAAGGAGCGAAACATCCATGACTGGTGGTCCCCAGCTGATGACCCAAGCATGCCCACTAAGGTAGTCAGGGGAGCACTGAAAAGGCACCGTTGGAGGTGCGTCAGGCAGTAATGCCCAGCAGGTAGACCATCAACCTGTATCTTCAAACCTTCAGCAGGACACCGATCATTCATAGCAGTGGCAATCCTAGTCTCTGCTCAACCCTCCACACACACAGAAAATGACTTGTCTTGTTTCTATTGCATATTTTGAATTCATAAACTTTATATATTTTGCTAATAGTTTTTAATATGTTAGGATCTGCATAATTACTTATAGCTAAAAATATTCAGTAATTTGAATACTTCATATTGATTTTTAAACTACCGGTATTACACTTGTCTTTAATGACATTACAGGGGTGTTGTGTAGGTCTAATTGAGTGCCTGTCACTTTAAGAGATACGTGAAGTAATTATTATTAACCTTCATTCGGTTTTAGCTGGGTTTTAGGAAAGTAGTCACACATAGTTCAAGGATATCCGTTCTCATTGAATAAAATGAATGTTCAAACAATTAACAAGTCAAAGAAAATATTGCTGGGATCATAGAAAAGATAAGTGTCTTACAATGTTAAAGGGATATTCCGCCATTTTTGGAAATACGCTCATTTTCCACCTCCCCTCGAGCAAAACAATCGATATTTACCTTGTTCCCGTTCATCCAGCCATTCTGTGAGTCTGGCGATACAACTTTTAGCTTCAGCCTAGCATAGATCACTGAATCGGATTAGACCATTAGCTTCTCGCCTGCTAGCTTCATGTTTAAAAGTGACTAAGATTTCTGATAATTTTCCCATTTAAAACGTGTCTCCTCTCAAGTTAGAAAGTGCAATAAGACCAACTGAAAATGAAACCTGGCGTTTTTCTAGGCTGATTTGACATGGAACTACACTCTCATCTGGCGTAACAATCAAGGCAACTTGCAAACGTACCATAGGCGCAGTGATATCGTACGCAGCATCTGAAAATAGTCCCCATAGACATCAAGCAGTAGTAGTGCCAGTAGCTGCAAGTTGCCTTGATTATTACGCCAGATGAGAATGTAGTTCCATGTCAAATCAGCCTAGAAAAACGGCAGGTTTCATTTTCAGTTGGTCTTATTGCACTTTCTAACTTGAGAGGACACACGTTTTAAATGGGAAAATTACCAGAAATATTAGTCACTTTTAAACATGAAGCTAGCAGGCGAGAAGCTAATGGTCTAATCCGATTCAATGATCTATGCTAGGCTGAAGCTAAAAGTTGTATCGCCAGACTCACAGAATGGCTGGATGAACGGGAACAAGGTAAATATCGATTGTTTTGCTCGAGGGAAGGTGGAAAATGAGCGTATTTCCACAAATGGCGGAATATCCCTTTAACTTCTATGATTTTGGTGAGCACTAGGCTACTGTAGGCTACATTAATGATAGACATGACGCGTAAGCTAACGGGATAGTTACCTAGATGGAACTCTCTCAAGATAGAAAAGTTAGCCAATAGGCTGTGTAGCTTTTTTTGAAATTGAATTAAAAACACTACAGTAGGCCTAAATGAACTAAATTCCATAGCCTACTAGGTTACCTGGCATTGTGCTCACGTTTTCCTTGGTTGGAAATGTTGGCTGCTTATAGCTTAACTTATGATTTGGAGTTTGGTATCTGTTAAATCAAATGAGTGACACCCAGCGCTCAACATAAAACTTCACGGCATTCTCCTGATAGCGTTAGTGGAATAGCCTGTAGATTTAACGTGAACGTAACGTGAACGTGTAGGTCTACATAAAATGACGCAGAGTGGCTACATGATACAGCGCACATTTTGGGGTGAAAATGTTGCACCCTTTAAAAGCAGGTGTAGCCTTATCTGAATCATGGTTAAATCCATCAATTAGACAACAGAATTAGTAAGGTAAAGTTTTGTTTCATAGTAGCCTACCAGCTTGTGTCAAAAGCAGGCTTGGATGAAGCTGGGAGGAATTAAACACACTGTTACCACACCGTAGTATCAACCGTGATAATAATGATATTCGAAATGAACACGGTTATTGTTATCGTCAACATTTTTATCATGGTTTACCGTCACACCGGTAAGATAGATAGATGTGCTAGATGTGACTCCGATTCTAGAAATGGTAACGTTAACCACACTAACTTTGCTTTGAGCCAATTGAACCTACTTCTGTGTAATGAAGATGTGAGTTTCCACGAAAAGGTCCCCTTAATTTGTGTCCATGACAAATATATATATTTTTTGACTGTCCTTAAACAAAAGGCAACATGAGCCTTTGGCAAAAAAAACCGCTGAAAATTTGAACTTGCGCCTCATCGATAGTGTGCAGATCAGGAGACTGACGTGCTACCTACACACCAAGCAATTACAAGCTTGTTGTGATTACTTAGACACTTTAGTCATAGGCAACGTTGCCATGTTAATTTGGGATCGAAGGCTTTCACAGATAGATAGGCTTCACGTTTCTTGCCAACGCAACAATTGCAACATTGCATTACATTATCTTGATGGCTGTAGGAGAGTCCTCTTCCAAAGACGAAATCAAATGCCGAAAAATTTGCCTCGCTGTAGGCTATCTTCTAAAATCGCCAAAGTTAGGGTACTGCATTGCCCACATTTTAATGATGTAGGTAGGCCTATGAAAGAGGGAGTTGGTAACTCCATGCATGCGTGCTCTGTATTCTGCGTGGCGTTGGTTCAAACCCAGGAGGATGTCATTGGTGTTTTTCCCAGTAGGCTACACTTGTTTGTTGTGATTCAAACCCTTCATTAATAACACACTTTAAAGAGACCCTATGCAACTTTTTCATAGTCATAAAATCGCTTAGAAATCGTTGTTTTGCTTGACTGACCAGTTTTATTGAAAACAGTAATATTTCCAGTGTCCCTATCCGCTATTGCAACCTTGCAGTTTGTTCAGGAGACGATCGTTCCCTGTTTACATCTGGAAGGCTGAGACGCATAAAGAACAAGGAGAACCACGCTTGCAATTTATATATTTATATATAGCCTATATATGTATGAATATACACGCTAAAGCTGTCAGGGAAGCTCTGCAGAGAAATATGCAAGCATAAAACGAGCGAAAATGAAAAACGAAACCGAAACTTAAGATTAAATCGCCAATCCTGCATAGTTTCTCTTTAACGCAACCATTCAAAATTAAAGCAGCCTCACTAGGCCTACCGAAGTGAGCTACCTCTCCCCAAATTAGTATGAGCTGCAGGCTGCACTCTCCCAAATTAACACGAATTTAGGGCTGTGGAGCAATAACTGGTCTTCAACTGATCGCAGAAATAAGGTTCGTTTTTGTAAATTGTAGGGTAGACTGAGTACAGTTGAGACAGTTTTTACTTTCCCCATTACCTGTAAAAAGCCACTGAAAGTAACTGTATTTGTTAGGGTTGGGACTTTAGATGAATTTTCATGTTCGACTAATCATAACGTTATTGAACAATTAATCGATTATTTGCTAAATCATGACGTCACATGGCATTCAGAGCCGTGTAAACATTTGCCCCCACCCATCACTCCCACATGTCCAACACGCACACAATTGATATTAACGATATTAAAAAAAAAAAAAAAAACCTTTATCAAGAAATAAGTTGTTTACAACAAGTTGTAAACTTTATTTTACAGGGGCATTATGCCATCCGACGTAGGTTATATTTGAACATGTAGGCTAGCGATTGCAACGCTCACTGGTCATCTCCGGTGCTGGTTTCGTTTATGGTCGGATTAACATTTTGTTACCTTGCCGGTCGGCCCGTTATCTTATCACTTTTAACTTCACTTGCCGGCAGCTTGCGACGTAATCGTTCAAACACGGGTTATCCTAGTGGTATATTGGTGATGAAAGAATTAAGAGGCTTGATGTCTCGGGATACCAGTTTAATAGGCTTCTTTTCATTTAACATGGAAATGCTTCACAAAACAATTCTCCCGCATTCACATAACACACACTTCTCTAACTCTCGCACTTCACTTCCTGCTTACGTTTTACTAGGTAGGTACCCCGTTCCCATGAGCCCCTAAATAAAGAAGAGGTCCAGCACTTTTCCTCGCTCGCTTCTTCTCTGCTTGTTTTTGTCATGCGCGCAAAATACCGGAAAATGTTGCTGTTCTCATATTGCGTGAGACTAAAACGATTATTCATTGGGCATTTATTTGATTCGAATAAATTCTTAACAAACATTATTCGATATTCGATTATTCATTAACAACCCTAGTATTTGTACATGGTATATCTTTGATCTGTGCACTAAAATAAAACCCAAAGTAAATATTCGTAAATTGTTTAGATTTTTCACAATTTACTCATTAACACAAGGTGGCATTTTGTCTCAACCGTATCCTAGACTAATTATATTGAGTACAGTTGAGACGGTAGCATGGTACAGTTGAGACGCCCATTCATAATGCTGGAAGGCTGGCTAGCCATTCACTGCAAATGTTAGCCTGGATGCCAGACCGAAGTTTAGCCCCGCCTCCATTCTTTTTCTGCAGGGAACTTCGGTCTGGCACTGCTCCGTTCAGCTGCTACTATTCGAGATACAGATCTGCTCGGACCAATCACATTTTACAGGGCGGGCTTTACGTGATGATTGACAGATGAACAGCAGTGACGTTCACGGCTGCATGCGTCCTCGTTCAACGAGTTGGGTGTGAGACCATGTTCGCTTAGGTTGATTTTGATTGCAACAGAAACGCTATGGCTATGAATGCATAATTTGTTCATGCAGTTTGGCCTTTCGTTTATCTTAGCCATTGAAACGGAGGTTTTATCACGGATTCGCACAACTATTTCTGAACACTTAGACCAACGAGGATATGTGGGAAAACTTCAGTTTCACTTTCACCCAGTTAAAACAGCATGTTTGGGTGATGTTGTTCCCGTTTGTTTAAAAATGTCTGTTTGCTCGTTGGGTTAACGACACACTTCCCCAGCTGTTCATTGCATATACAGTTTGAAGGAATTATTTTTAAAAACGAAGGAGGATGTTTTCCATAGCCTACCCTGCTACATATTTCTGTCCTAGATTTCGCAGATACTGACAGCCAATAACTTGTTCTGTTTGGTTTGGTCTATCCAATGAGTGCAGAGCTATCCCCCCCGCACTGTATCGGTTGAATCACGCCCCATAATCGCAGCTGAATGGAGCAGTTTCAGACTCATATTCTGATAAGAATTGAGTATGACGTCGTCAGGCTATGCAAATGTAGCAAACTTCTAAAAATGTGTAATGAGTGTTTCTTTTTATTTTAATCCATTTATTTTTATATATATATAAAAAAAAATTGGCATCAGATAGACATAAAGCAGGGACAAATGTTTAAAGCTGAAAATATATTTTTTCCCCTTGGTTTTATCATGGCTAATTTTCAAATTATGATGTAATCCTTAAAATCGTCATGTTATAAACTATATTCATTAATAATACATAGCTTAAATATCAAAAACTTTAATTTTATTGACATTTGTGTTCTATATGCCTAAATGCCATCATAATATGCAC
Source organism: Sardina pilchardus (assembly GCF_963854185.1). NCBI lineage: Eukaryota > Metazoa > Chordata > Actinopteri > Clupeiformes > Clupeidae > Sardina > Sardina pilchardus. The sequence continues at coordinate 32,339,850 of NC_085007.1, forward strand.
AAATAAACATCATGCAATCCAATGGGATTTTATCCCGGGTACAGTATACACAACGTGTCTCCACTGTACCCTTCTAACCATCTTGCACATTTTTCTAAATAATGCAACAACCTTGCATGAAAGGATGTCATGAAATATGTCCGTTTGTACTTTGTAGAGCACAGAATGACCTTTGCAATGATGTAAGTAAAGTATAACACATTGGAGTAATAAGATATTCACGGTGGAAGGAACATGATTAAGTGAAATTCTCACTATGGTAAAAATACTTTTGCCAATATCTTTCGACAGGAGATATGCAGAGTGTCCAAATTTCCCATGATTAAAGAGGACACCAACACACATGTAGCAAAAATCATAGATCAGGCTTGGTTTGCAGGCAAGATATTTAAGGTGTCTCTACTGTACTCAGTCTATGGATGTCTATTTGTGCATATTATGATGGCATTTAAAGTTTTTGATATTTAAACTATGTATTACACTACAAATGTCATAAGGATAATTGATGGGTTTACCAGCTAGGCGATTACAGGGATTAAAGTTTTCCGGCACCGTGCCGGAATTCCGGCGTGCGGCCAGACTGCGTTCATTTTTTAAAATATTATTTATTTGTTAACACTATTGAAAAACACGCAGCATTCGTTTAGCTGAATTTCCTTTCCCTGCTCTCCCTCTCTGGCACTCACGCGTCACGCACCATTTAATACACACTCACACACACACATTCAGACACAGACTCCCCTTCGTGCACACCGCGTCTGTCTCCATAACGAGATCCCTGGAAGCGCAGTCGCACTAATGCACCTGACGCTGCGGGTGGAAGCATAAAAGTTCTTCCGCAAATTTTGTAGACTATGCATGCAACTTTACCAAACCGAATAGAAGGAAACGAATTCTCCTTGGCCCTCTCTCGTGCGCACTCAATGGACACCCGCCCCTCGACATGCACATTTAATCCAAAACATTCACAATCGTGAACGCAATGACGCACAGAAGACGACTAGCGGAATTATTGTTAAATACGGTTAGCATCATTAGTAGGCTATGCTGCACACATCTGATTAAAACTCTGCATTCAAGTTGACTGACCATCTCAATACCAATGTTTTTCAACTCCAAGATTTAAAGGGCCTGTCCCAAGGAGAAAAAGTATGAGCTTACCTTGAAACTTAAACACACGTGGGGACACTGAACAGTCCAACCAGCTAGTATGATAAACTAGCCAACTACGCTACTTTGTTTACAATATTCTGAGGCTTCAATCAAACAGCTGAATTTAAGAGGTGGAGTTGTAATATGAATAGCAGGCTATAAGCTGCATAAAGTTTGCTGTTATGAATATCAGAAATGTCAGTATACAGAATGTATAAATAATTACACGTGTGTGTGTGTGTGTGTGTGTGTGTGTGTGTGTGTGTGCTTTACATCTTGTTAAAAAATCATTAAATAAATAAATTCACATTATATGAAAGCAAAGTGATCAAAAGTCAGAGACATGAGGCGACCACCACACATTGCCATCTAATCTGTGGGAAACACTGTTATTACTCTTTAGAAAGAGAATCATTGTCTTTTTTTGAATACCTTAACTTAAATGGTTGCAAATCTTATTCTTCAAATGCCTGCCTTCCAATTTCACATATCCTGACAACATGACACCTTATGATTGTAGGTCAATTTGTAACCTGTCAAAGACAAAGATTAGCAGCTAAACTTGATATAAAAAGAAATCCTAAATGCTACATGTAGCATATTGTAGTGTGTTGGACTACTATTGCCACCTATTGGCCTTTCTTGGGGTCCAACATCACAAACAAGGCCTGTGTCGTGTGCAAACACTCCAAAAAGTAAACCGGTTTCCAATCGATCGACCAACATAGTGTCGCATAGAGTCGCATACACGAGTTTAAAAAAGTTCAGGCTCAGGATTTTTTTTTGCTTTAATCCCTGCGATTAACTGGGAAGAGGCAATAGTGTATTTTACAGCTCTGATACCATATAGTTTCCATGAAATTACTTCACTTGTTCCAGTTTAGTTACAGGCACATAATGTCTTCTCTACCAGCATACTACTACAATGACTTGGTTTGTCTCTTTCTTGGTAATAACTAAGTAATAGAGTGGAAATAAGTGATGATGCATTTTACGGCCCTAATGCTGTATTTTCCCAGAAATTACCTCCTTGTTTGTCAGGTAATTAAACAAAAACAATAAGTGAATCCTGGACTATCATTTTAAGAACTACGGATTAATTAAAAAAAGCATGGAAAGACTTGTAATAAGGGAAGATTATTACCATGAAATTAGATAGAAATAGAAATTACCACCTTAATTAATGCTGTTTGCATCGCTATTACCTAGAAACTGCAGAGTAATTGCACTAGAAACTGCATGGAAATTACTTGTAATAAGTGGTAACAAGGGATTGTTACCATGATATTACATAGAAATTACCATACAATTACCACCTTATTAGCGAGCCGTAATGCAAAGTGTTACCGTTTTTTCCTTATCTTTATATGGTATATTGCCATATGCTTATTGCTGATTTGCAGATTTTTTATTGCTATCTCTCGAGACAGACAGGGTTTGACCATGAGACGACCCTTTACAGGATGTTCTTGGTAGGTTCAACAATGTATCTGATTCTGGTTCAAGCAGCTTTTTAAGTACTCCACCCGTTGTTTCTCTGAGCATCTCAAGTTTTCTGAGTAAATTATCCGTAGCTGCCACACTGTAAAAAAGGATTTTAGAGGGTTGTAATTATAATCCCTACGAATGGGTTAAAAATTACTTACGTATATTGATCAGCAACTGAAATCTATAATAAAGGGTAAATTCTACCTACATTACCTATTTTTTAGCAGTAACAAATTCTACCTAAGGGATGGTGGTAATTATAATCCCTACGAATGGGTTAAAATGTACTTACGTATATTGATCAGCAACTGAAATATATAATAAAGGGTAAATTCTACCTACATTACCTATCTTTTAACAGTAACAAATTCTACCTAATAAACGATCATAAAATATACCCAAAGACTCTTGCTCTATACTTGACGGTTAGAGGGACGTGTGCTCAGTTGATTGTCTGCTTAGCCTATGGTGGAGCTGCTGAATTCAAGGTAAGCTCTGATTCCTGTTTGTCACGTTGCTTTGCTGTGTATCATAGGGAATGTGTAGTCGGGGTAACGTGCATGCATGCTTGAACCAGAAAGTTTGGACCATAGACTGTATAGGTTTGGACGGTCGTTCGTTTAGAAGGTTCAGAAATTCGCCCCCTCTGTGGGTGAAAGCTAGCATGCTAACATCACACATTGAAAGTCAATGGGCGAACTCGCTAGCAGTTACACTTTATATATTCGTTTAACATTCAAATGTAGTTCTGCTTGTTTCTGAGCACAAGGATTTGAAGGAATTGTGTTTACTTAACTGTCCAGTGTATGCTAACAACTTAATTCACTTCTCAATTTCAAACAAACTTCACTGGAAGCTAATATTCGATGGTAGCTTCATTAGGTTGCTAACTAGCTAACTTTCTATCGTCAGTTTAACATAACCATGTACACATTCTGTTGTGAATCATGCAAACATAACAATCATTGCCTGTCTGTCCTGTCCATTGCAGGTGTTGGACACGTCTGTTGGATACACACACAGCAGAAGCACTGAACTGTGTACATTCTTTTGAATGTTTTGTTATTTAGCCTTATGTTTCAGAAAACCAGTTGTGAAGTGATCAGGTGCACACAGACACATAAAGCACAAAGCAGAGTTGTATGAGTATACTTTTTGTTTGAGCAAACTCTTTGAATAGGCTATATTGTGAATATTTTGTATGATCCTTTTTGTATATTCTCTGTCATTTGATTGATTAAACAAGTTAACTTTCTCAATACAGTCTGCTGTGTCTGAAAACTTAACTGAATAGGTAGGCTCATAATTAATTAGTCATTTTAGCTAATTATTACTAGTAATTATGAAGTAGGTTAATAATGCCTAACAATCTAGAGTTAATATTACTCTATTATTTTGAGTAACTTTATTGAAAAAATCTTGGGTAAACTGTACCTAATTTATTTAAGTATTTCATAACTGTTGTATGTAGGTAGTCTTTACTCAAAATAATAGATTGACTTTACCCAACCAAAGCAGATGCAAATCCTCACCTTCGATAAATTGGGTAAATTCTATAGGTTGTTTTTTACAGTGCATCAACCGTTCTAACCACAATTGTCTCCTACAAGCATTTTGTTTACACTTACCCCTTCTAACACACGCATTTTCCAGACATTTTTACATAAACATGGTTATGTTTAAAGCAACACTTATATTACACATTTCTTACTCAAAATATGATTATTTTCCAAATATGACATGTATGATTAAACTCAAAGCAGTTTAATTTTTACAGCAAGAATACATTTTTATACGCAAGCAAGGTTGTATTTATTTGCACAGAATAGCCAAATGCCAAAATATTCAGTAGGACTTTCATCACACTTTGGTTAGCTTGTGTTTTTGATATTACTTTGCGCATTTTATTCTGAGAAAAAAAATGACTTGCAATCTCACACATTTAATTTGACTCCAAGGTCTCCGTTGTCTTTTGGCAGTTTTGCCAGGTCCACTTTCTGGACGGCTTTTCAAAAGCCCACAAATGTGCCTGCCTGTTCATTGGCTTAGTATGCTCAGGTGTCCTCCGCCGATGACGATTACTACAAAATGGCGAAAAGCAGCCCAATTAATCAGTCGACCTCTATATGCTTTTTTCTCTTTATAATAAAGTTCCATGTTGTGTAATGCTTGCATTGTTGAGACCAGCAGCTGACAACAGTACTTATTCTTGATAATATGTTAATTTGTGGAAACTTCAATAATGATATTTGTGGACTACTGCACTGCAAAAACAGCTTATCTAGTAAAATCTAACCAAGTGTTATTAATCTTATATGAAGATCAAAACATCTAGTTGGTATTGTTTGCTGGTTGGTATTGACTTAGAATAGAATAGAATAGAATAGAATAGAATATATACTTTTTTGATCCCGTGAGGGAAATTCAGTTCTCTGCATTTAACCCAATTTAACCGAATTAGTGAACACACAGCACACAGTGAACACACAGTGAGGTGAATTACACAACCCAGAGCAGTGAGCTGCCTGCCCAACCAGCGGCGCTCAGGGAGCAGTGAGGGGTTAGGTGCCTTGCTCAAGGGCACTTCAGCCGTGGTGGACTGGTTGGGGATCGAACCGGCAACCCTCCGGTTACAAGCCCTTACCTAGCACTTACCTAGCGCTTTCTCATAAAATCATATGACTTAATTTAAGATTAGTTTGACCTCTTTTAAGAAGTCTCATCCTGAAAACAAGCAAATTTGCATGCAAATAAATTTGTCTTGATAAGTTAATTCTCCTGAATAAGTTAAGTATTAAGTATTCTTAAATTAAGTCAAAATGAACTTTCAATGGAGTGCTAGGTAAGTCTCTTCTTACTAAAATCAATACCAAACAGATTTTTTGATCTTGATATTAGATTCATAACTCTTTGTTAATTTTTTTTTTTTTGCAGTGTAACAGCACAATATGATACATAGATTTTTTTTTTTACGCCACAATTATTAATTGTTTGTATTAAGAATGTTTGATATGTGCATATACATACGTTTGTTCAGTTTAAGAAATATTTACAACAGTTTCATATTAAAGGAATAGTTCGGTATTTTACACTTTAAGCCCGTTTTCTGTATTGCCTAGCATGAAAACTGCGAAACTTGATCTAGAACATTGTTGAGGGCCAGTAAACACTCGGTGAGCTGCACATTTTTAAAAACTAATGTTTAGGAGTGTTTTAAGGACAGAATAGTCCATGCACAAAGCGAGCAATGTTAAAGCCATACAGAGCTCCATTCTAAAGCTGCCAAATTCCACAAACAGGCTCAATCGTCGAGATATGGTGTCAAACGCTCGTTTTCATGCTAGGCAATACAGAAAACGGGCTTAAAGTGTAAAATACCAAACTATTCATTTAAGAGAGAGACCTTAATTAATGAAATATGCCTTTTCTCCTGTTGTCTCTGTTGAAGATGGAGGATGGCCAGACGCTGTTTGACTACAATGTGGGTCTTAATGACATTGTTCAGCTCCTAATTCGCTCCCAGACTGATGCCCCAGACAGTCCTACCCTTAAGGAATGTGAAGATATGGCCAGCGCTCCTCTTCCATCCACAGTCACACCTATTGTAATTCCAACTTCTCCTTCGGCTGTAGCCACAGTCAACAACAACAGCAACAACAGCAGTAGTAACAGTCAGAAGAAGTCTGAGTCAGAGAAGTTTTGCAGTCTTCCGGTGGACAACCAGCCATCCACATCCAGCAAATCCTTCCTGATCGACCCTGGGATTGGGGTGTACAAGGTGAGACATTTAACAACGGATGGATAGCTGTGCTATTATAAATCATATTGGTATTGATGATACCTGCTTCAAGGAAGCTTTCATCTGCACTCTTGTTTTGGCTGTCATGTATAGCTCCTTAAGCTCCTTATAGCCATAGAGTGGTATCCTCCAGTTTTATTATGTAATTGTGCAACCTCTACTAAAGAAACCCAACCTTAAAAACTATATGCCTATCTCCAGTTACCATCTAATTTCAGACAAATTCCAGTCAAGCTTTAAATCACTGCATAGTGCGGACCGCAATCTGTCCTGCTAAAAGTTAACAATTAACATCCTTCTCTCAGTGAATTCTGGTTCTTGTAACCACTTTTTACTGGTTCAAACCCCTATTTTTCCAACAAATGAGATTTTGTTTCTTCCTCTTTTTCTCAGCTATTACTTGTGGTGTTCCCCAAGGCTCAGTTTTAGGACCAATATTGTTTTCCTTGTATATGTTACCTCTAGGCTACATAATTTGCCACCATACTGCATTTTATTGTCTTTGTACTTGTACTCTGTACTCTGTACAATGACAATAAAGTTTAATCTAATCCAATCTAATTCAAACTTGTAATTTCACTGCTATGCAGATGATACACAGTTGTACTTGTAGCCAAACCAAATATGCTGCCCTAGTGCATTATCAAGGTTATTGTGTAAAGTATGCTTTTGAAGTTGTTTCATTATCTTTTGCTTGTGTGTAGTTGCTGCTAGATTTTGACGAGTTTGTGATATTGCTTTAAAGCAGACTACTTGGCATGGGCTCACGCAAGCTGTCAAACACTGTCCACTAGCTCTGCTTTAAGCTCATCCATCTAGTGTTTATGTTAGCTAACTGTATCTGGATGTGGTGCTATCAGAGCACGATGTTAGACATGACGTGCAGTGATGGCTCGTGTCAAAAACGGAGATTTAATTGGCATCGCAAGGAAGCACTGAATTCCACGTTGTTATTCCATGACGTTACTACCGTTTACATTGGTGCCGGTGTCCTATTAGAGCCAGGTTTCGGCGCCCAACCCTAGTCATGACCCCATCTTAAGACTGTACAATACATTTGGTGACCTTTGTCAACTAGGGACACTATGGGTGCCTCTCATTATGCCTCCTCGATCCTCGATGCTCGATCCTCGAGGGGCGTTCCCACTGATCTATAACTAACACTGGATAGACTATCCCATTGTTTCCCCCCCATCATTCTTTATGTAGATCAGTGAGGATCGAGGCATCGAGGAGCGAGGGAGGACGTATAAACGCTGCATGAAACGCACCCTATAATTAGAAACACTTATGTGTATCAAAACTAAACTTGATATATGGACTAATGACGCCACCCTGAGGACATAAAATACATTTCCTGTCAAAACCAAAAGTCACCAAACAAGAGGTAACTGTACATCTCAGCCAGTCTCTTGTTACTAGACATGACACTTGCTATGACTGCTTTTGTCTGATGTACCAGTATTGAGTTGCCATGCTCCTGCTTAACTGCTGGGCCCCTCATTACTGCTGGCAGCTATATTTATTACAGTGCATGAAAATGCACTGTACTGTTCTTCCTAGTCTTCTACTTCAACTTCAACATTTTATTATTATAGTGCATGAAAATGCACTATACTGTTCTTCCAAGTCTTCCGCAACTTCTTATTATTACAGTGCATGAAAATGCACTGTACTGTTCTTCCTAGGCTTTTTATTACAGTGCACGAAAATGCACTGTACTGTTCTTCCTAGTCTTCTTCAACTTCATCTTCTTATTATTATTATAGTGCATGAAAATGCACTATACTGTTATTCCAAGTCTTCTTATTATTCAGGCATGCAAACTCCTCACCTTTCGGCGAAATTCGCCGTTTTGAATAAAAAATAGGTGACTTACATGATTCGTGCAGATCCGATGAGAAAATATTTAGGGGGGGTGGTTACTGAGTTTAACATTTTTCACCCCTGACCAGTTTGCATGCCTGATTATTATAGTGCATGAAAATGCACTATACTGTTCTTCCAAAGTATTCTTATTATTGCAGTGCATGAAAATGCACTGTACTGTTCTTCCTAGGCTTCTTCTTTTTCTTCTTCTTATTGAAAATGCACTATACTGTTATTACAGTGCATGAAAATGCACTGTACTGTTCTTCCTAGGCTTCAACTTCAACTTTTTATTATTATTCTTCTAACACACGATTTCTGTTAGAAATCATTAGTTAAGTTAGCTGATCAACCTGGTTAACATTGTTAACATAGTTAGCATTGTTAGCATTTTTTACCATAACTGTTAGAGATCATTAGCTAAGTAAACCAATCAACCTGGTTATCATTGTTAACATTTTAACACACCTTTTAGAAATCATTAGTTAAGTTACAACTGGAATTTTTAAGTTTAAACTGTCTACCTTCACACATCAACTGTCTTTAAACTATGCAACCACCATGTTTACCCTAGATACACCTTAGTAACCCTATCTACATTATCTATCTATATATTTTTGCATTTTCATGCACTGGTAATTCCATGGAATTGCATTTCTAGTTACAGTGCATGAAAATGCACTGTACTGTTCTTCCAAGGCTTCTTCTTCTTATTACAGTGCATGAAAATGCACTGTACTGTTCTTCCTCGGTCTTCTTCTTCTTATTACAGTGCATGAAAATGCACTGTACTGTTCTTCCTATTCTTCTTATTATTACAGTGCATGAAAATGCACTGTACTGTTCTTCCTAGGTTTCTTATTATTCCAACTTCTTCTAACGCTCGCAATTCAGCTTGAACCGTTTAACGTAGAAACTTGATTCAAACTTTGTTACGTAGGTCTTACTAAGGAGACCTGTGCAATATATTTTTCAACTTTGTAACTTTTATACTTTTTGAACTGTAAATTAAAAACTATTAAACATTTCCCCATAGACTTAACATTGCTCATTATGACATCACGGCAGCAATTAGAATGTTACGCCAGGTGGCCAGTCCAGGTGCAGCAGCTCTCTCTCTCTCTCAGGCTTTAAACTGGCTCTCTTGAGACTACACTTTCTGTTCCCCTGTATCAACGGTATCAACATAAGTCTTCCTAATTCCATCCAACTTTCTATCCATTCATCTTCTTCAAACCATTCACTCATCCACCCATTCTAAACAGTCTGCCTATCAACATCAATTAGACGATCTACATTCAACTTTGAAACAATCTACTCTGTCTCAGGCCTGGCTCTCTTAAGACTAGCCAGTTAAATTGATTACACCTGTATCTGTATCCACTACTCTCTCAGTAGAGAGCTGTGTCTCTCCATTCTACAAGAATATAAGGCACATTCCATCCAACTTTCTATCCATTCATCTTCTTCAGACCATTCACTCATCCACCCATTAAACTGTTTATCAACATCCATTAAACTCTCTGTCTATCAACATTAATTAGACTAGCTACATTCAACTTTTAAATGATTTACTCTGTCTCAGGCTTTAAGCGTACACTCTGGCTCTCTTAAGACTAGCCAGTTAAATTGATTACACCTGTATCAACAACTCTCAGAGAGCTGTATCAGTGTCTCTCTTAACAAGAATATAAGGCACATTCCATCCAACCTTCTATCCATTCATCTTCTTCAGACCATTCACTCATCCACCCATTAAACTGTCAATCAATATCTATTAAACAATCTGCCTATCAACATCCATTAAACATTCTATCTATCAACATTAATTAGACTATCTACATACAACTTTTAAAGTATTTACTGTGGGTGCCTCTCAAGCAGCGTTTATATGCCCTCCCTCGCTCCTCGATCCTCAATGATCTACATAAAGAAAGATCAGTGAGGATCGAGGAGCGAGAGAGGACGCGTAAACACTATATGAGAGGCACCTTCTGTCTCAGGCTTTAAGTATACAATCTCATTAAGACTACAGATCCTGTTTCACTACTTCCTTTGTCCACAACTGTTTCAAAATAAAGGTCCTCACTGCAATAATACACTATTAAATCATTTAACCATTGTAACTACTCAACTATTTAACTGTTCAACCATTCCAACTGTCAGTTATCAACTAGAACTATGCCTCCAGTCAACTACACGAAAACTCCATGTACCTAGCAACCAATATATCAACCATTAAAATTAAGTGTTTATGACCGTTTCCATAGCAACCAACATGATTATACTGCAGTAACTTCTTGTTTCCTGATAGTGGCCACCATGGATACCCTAGCAACAAATGTTTCAAAATAAAAGTCCTCACTAGCAAGTTAGCATGGTTAGCATAGTTAACATAGTTAGCATTTTTAGCATAACTGCAAAAAACATCAACTAAGTTAGCTAATCAACATGGTTAGCATTGTTAGCAATTTTAGCATTGTTAGCATTTTTAGCATTATTGCTAGAAATCATCAGTTAAGTTAGCTAATCAACCTGGTTAGCATTGTTAGTTTAAGTTAGCATTGTTACCATAGTTAGCATTGCTAGCATAGTTAGCATGTTTAGCATAACTGCTAGAAATCATTAGCTAAGTTAGCTAATCAACCTGGTTAACACTGTGAGCATAGTTAGCATAGTTAACATTTTTACCATTACTGCATGAAATCAGTAGCTAAGTTAACCAATCAACCTGGTTATCATTGTTACCATAGTTAACATTTTAACATGAATAGTAATCATTAGTTAAGTTAGAACTGGGAATGTTTCAGCTTTAAACTGTCTACCTTCACACTATCAACTCTCTGTAAACTATGCAACCACCATGTTTACCCTAGCTACACCTTAGTAACCATATCTACATTATCTATCTATTTTTGCATTTTCATGCACTGGTAATTCCTTGGAATTGCATTTCTAGTTATTATTACAGTGCATGAAAATGCACTGTACTGTTCTTCCTAGGTTTCTTATTATTCCAACTTCTTCTAACGCTCGCAATTCAGCTTGAACCGTTTAACGTAGAAACTTGATTCAAACTTTGTTACATAGGTCTTACTAAGGAGACCTGTGCAATATATTTTTCAACTTTGTAACTTTTATACTTTTTAAACTGTAAATTAAAAACTATTAAACATTTCCCCATAGACTTAACATTGCTCATTATGACATCACGGCAGCAATTAGAATGTTACGCCAGGTGGCCAGTCCAGGTGCAGCAGCTCTCTCTCTCTCTCTCTCTCTCTCTCTCAGGCTTTAAACTGGCTCTCTTGAGACTACATTTTCTGTTCCCCTGTATCAACGGTATCAACATAAGTCTTCCTAATTCCATCCAACTTTCTATCCATTCATCTTCTTCAAACCATTCAATCCACCCATTCTAAACAGTCTGCCTATCAACATCAATTAGACGATCTACATTCAACTTTGAAACAATCTACTCTGTCTCAGGCCTGGCTCTCTTAAGACTAGCCAGTTAAATTGATTACACCTGTATCTGTATCCACTACTCTCTCAGTAGAGAGCTGTGTCTCTCCATTCTACAAGAATATAAGGCACATTCCATCCAACTTTCTATCCATTCATCTTCTTCAGACCATTCACTCATCCACCCATTAAACTGTTTATCAACATCCATTAAACTCTCTGTCTATCAACATTAATTAGACTAGCTACATTCAACTTTTAAATGATTTACTCTGTCTCAGGCTTTAAGCGTACACTCTTGATTACACCTGTATCAACAACTCTCAGAGAGCTGTATCAGTGTCTCTCTTAACAAGAATATAAGGCACATTCCATCCAACCTTCTATCCATTCATCTTCTTCAGACCATTCACTCATCCACCCATTAAACTGTCAATCAATATCTATTAAACAATCTGCCTATCAACATCCATTAAACATTATATCTATCAACATTAATTAGACTATCTACATACAACTTTTAAAGTATTTACTGTGGGTGCCTCTCAAGCAGCGTTTATATGCCCTCCCTCGCTCCTCGATCCTCAATGATCTACATCAGTGGTCGGCAATAGGCGGCCCGCGGGCCAGATGCGGCCCGCAAGCGAAAAACATCTGGCCCGTGAGATCTTTTGAACCAGAGAATGAAAAAAAAAAAAAAAACTTTTTAAAAATCGGACTGCCAGTCTCAAACATGCTCTTTATTTTGAAACGTAACTTTCCAGAACAGAAGAATTTCAATCAATCTAAATGCTTAGATATTTGTCTCATCTGAATACGAGTGAAGCACGCAGCGAGGTGCAGCGTGAACGCACAACATGCAAAATCAAAATGAAGTCAGTGGACAGCGCTGGTTCTCAAATTCCAAGCTAGTCCCTAAAACACATGTTGTCATTCAAACAACGGACATAGGCTTATGGTGATAATTAAAACACGACTTCTTTTAAACAGGCCTGATATCAAACAGACAATTTACGCACATAGAACTGTGAAAAGTAAAACACGAGTTTCAAACATTAATAGCGTGCGTGTTATTTAGGAACGCAACCTTTAAATTAGCATGCTTACTTTCGTGGTGCCGTCTTGTACTCTTTGCATGCAGAGAAACCCTCGTTAGTTGTTACAGATCAGGCATGTGGGCTTTGCATTAATACAATTAGGGAGGATGAAGGCATAGTTCTCTGTCCATTCATCATTAAAGATCCTGTTTTCGCTGTTAACTTTTCTCTTCAGATTTTTTCATTGTGCCATTTTTTGACAGCTAACAGCAACGCGTGGAAATGTTTTTCTGGTGTTTTTTATAATTATTTTTTAAAGACACAGGCATATAATAGCGCCCCCAATGACCAGTCGACAAATTTAACCTACATCAGCCTGCTTGAATGTCTCTGCTCTGTCATTTCAAGAGCGCCTATCATTTTTACCTCCTCCGATATTAAAGGGTCACTGCACCCTAAAATAGGTTTTTTGAGCTGTTGATTGATTGAAAATACTCATAAGTGGTGAACTGTACTATTACCAGGGTTAATATTGACAAAAATCGTGTTTCTCGACAAAAGTAACATTTCGTCTGATTTTGTATTGGAGATATTGCTCTCTCGCGCATACTACCGTTTGAAAACATGCCATGGCATGTTGGTCCAAAATACTATTGGAATGCTGACGTTGTCCTGCACTTCTAGTCCGATACTACGTCACCGGGTCGTTACAAATTAGGACTGAAACGCCCCAACACCTGCTGCCCTGATTAGCCTACCTGTGATAAGCCATGTCTGCAGCACTCATTCCCTGATTGACACGAAATCACCATGGTTGATTGGTTGCAGCAGTGCTGCACTCTCTCTCCAAAATTTCAGAACGTCTCGCCCATTTTGAAAGCCGTTTTCAGAAATGTGAAGTGGGTGGAGTTATGGGGTGAAGTGACTCTTTAATTAATTAAATTAGCCATTGTTTTGGTTGTGAACTTGTGGCCCGCTATGTAATGGCTCGGAAAATATCTGGCCCGAGGCCAAACTTAATTGCCGACCCCTGATCTACATAAAGAAAGATCAGTGAGGATCGAGGAGCGAGAGAGGACGCGTAAACACTATATGAGAGGCACCTTCTGTCTCAGGCTTTAAGCATACAATCTCATTAAGACTACAGATCCTGTTTCACTACTTCCTCTGTCCACAACTGTTTCAAAATAAAGGTCCTCACTGCAATAATACACTATTAAATCATTTAACCATTGTAACTACTCAACTATTTAACTGTTCAACCATTCCAACTGTCAGTTATCAACTAGAACTATGCCTCCAGTCAACTACACGAAAACTCCATGTACCTAGCAACCAATATATCAACCATTAAAATTAAGTGTTTATGACCGTTTCCATAGCAACCAACATGATTATACTGCAGTAACTTCTTGCTTCCTGATAGTGGCCACCATGGATACCCTAGCAACAAATGTTTCAAAATAAAAGTCCTCACTAGCAAGTTAGCATGGTTAGCATAGTTAACATAGTTAGCATTTTTAGCATAACTGCAAAAAACATCAACTAAGTTAGCTAATCAACCTGGTTAGCATTGTTAGCAATTTTAGCATTGTTAGCATAGTTAGCATTTTTAGCATTATTGCTAGAAATCATCAGTTAAGTTAGCTAATCAACCTGGTTAGCATTGTTAGTTTAAGTTAGCATTGTTACCATAGTTAGCATTGCTAGCATAGTTAGCATGTTTAGCATAACTGCTAGAAATCATTAGCTAAGTTAGCTAATCAACCTGGTTAACACTGTGAGCATAGTTAGCATAGTTAACATTTTTACCATTACTGCATGAAATCAGTAGCTAAGTTAACCAATCAACCTGGTTATCATTGTTACCATAGTTAACATTTTAACATGAATAGTAATCATTAGTTAAGTTAGAACTGGGAATGTTTCAGCTTTAAACTGTCTACCTTCACACTATCAACTCTCTGTAAACTATGCAACCACCATGTTTACCCTAGCTACACCTTAGTAACCATATCTACATTATCTATCTATTTTTGCATTTTCATGCACTGGTAATTCCTTGGAATTGCATTTTTATTATTTTTCTTTTTCTTCCAACGCTCGCAATTCAGCTTGAACCGTTTAACGTAGAAACTTGATTCAAACTTTGCTACGTAGGTCTTACTAAGGAGACCTGTGCAATATATTTTTAAACTTTGTAACTTTTATACTTTTTAAACTGTAAATTAAAAACTATTAAACATTTCCCCATAGACTTAACATTGCTCATTATGACATCACGGCAGCAATTAGAATGTTACGCCAGGTGGCCAGTCCAGGTGCAGCAGCTCCTCTCTCTCTCTCAGGCACACTGGCTCTCTTGAGACTACATTTTCTGTTCCCCTGTATCAACTGTATCAACATAAGTCTTCCTAATTCCATCCAACTTTCTATCCATTCATCTTCTTCAAACCATTCACTCATCCACCCATTCTAAACAGTCTGCCTATCAACATCAATTAGACGATCTACATTCAACTTTTAAACAATCTACTCTGTCTCAGGCTTTAAGGATACACTCTGGATTTTAAGACTAGCCAGTTAAATTGATTACACCTGTATCTGTATCCACCACTCTCAGTAGAGAGCTGTGTCTCTCCACTCTACAAGAATATAAGGCACATTCCATCCAACTTTCTATCCATTCATCTTCTTCAGACCATTCACTCATCCACCCATTAAACTGTCTATCAACATCTATTAAACAATCTGCCTATCAACATCCATTAAACTCTCTGTCTATCAACATTAATTAGACTATCTACATTCAACTTTTAAATGATTTACTCTGTCTCTCTGGCTCTCTTAAGACTAGCCAGTTAAATTGATTACACCTGTATCAACTACTCTCACAGAGCTGTATCAGTGTCTCTCTTAACAAGAATATAAGGCACATTCCATCCAACCTTCTATCCATTCATCTTCTTCAGACCATTCACTCATCCACCCATTAAACTGTCAATCAATATCTATTAAACAATCTGCCTATCAACATCCATTAAACATTCTGTCTATCAACATTAATTAGACTATCTACATACAACTTTTAAAGTATTTACTGTGGGTGCCTCTCAAGCAGCGTTTATATGTCCTCCCTCGCTCCTCGCTCCTCACTGATCTACATAAAGAAAGATAGAAGAAGGGCTAGACTATCCCATTGTTGCCGCTCCATCATTCTTTATGTAGATCAGTGAGGATCGAGGAGCGAGAGAAGACACGTAAACGCTATATGAGAGGCACCTTCTGTCTAAGACTTTAAGCATACAATCTCATTAAGACTACAGATCCTGTTTCACTACTTCCTCTGTCCACAACTGTTTCAAAATAAAAGTCCTCACTGCAATAATACACTATTAAATCATTTAACCATTGAAACTACTCAACTATTGAACTGTTCAACCATTCCAACTGTCAGTTATCATCCACTATGCCTCCGGTCAACTACATGAAACCTCCATGTACCTAGCAACCAACATAGCAACCATTAAAATTAAGTGTTTATGACCGTTTCCATAGCAACCAACATGATTATACTGCAGTAACTTCTTGTTTCCTGATAGTGGCCACCATGGATACCCTAGCAACAAATGTTTCAAAATAAAAGTCCTCACTAGCAAGTTAGCTAGTTAGCATGGTTAGCATTGTTAGCATAGTTAGCATTTTTAGCATAACTGCAAAAAATCATTAACTAAGTTAGCTAATCAAACTGGTTAGCATTGTTAGCAAATTTAGCATTGTTAGCATAGTTAGCATTTTTAGCATTACTGCTAGAAATCATCGGATAAGTTAGCTAATCAACCTGGTTAGCATTGTTAGTAAAGTTAGCATTGCTAGCATAATTAGCATTTTTAGCATAACTGCTAGAAATCATTAGCTAAGTTAGCTAATCAACATTTTAACATGAATATAAATCATTAGTTAAGTTAGAACTGGAATGTTTCATCTACTGTCTACCTTCACACTATCAACTCTCTGTAAACTATGCAACCACCATGTTTACCCTAGCTACATCTTAGTAACCATATCTACATTATCTATCTATTTTTGCATTTTCATGCACTGGTAATTCCTTGGAATTGCATTTCTAGTTAAACTTCTTCTTCTAACGCTCGCAATTCAGCTTCAACCGTTTAACGTAGAAACTTCATTCAAACTTTGTTGCGTAGGTCTTGCTTATGCCATATGTGCTTTGTATTTTTCAACTTTGTAACTTTTATACTTTTTAAACTATTAGTTAAAAACTATCGCCATTTCCCCCATAGACTTAACATTGCTCATTATGACATCACGGCAGCAATTAGAATGTTACCCCAGCTGGTCAGCCACCTGGGCACGAACTGTCAGTTTCTCTCAGGCTCCTCTCTGAAGACTACATATTCTGTTCCCCTGTATCCTCTGCGCACAACAGTATCAAAATAAGTCCTCCTAATTCCATCCAACTTTATATCCATTCATCTTCTTCAAACCATTCACTCATCCACCCATTCTAAACAGTCTGCCTATCAACAACATCAATTAGACGCTCTACATTGAACTTTTAAACAATCTACTCTGTCTCAGGCTGGCTCTCTTAAGACTAGCCAGTTAAATTGATTACACCTGTATCTGTATCCACTACTCTCAGTAGAGAGCTGTGTCTCTCCATTCTACAAGAATATAAGGCACATTCCATCCAACATTCTATCCATTCATCTTCTTCAGACCATTCACTCATCCACCCATTAAACTGTCTATCAACATCTATTAAACAATCTGTCTATCAACATCCATTAAACTCTCTGTCTATCAACATTAATTAGACTATCTACATTCAACTTTTAAATGATTTACTCTGTCTCAGGCTTTAAGATACTATGGCTCTCTTAAGACTAGCCAGTTAAATTGATTACACCTGTATCAACTACTCTCAGAGAGCTATATCAGTGTCTCTCTTAACAAGAATATAAGGCACATTCCATCCAACCTTCTATCCATTCATCTTCTTCAGACCATTCACTCATCCACCCATTAAACTGTCAATCAATATCTATTAAACAATCTGCCTATCAACATCCATTAAACATTCTGTCTATCAACATTAATTAGACTATCTACATACAACTTTTAAAGTATTTACTCTGGGTACCTCTCAAGCAGCGTTTATATGTCCTCCCTCGCTCCTCGATCCTCAATGATCTACATAAAGAAAGATAGAAGAAGGGCTACACTATCCCATTGTTGCCGCTCCATCATTCTTTATGTAGATCAGTGAGGATTGAGGAGCGAGAGAGGACGCGTAAACGCTATATGCGAGGCACCTTCTGTCTCAGGCTTTAAGCATACAATCTCATTAAGACTACAGATCCTGTTTCACTACTTCCTCTGTCCACAACTGTTTCAAAATAAAGGTCCTCACTGCAATAATACACTATTAAATCATTTAACCATTGTAACTACTCAACTATTTAACTGTTCAACCATTCCAACTGTCAGTTATGAACTATGCCTCCAGTCAACTACACGAAAACTCCATGTACCTAGCAACCAACATAGCAACCATTACAATTAAGCGTTTATGACCGTTTCCATAACAACCAACATGATTATACTGCAGTAACTTCTTGTTTCCTGATAGTGGCCACCATGGATACCCTAGCAACAAATGTTTCAAAATAAAAGTCCTCACTAGCAAGTTAGCTAGTTAGCATGGTTAGCAATTTTAACATTGTTAGCATAGTTAGCATTTTTAGCATTATTGCTAGAAATCATCAGTTAAGTTAGCTAATCAACCTGGTTAGCATTGTTAGTTTAAGTTAGCATTGTTACCATAGTTAGCATTTTTAGCATAACTGCTAGAAATCATTAGCTAAGTTAGCTAATCAACCTGGTTAGCACTGTGATCATAGTTAGCATAGTTAACATTTTTACCATTACTGCATGAAATCAGTAGCTAAGTTAACCAATCAACCTGGTTATCATTGTTACCATAGTTAACATTTTAACATGAATAGTAATCATTAGTTAAGTTAGAACTGGGAATGTTTCAGCTTTAAACTGTCTACCTTCACACTATCAACTCTCTGTAAACTATGTAACCACCATGTTTACCCTAGCTACACCTTAGTAACCATATCTACATTATCTATCTATTTTTGCATTTCATGCACTGGTAATTCCTTGGAATTGCATTTCTAGTTCTTCTTCTAACGCACGCAATTCAGCTTCAACCGCTTAACGTAGAAACTCCATTCAAATTTTGTCGCGTAGGTCTTACTTACGCGATGTGGGCTTTGTATTTTTCAACTTTGTAACTTTTATACTTTTTAAACTATTAGTTAAAAACTATTACAATTTCCCCCATAGACTTAACATTGCTCATTATGACATCACGGCAGCAATTAGAATCTTACGCCAGGTGGCCGGCCACCTGGGCACCAACTGTCAGTTTCTCTGGCTTTAAGCATACAGTCTCTCAGAAGACTACATATCCTGTTAACTGTTTCCTCTGTCCACAACTGTTTCAAAATAAAAGTCCTCAATGCAATAATACACTATTAAATCATTTAACCATTGAAACTACTCAACTATTGAACTGTTCAACCATTCCAACTGTCAGTTATCATCCACTATGCCTCCAGTCAACTACATGAAACCTCCATGTACCTAGCAACCAACATAGCAACCATTAAAATTAAGCTTTTATGACAGTTTCCATAGCAACCGACATGATTATAGTACAGTAACTTCTTTATTTCTGATAGTGGCCATCATGGATACCCCAGCAACAAATGTTTCAAAATAAAAGTCCTCACTAGCAAGTTAGCTAGTTAGCATGGTTAGCATTGTTAGCATAGTTAGCATTTTTAGCATAACTGCTAGAAATCATTAGCTAAGTTAGCTAATCAACCTGGTTAGCATAGTTAGCATTATTAGCATTTTTAGCATAACTGCTAGAAATCATCAACTAAGTTAGCTAATCAACCTCGTTAGCATAGTTAGCATAGTAAGCATTTTTACATAACTGCTAAAAATCATTAGCCAGGTTAGCTAATCTGGTAATCAGGTTAGCTATTTCAATTTCAAACTGAAATATTCGCACTATCAACTTTCAAAAACTATAAAACCACCATGTCTACCCTAGCAACACCTTAGTAACCATATCTACATGATTTATCTGTGCATTTTTGCATTTTCATGCACTCGTAATTTCCTTGGAATTACATTCTCTAGTTATTACAGTGCATGAAAATGCACTGTACTGTTCTTCCTCGGTCTTCTTCTTCTTATTACAGTGCATGAAAATGCACTGTACTGTTCTTCCTAGGCTTTTTCTTATTATTCTTCTTCTAACGCAGCCAATTCAGCTTCAACCGCTTAACGTAGAAACACCATTCAAATTTTGTCGCGTAGGTCTTACTTACGCGATGTGGGCTTTGTATTTTTCAACTTTGTAACTTTTATACTTTTTAAACTATTAGTTAAAAACTATTACAATTTCCCCCATAGACTTAACATTGCTCATTATGACATCATGGCAGCAATTAGAATCTTACTCCAGCTGGTCAGCCACCTGGGCACCAACTGTCAGTTTCTCTCAGGCTAGAGCATACAATCTCATACAAGTGCATACAATCTCTCTGAAGACTACATATTCTGTTCCCCTGTATCCTCTGCGCACAACAGTATCAAAATAAGTCCTCCTAATTCCATCCAACTTTATATCCATTCATCTTCTTCAAACCATTCACTCATCCACCCATTCTAAACAGTCTGCCTATCAACATCAATTAGACGCTCTACATTCAACTTTTAAACAATCTACTCTGTCTCAGGCTGGCTCTCTTAAGACTAGCCAGTTTAATTGATTACACCTGTATCTGTATCCACTACTCTCAGTAGAAAGCTGTGTCTCTCCATTCTACAAGAATATAAGGCACATTCCATCCAACATTCTATCCATTCATCTTCTTCAGACCATTCACTCATCCACCCATTAAACTGTCTATCAACATCTATTAAACAATCTGTCTATCAACATCCATTAAACTCTCTGTCTATCAACATTAATTAGACTATCTACATACAACTTTTAAATTATTTACTCTGTCTCAGGCTTTAAGAGTACACTCTGGCTCTCTTAAGACTAGCCAGTTAAATTGATTACACCTGTGTCAACTACTCTCAGAGAGCTGTATCAGTGTCTCTCTTAACAAGAATATAAGGCACATTCCATCCAACCTTCTATCCATTCATCCTCTTCAGACCATTCACTCATCCACCCATTAAACTGTAAATCAATATCTATTAAACAATCTGCCTATCAACATCCATTAAACATTCTGTCTATCAACATTAATTAGACTATCTACATACAACTTTTAAAGTATTTACTGTGGGTCCCTCTCAAGCAGCGTTTATATGTCCTCCCTCGCTCCTCGATCCTCAATGATCTACATAAAGAAAGATAGAAGAAGGGCTAGGCTATCCCATTGTTGCCGCTCCATCATTCTTTATGTAGATCAGTGAGGAGCGAGAGAGGACGCGTAAACGCTATATGAGAGGCACCTTCTGTCTCAGGCTTTAAGCATACAATCTCATTAAGACTACAGATCCTGTTTCACTACTTCCTCTGTCCACAACTGTTTCAAAATAAAGGTCCTCACTGCAATAATACACTATTAAATCATTTAACCATTGAAACTACTCAACTATTGAACTGTTCAACCATTCCAACTGTCAGTTATCATCAACTATGCCTCCAGTCAACTACATGAAACCTCCATGTACCTAGCAACCAACATAGCAACCATTAAAATTAAGTGTTTATGACCGTTTCCATAGCAACCAACATGATTATACTGCAGTAACTTCTTGTATGGTGGCCACCATGGATACCCTAGCAACAAATGTTTCAAAATAAAAGTCCTCACTAGCAAGTAAGCTAGTTAGCATGGTTGGCATTGTTAGCATAGTTAGCATTTTTAGCATAACTGCAAAAAATCATCAACTAAGTTAGCTAATCAACCTGGTTAGCATTGTTAGCAAATTTAGCATTGTTAGCATTTTTAGCATTACTGCTAGAAATCATCAGTTAAGTTAGCTAATCAACCTGGTTAGCATTGTTAGTAAAGTTAGCATTGCTAGCATAATAAGCATTTTAAGCATAACTGCTAGAAATCATTAGCTAAGTTAGCTAATAAACATTTTAACATGAATAGAAATCATTAGTTAAGTTAGAACTGGAACGTTTCATCTTTAAACTGTCTACCTTCACACTATCAACTCTCTAAACTATGCAACCACCATGTTTACCCTAGCTACACCTTAGTAACCATATCTACATTATCTATCTATTTTTGCATTTTCATGCACTGGTAATTCCTTGGAATTGCATTTCTAGTTATTATTCTTCTTCTAACGCTCTTAATGGAGCTTCAACCGTTTAACGTAGAAACTTCATTCAAACTGCGCTGCGTAGGTCTTACTTAGGCCATGGGAGCTTTGTATTTTTCAACTTTGTAACTTTTATACTTTTTGAACTATTAATTAAAAACTATTAAAATTTCCCCATAGACTTAACATTGCGATTATGACATCATAATAGGGCAATTAGAATCTTATGCCAGGTGGCCAGGCCAGCTGCAGCAGCTCTCTCTCTCTCAGGCTTTAAGCATACAATCTCTCTGAAGACTACATATCCTGTTTCCTCTGTCCACAACTGTTTCAAAATAAAAGTCCTCACTGCAATAATACACTATTAAATCATTTAACCATTGAAACTACTCAGCTATTTAACTGTTCAACCATTCCAACTGTCAGTTATCATCAACTATGCCTCCAGTCAACTACATGAAACCTCCATGTACCTAGCAACCAACATAGCAACCATTGAAATTAAGCGTTTATGACCGTTTCCATAGCAACCAACATGATTATACTGCAGTAACTTCTTGTTTCCTGATAGTGGCCACCATGGATACCCTGGCAACAAATGTTTCAAAATAAAAGTCCTCACTAGCAAGTTAGCTAGTTACCATGGTTAGCATAGTTAGCATTGTTAGCATTTTTAGCATAACTGCTAGAAATGATTAGCTAAGTTAGCTAATCAACCTGGTTAGCATTTTTAGCGTAGTTAACATTGTTAGCATAGTTAGCATTTTTAGCATAACAGCAAAAAATCATCACGTAAGTTAGCTAATCAACCTGGTTAGCATTGTTAGCAATTTTAGCATTGTTAGCATAGTTAGCATTTTTAGCATTATTGCTAGAAATCATCAGTTAAGTTAGCTAAACAACCTGGTTAGCACTGTGAGCATAGTTAGCATAGTTAACGTTTTTACCATAACTGCATGAAATCAGTAGCTAAGTTAACAATCAACCTGGTTATCATTGTGACCATAGTTATCATTTTAACAGGAATATAAATCATTAGTTAAGTTAGAACTGGAATGTTTCAGCTTTAAACTGTCTACCTTCACACTATCAACTCTCTGTAAACTATGCAACCACCATGTTTACCCTAGCTACACCTTAGTAACCATATCCACATCATCTATCTATTTTTGCATTTTCATGCACTGGTAATTCCTTGGAATTGCATTTCTAGTTACAGTGCATGAAAATGCACTGTACTGTTCTTCCTAGGCTTCTTATTATTAAACTTCTTCTTCTAACGCTCGCAATTCAGCTTCAACCGTTTAACGTAGAAACTTCATTCAAACTTTGTTGCGTAGGTCTTGCTTATGCCATATGTGCTTTGTATTTTTCAACTTTGTAACTTTTATACTTTTTAAACTATTAGTTAAAAACTATCACCATTTCCCCCATAGACTTAACATTGCTCATTATGACATCACGGCAGCAATTAGAATGTTACCCCAGCTGGTCAGCCACCTGGGCACCAACTGTCAGTTTCTCTCAGGCTCCTCTCTGAAGACTACATATTCTGTTCCCCTGTATCCTCTGTGCACAACAGTATCAAAATAAGTCCTCCTAATTCCATCCAACTTTATATCCATTCATCTTCTTCAAACCATTCACTCATCCACCCATTCTAAACAGTCTGCCTATCAACAACATCAATTAGACGCTCTACATTGAACTTTTAAACAATCTACTCTGTCTCAGGCTGGCTCTCTTAAGACTAGCCAGTTAAATTGATTACACCTGTATCTGTATCCACTACTCTCAGTAGAGAGCTGTGTCTCTCCATTCTACAAGAATATAAGGCACATTCCATCCAACATTCTATCCATTCATCTTCTTCAGACCATTCACTCATCCACCCATTAAACTGTCTATCAACATCTATTAAACAATCTGTCTATCAACATCCATTAAACTCTCTGTCTATCAACATTAATTAGACTATCTACATTCAACTTTTAAATTATTTACTCTGTCTCAGGCTTTAAGAGTACTCTGGCTCTCTTAAGACTAGCCAGTTAAATTGATTACACCTGTGTCAACTACTCTCAGAGAGCTGTATCAGTGTCTCTCTTAACAAGAATATAAGGCACATTCCATCCAACCTTCTATCCATTCATCTTCTTCAGACCATTCACTCATCCACCCATTAAACTCTCAATCAATATAAAACAATCTGCCTATCAACATCCATTAAACATTCTATCTATCAACATTAATTAGACTATCTACATACAACTTTTAAAGTATTTACTGTGGGTCCCTCTCAAGCAGCGTTTATATGTCCTCCCTCGCTCCTCGATCCTCAATGATCTACATAAAGAAAGATAGAAGAAGGGCTAGACTATCCCATTGTTGCCGCTCCATCATTCTTTATGTAGATCAGTGAGGAGCGAGAGAGGACGCGTAAACGCTATGAGAGGCACCTTCTGTCTCAGGCTTTAAGCATACAATCTCATTAAGACTACAGATCCTGTTTCACTACTTCCTCTGTCCACAACTGTTTCAAAATAAAGGTCCTCACTGCAATAATACACTATTAAATCATTTAACCATTGAAACTACTCAACTATTGAACTGTTCAACCATTCCAACTGTCAGTTATCATCCACTATGCCTCCAGTCAACTACATGAAACCTCCATGTACCTAGCAACCAACATAGCAACCATTAAAATTAAGCGTTTATGACCGTTTCCATAGCAACCAACATGATTATACTGCAGTAACTTCTTGTTTCCTGATAGTGGCCACCATGGATACCCTAGCAACAAATGTTTCAAAATAAAAGTCCTCACTAGCAAGTTAGCTAGTTAGCATAGTTAGCATTGTTAACATAGTTAGCATTTTTAGCATAACTGCTAGAAATCATCGGTTAAGTTAGCTAATCAACCTGGTTAGCATTGTTAGTAAAGTTAGCATTGCTAGCATAATAAGCATTTTTAGCGTAACTGCTAGAAATCATTAGCTAAGTTAGCTAATCAACATTTTAACATGAATAGAAATCATTAGTTAAGTTAGAACTGGAATGTTTCATCTTTAAACTGTCTACCTTCACACTATCAACTCTCTGTAAACTATGCAACCACCATGTTTACCCTAGCTACACCTTAGTAACCATATCTACATTATCTATCTATTTTTGCATTTTCATGCACTGGTAATTCCTTGGAATTGCATTTCTAGTTATTATTCTTCTTCTAACGCACGCAATTCAGCTTCAACCGCTTAACGTAGAAACTCCATTCAAATTTTGACGCGTAGGTCTTACTTGCGCGATGTGGGCTTTGTATTTTTCAACTTTGTAACTTTTATACTTTTTAAACTATTAGTTAAAAATTATAACAATTTCCCCCATAGACTTAACATGGCTCATTATGACATCACGGCAGCAATTAGAATGTTATCCCAGCTGGTCAGCCACCTGGGCACCAACTGTCAGTTTCTCTCAGGCTTTACAATCTCTCTGAAGACTTTCTGTTCCCCTGTATCCTCTGCGCACAACAGTATCAAAATAAGTCCTCCTAATTCCATTCAACTTTATATCCATTCATCTTCTTCAAACCATTCACTCATCCACCCATTCTAAACAGTCTGCCTATCAACATCAACTAGAAATGCAATTCCAAGGAATTACCAGTGCATGAAAATGCAAAAAAATGTAGATATGGCTACTAAGGTGTAGCTAGGGTAAACATGGTGGTTGCATAGTTTAAAGAGAGTTGATAGTGTTAAGGTAGACATTTTAAAGCTTAAACATTCCTGTTCTAACTTAACTAATAATTTCTAACAGGTAT
Source organism: Sardina pilchardus (assembly GCF_963854185.1). Classification (NCBI taxonomy): domain Eukaryota; kingdom Metazoa; phylum Chordata; class Actinopteri; order Clupeiformes; family Clupeidae; genus Sardina; species Sardina pilchardus. Next base: position 32,365,903 of record NC_085007.1, read on the forward strand.
TCTAAAATGTTAACTATGCTAACAATGCTAACCAGGTTGATAAGTTAACTTAGCTGATAATTTCTAGCAGTAATGCTAAAAATGCTAACTATGCTAACATTGCTAACTATGTTAACAATGCTAACCAGGTTGATTAGCTAACTTAGCTAATCATTTTAGCAGTTGTGCTAAACATGCTAACTATGCTAACAATGTTAACTATGCTAACAATGCTAACCAGGTTGATTAGCTAACTTAGCTAATCATTTTTAGCAGTTATGCTAAAAATGCTAACTATGCTAACAATGCTAACCATGCTAACAATGCTAACTTGCTAGTGAGGACTTTTATTTTGAAACAGTAGTTGCTAGGGTATCCATGGTGCCCACTATCAGGAATAAAGAAGTTACGAAAGTATAATCATGTTTGTTGCTATGGAAACTGTCAAAAACGCTTAATTTTAATGGTTGCTATGTTGGTTGCTAGGTACATGGAGGTTTTATGTAGTTGAATGGAAGCATAGTTGATGATAACTGACAGTTGGAATCGTTGAACAGTTCAATAGATGAGTAGTTTCAATGGTTAAATGATTTAATAGTGTATTATTGCAGCGAGGACTTTTATTTTGAAACAGTTGTGGACAGAGGAAACAGTTAACAGGATATGTAGTCTTCACAGAGAGATTGTCTGCTTAATAGCCTGAGAGAGAGAGGGCTGCTGCAGGTGGGGCTGGCCACCTGGCATAAGATTCTAATTGCTCAACGACCCGATTGTGATGTCATAGAGGCCAATGTTAAGTCTATGGGGCAATTTTTAATAGTTTTTAATTTATAGTTTAAAAAGTATAAAAGTTACAAAGTTGAACAATTATAGCAACCCGATCCATTAGAAGACCTACGTTACAGAGTTTGAATGAAGTTTCTAAGTTAAACGGTTGAAGAGGAATTGCGGGCAGAAAAAGTGGTAAGCAGAATAATAATAACTAGAAATGCAATTCCAAGGAATTACCAGTGCATGAAAATGCAGATATAGATAGATAATATAGATATGGTTACTAAGGTGTAGCTAGGGTAAACATGGTGGTTGCATAGTTTACAGAGAGTTGATAGTGTGAAGATAGACTGTTTAAAGATGAAACATTCCAGTTCTAACTTAACTAATGATTTCTATTAATGTTAAAATGTTGATTAGCTAACTTAGCTAATGATTTCTAGCAGTTACGTTAAAAATGCTAATTATGCTAGCAATGCTAACTTTACTTACAATGCTAACCAGGTTGATTAGCTAACTTAACCGATGATTTCTAGCAGTAATGCTAAAAATGCTAACTATGCTAACAATGCTAAATTTGTTAACAATGCTAACCAGGTTGATTAGCTAACTTAGTTGATAATTTTTTGCAGTTATGCTAAAAATGCTAACTATGTTAACTATGCTAACCATGCTAACTAGCTAACTTGCTAGTGAGGACTTTTATTTTGAAACATTTGCTGCTAGGGTATCCATGGTGGCCACTATCAGGAAACAAGAAGTTACTGCAGTATAATCATGTTGGTTGCTATGGAAGCGATCATAAACACTTAATTTTAATGGTTGCTATGTTGGTTGCTAGGTACATGGAGGTTTCATGTAGTTGACTGGAGGCATAGTGGATGATAACTGACAGTTGGAATGGTTGAACAGTTCAATAGTTGAGTAGTTTCAATGGTTAAACGATTTAATAGTGTATTATTGCAGTGAGGACCTTTATTTTGAAACAGTTGTGGACAGAGGAAGTAGTGAAACAGGATCTGTAGTCTTAATGAGATTGTATGCTTAAAGCCTGAGACAGAAGGTGCCTCTCATATAGCGTTTACGCGATCCTCTCTCGCTCCTCACTGATCTACATAAAGAATGATGGAGCGGCAACAATGGGATAGTCTAGCCCCTCTTCTATCTTTCTTTATGTAGATCATTGAGGATCGAGGAGCGAGGGAGGACATATAAACCGCTGCTTGAGAGGGACCCACAGTAAATACTTTAAAAGTTGTATGTAGATAGTCTAATTAATGTTGATAGACAGAATGTTTAATGGATGTTGATAGGCAGATTGTTTAATAGATATTGATTGACAGTTTAATGGGTGGATGAGTGAATGGTCTGAAGAAGATGAATGGATAGAAGGTTGGATGGAATGTGCCTTATATTCTTGTTAAGAGAGACACTGATACAGCTCTCTGAGAGTAGTTGACACAGGTGTAATCAATTTAACTGGCTAGTCTTAAGAGAGCCAGAGTGTACTCTTAAAGCCTGAGACAGAGTAAATAATTTAAAAGTTGAATGTAGATAGTCTAATTAATGTTGATAGACAGAGAGTTTAATGGATGTTGATAGACAGATTGTTTAATAGATGTTGATAGACAGTTTAATGGGTGGATGAGTGAATGGTCTGAAGAAGATGAATAGATAGAATGTTGGATGGAATGTGCCTTATATTCTTGTAGAATGGAGAGACACAGCTCTCTACTGAGAGTAGTGGATACAGATACAGGTGTAATCAATTTAACTGGCTAGAGAGCCAGCCTGAGACAGAGTAGATTGTTTAAAAGTTGAATGTAGAGCGTCTAACTGATGTTGATAGGCAGACTGTTTAGAATGGGTGGATGAGTGAATGGTTTGAAGAAGATGAATGGATATAAAGTTGGATGGAATTAGGAGGACTTATTTTGATACTGTTGTGCGCAGAGGATACAGTGGAACATAATATGTAGTCTTCAGAGAGATTTTCTGCTTCAAGCCTGAGAGAAACTGACAGTTGGTGCCCAGGTGGCTGACCAGCTGGGGTAACATTCTAATTGCTGCCGTGATGTCATAATGAGCCATGTTAAGTCTATGGGGAAATGTTTAATAGTTTTTAATTTATAGTTTAAAAAGTATAAAAGTTACAAAGTTGAAAAATACATTGCACAGGTCTCCTTAGTAAGACCTACGTAGCAAAGTTTGAATCAAGTTTCTACGTTAAACGGTTCAAGATGAATTGCGAGCGTTAGAAGAAGTAGTGGAATAATAAGAAGCCTAGGAAGAACAGTACAGTGCATTTTCATGCACTGTAACTAGAAATGCAATTCCAAGGAATTACCAGTGCATGAAAATGCAAAAAAATGTAGATATGGCTACTAAGGTGTAGCTAGGGTAAACATGGTGGTTGCATAGTTTAAAGAGAGTTGATAGTGTTAAGGTAGACATTTTAAAGCTTAAACATTCCTGTTCTAACTTAACTAATAATTTCTAACAGGTATTCTAAAATGTTAACTATGCTAACAATGCTAACCAGGTTGATAAGTTAACTTAGCTGATAATTTCTAGCAGTAATGCTAAAAATGCTAACATTGCTAACTATGTTAACAATGCTAACCAGGTTGATTAGCTAACTTAGCTAATCATTTTAGCAGTTGTGCTAAACATGCTAACTATGCTAACAATGTTAACTATGCTAACAATGCTAACCAGGTTGATTAGCTAACTTAGCTAATCATTTTTAGCAGTTATGCTAAAAATGCTAACTATGCTAACAATGCTAACCATGCTAACAATGCTAACTTGCTAGTGAGGACTTTTATTTTGAAACAGTAGTTGCTAGGGTATCCATGGTGCCCACTATCAGGAATAAAGAAGTTACGAAAGTATAATCATGTTGGTTGCTATGGAAACTGTCAAAAACGCTTAATTTTAATGGTTGCTATGTTGGTTGCTAGGTACATGGAGGTTTCATGTAGTTGAATGGAAGCATAGTTGATGATAACTGACAGTTGGAATCGTTGAACAGTTCAATAGATGAGTAGTTTCAATGGTTAAATGATTTAATAGTGTATTATTGCAGCGAGGACTTTTATTTTGAAACAGTTGTGGACAGAGGAAACAGTTAACAGGATATGTAGTCTTCACAGAGAGATTGTCTGCTTAATAGCCTGAGAGAGAGAGGGCTGCTGCAGGTGGGGCTGGCCACCTGGCATAAGATTCTAATTGCTCAACGACCCGATTGTGATGTCATAGAGGCCAATGTTAAGTCTATGGGGTAATTTTTAATAGTTTTTAATTTATAGTTTAAAAAGTATAAAAGTTACAAAGTTGAAAAATTATAGCAACCCGATCCATTAGAAGACCTACGTTACAGAGTTTGAATGAAGTTTCTAAGTTAAACGGTTGAAGAGGAATTGCGGGCAGAAAAAGTGGTAAGCAGAATAATAATAAGAAGTCTAGGAAGAACAGTACAGTGCATTTTCATGCACTGTAATAAGTCTAGGAAGAACAGTACAGTGCATTTTCATGCACTGTAATTAGACGCTCTACATTCAACTTTTAAACAATCTACTCTGTCTCAGGCTGGCTCTCTTAAGACTAGCCAGTTAAATTGATTACACCTGTATCTGTATCCACTACTCTCAGTAGAGAGCTGTGTCTCTCCATTCTACAAGAATATAAGGCACATTCCATCCAACATTCTATCCATTCATCTTCTTCAGACCATTCACTCATCCACTCATTAAACTGTCTATCAACATCTATTAAACAATCTGTCTATCAACATCCATTAAACTCTCTGTCTATCAACATTAATTAGACTATCTACATTCAACTTTTAAATTATTTACTCTGTCTCAGGCTTTAAGAGTAGGCCTACTCTGGCTCTCTTAAGACTAGCCAGTTAAATTGATTACACCTGTATCAACTACTCTCAGAGAGCTGTATCAGTGTCTCTCTTAACAAGAATATAAGGCACATTCCATCCAACCGTCTATCCATTCATCTTCTTCAGACCATTCACTCATCCACCCATTAAACTGTCAATCAATATCTATTAAACAATCTGCCTATCAACATCCATTAAACATTCTGTCTATCAACATTAATTAGACTATCTACATACAACTTTTAAAGTATTTACTGTGGGTCCCTCTCAAGCAGCGTTTATATGTCCTCCCTCGCTCCCCGATCCTCAATGATCTACATAAAGAAAGATAGAAGAAGGGCTAGACTATCCCATTGTTGCCGCTCCATCATTCTTTATGTAGATCAGTGAGGAGCGAGAGAGGACGCGTAAACGCTATATGAGAGGCACCTTCTGTCTCAGGCTTTAAGCATACAATCTCATTAACTCATTCACTGCCATTGACGTCTTTAAACGTCATTTTAGACACATACCTTGACTGCCATTGACGTCTATAGACGTCAATTGCGTTTTTCAATGGGGAGGGCTCCTGGGTGGGCTTGGGAACGATCTGGCATGGTTTCAGGCTTGTAAACAGACTGTACTAGCGATCCGAGCCGCTAGATGGCAGCAGTGCCATTTGGATGATTAGTATCTGCCAACATGCAGAGATGCAACATGCAAGATGCAAGCTAACAAACTGAAGATCGACCACAGTGGATCTAGTTTGCACGTGATCCAGCGAATAAATATGCTTACTTCTTACATCAAGGATGGAAAACATGTGAACGGTATGATGCATTTACATTGAATATTGCTATATAGACTAACAACAACTTTGCTAGTGCTAGCTTGCTAAGTCTACCGTCCTGTTCAGAGTCTTTAGCGACCATCAGAGTCCATAGCAACCTTGACGAGACTGACGAGATAACAGTGCAATCGTGGTTGACATACTACTGAAACGCTAACGTTAAAAAGTTGATTTTCACAAAAAGATCGTTTTCTCCATTTTTTGGTCAAAAACAGGTGTTTTTAGCATAACCAACCCATGTTCTACTGACGATTACTAAAGAACGGAAAACGATAGAAACAAACCGATTTTTCCTGGTAAAAGAAGAGAGTCTACTCTTTCATTTGGTACCTTTGGTGTTTACATAGTCATAAATCTCACCGTTCGGTGGATCTTGGAAAAACGGTCAAAATGTTGTAAAACGTCTGGCAGTATGGAGCGCTCTGCACTGAAAATGGCTGGCAGCCAATGAGTTAAGACTACAGATCCTGTTTCACTACGTCCTCTGTCCACAACTGTTTCAAAATAAAGGTCCTCACTGCAATAATACACTATTAAATCATTTAACCATTGAAACTACTCAACTATTGAACTGTTCAACCATTCCAACTGTCAGTTATCATCCACTATGCCTCCAGTCAACTACATGAAACCTCCATGTACCTAGCAACCAACATAGCAACCATTAAAATTAAGTGTTTATGGCCGTTTCCATAGCAACCAACATGATTATACCGCAGTAACTTCTTGTTTCCTGATAGTGGCCACCATGGATACCCTAGCAACAAATGTTTCAAAATAAAAGTCCTCAATAGCAAGTTAGCTAGTTAGCATGGTTAGCATAGTTAGCATTGTTAGCATAGTTAGCATTTTTAGTATAACTGCAAAAAATCATCAACTAAGTTAGCTAATCAACCTGGTTAGCATTGTTAGCAAATTTAGCATTGTTAGCATAGTTAGCATTTTTAGCATTACTGCTAGAAATCATCGGTTAAGTTAGCTAATCAACCTGGTTAGCATTGTTAGTAAAGTTAGCATTGCTAGCATAATAAGCATTTTTAGCGTAACTGCTAGAAATCATTAGCTAAGCTAGCTAATCAACATTTTAACATGAATAGAAATCATTAGTTAAGTTAGAACTGGAACGTTTCATCTTTAAAACGTCTACCTTCACACTATCAACTCTCTGTAAACTATGCAACTACCATGTTTACCCTAGCTACACCTTATCTACCATATCTACATTATCTATCTATTTCTGCATTTTCATGCACTGGTAATTCCTTGGAATTGCATTTCTAGTTATTTTTCTTCTTCTAACGCTCTTAATGCAGCTTCAACCGTTCAACGTAGAAACTTCATTCAAACTTTGTTACGTAGGTCTTACTTAGGACATGGGTGCTATATATTTTTCATCTTTGTAACTTTTATACTTTTTAAACTATTCATTTAAAACTATTAACAATTTCCCCATAGACTTAACATTGCTCATTATGACATCACGGCAGCAATTAGAATGTTACGCCAGGTGGCCAGTCCAGGTGCAGCAGCTCTCTCTCTCACACTGGCTCTCTTGAGACTACATTTTCTGTTCCCCTGTATCAACTGTATCAACATAAGTCTTCCTAATTCCATCCAACTTTCTATCCATTCATCTTCTTCAAACCATTCACTCATCCACCCATTCTAAACAGTCTGCCTATCAACATTAATTAGACGATCTACATTCAACTTTTAAACAATCTACTCTGTCTCAGGCTTTAAGAACACACTCTGGCTCTCTTAAGACTAGCCAGTTAAATTGATTACACCTGTATCTGTATCCACTACTCTCAGTAGAGAGCTGTGTCTCTCCACTCTACAAGAATATAAGGCACATTCCATCCAACTTTCTATCCATTCATCTTCTTCAGACCATTCACTCATCCACCCATTAAACTGTCTATCAACATCCATTAAACTCTCTGTCTATCAACATTAATTAGACTACATTCAAGTTTTAAATTATTTACTCTGTCTCAGGCTTCAAGCATATACACTCTGGCTCTCTTAAGACTAGCCTGGTAAATTGATTACACCTGTATCAACTGTCAGTTTCTCTGGCTATAAGCATACAATCTCTCTGAAGACTACATATCCTGTTAACTGTTTCCTCTGTCCACAACTGTTTCAAAATAAAAGTCCTCACTGCAATAATACACCATTAAATCATTTAACCATTGAAACTACTCAACTATTTAACTGTTCAACCATTCCAACTGTTAGCGATCATCAACTATGACTCCAGTCAACTACATGAAACCTCCATGTACCTAGCAACCAACATAGCAACCATTAAAATTAAGCGTTTATGACCGTTTCCATAGCAACCAACATGATTATACTGCAGTAACTTCTTGTTTCCTGACAGTGGCCACAATGGATACCCTTGCAACAAATGTTTCAAAATAAAAGTCCTCACTAGCAAGTTAGCTTGTTAGCATGGTTAGCATAGTTAGCATATTTAGCATAACTACAAAAAAATCATCAACTAAGTTAGCTAATCAACCTGGTTAGCATTGTTAGCAAATGTAGCATTGTTAGCATAGTTAGCATTTTTACCATTACTGCTAGAAATCATCGGTTAAGTTAGCTAATCAACCTGGTTGGCATTGCTAGCATAATTAACATTTTTAGCGTAACTGCGAGAAATCATTAGCTAAGTTAGCTAATCAACATTTTAACATGAATAGAAATCATTAGTTAAGTTAGAACTGGAATGTTTCATCTTTAAACTGTCTACCTTCACACTATCAACTCTCTGTAAACTATGCAACCACCATGTTTACCCTAGCTACACCTTAGTAACCATATCTACATTTTCTATCTATTTTTTGCATTTTCATGCACTGGTAATTCCTTGGAATTGCATTTCTAGTTATTATTCCACTACTTCTAACGCACGCAATTCAGCTTGAACCGTTTAACGTAGAAACTTCATTCCAACTATGTTACGTAGGTCTTACTTAGGACAGGTGTGCTTTGTATTTTTCAACTTTGTAACTTTTATACTTTTTAAACTTTAAATTAAAAACTATTAAAAATTTCCCATAGACTTAACATTGTGATTATGACATCATAATAGGGTAATTAGAATCTTATGCCAGGTGGCCAGGCCAGCTGCAGCAGCTCTCTCTCTCTCAGTCTTTAAGCATACAATCTCTCTGTGAAGACTACATATCCTGTAAACTGTTCCCTCTGTCCACAACTGTTTCAAAATAAAAGTCCTCACTGCAATAAAACACTATTAAATCATTTAACCATTGAAACTACTCAACTATTTAACTGTTCAACCATTCCAACTGTCAGTCTCATCAACTATGCCTCCAGTCAACTATATGAAACCTCCATGTACCTAGCAACCAACATAGCAACCATTAAAATTAAGCGTTTATGACAGTTTCCATAGCAATCAACATTATTATACTGCAGTAACTTCTTTATTCCTGATAGTGGCCACCATGGATTCCCTAGCAACAAATGTTTCAAAATAAAAGTCCTCACTAGCAAGTTAGTTAGCTAGCATTGTTAGCATTGTTAACATTTTTAGCATAACTGTTAGAAATCATCAACTAAGTTAGCTCATCAACCTGGTTAGCATTGTTAACATAGTTAACATTGTTAATATAGTAAGCATTTTTAGCATAATTTCTAGAAATCATTAGTTAATTTCGCTGATCAACCTGGTTAGCATTGTTAACATAGTTAGCATTGTGAGCATTTTTACCATTACTGTTAGAAATCATTAGCTTAGTAAACCAATCAACCTGGTTATCATTGTTAGCATAGTTAACATTTTAATATACCTGTTAGAAATCATTAGTTAAGTTAGAACTGGAATGTTTAAGCTTTAAACTGTCTACCTTCACACTATGAACTTTTCATTAAACTATGCAACCACCATGTTTGCCCTAGCTACACCTTAGTAACCATATCTACATTATCTAATTGTACTTTTTTGCATTTTCATGCACTGGTAATTCCTTGGAATTGCATTTCTAGTTACAAATGCTGCACCTTCGGGATTCCTGATGTGCGGCAAAGAAAGGAGCATTCTCAACCCGTACCATCTGTACCGCATGTACATCGAGATCAATTAGGTGGCATACGTAAACACAGCCGACATATTGCTGGGGGCAAACACCTAAATGTCTATGGGAAACACTTGCCGGTAACTAGAGAAACCTGTCTGATTTCCAATCGGAGACACCTGTGTCTCCATTGTCCTCCAGTGATCGCTGCCACCAATATGGCAGTGCTATTTACATACGTTCTGGAGCCCAATGCAGCATCTAGCTGTTTAATATCTATGGTTCAACCCGGGTCATTTTCTGGGCGCACCCCATAGATCTGTCTTGCTGGCTTCCTCTTACCATCTGTCCTGTCTGATTAAATACATAAAAAGGGCAAAATATGTATATTTACAAAAAAAAATGAATACATTTTGCATGACAGTTTAATATGTACATTTTGACAAGTGAATGTTTTACACAGAATTGCTTTTATTGAATTGATATTGCCTTGGGTTACATAGCCTTAAAGAGCAGCGTGCAGGTTGGATACCTCTATACAGCATTAGTGTATACTAATGTCCAAACAACTAGAATTTCAGAACCGGAGAAATATATAACAACGATATTTGTAGATGACGTTGTGGTCAAATAACTTCCGCATAATAGCCCTGACCGGACGTGACGACTCCCGAGGGAGTCCGGTGAAGTTCGAACTCAAGTAACTATGGATGTGGACGATGAAACCAACATCGATGATCATATCTATAATTATGATTATGAAAAATTGTTGACTATCAGAGACGGTTTATAGAGTAACTATACAATCTTTGATTATATTTAGCGAACGACAGCTTTAAGTGCTGCTGATGTTCTGAATGGCAGGAATTAGTGCAACCACCACAAACGCAGTAATTCACCCTCTCTAAGCTCGATTGAAAACTTTATCTCTCGTTTGCTCTGTCTCTCACGACTGCTGTTTAACTACATCGACAGCCACAATGACCGAACTGGGCGTGCGTTCTTATGTCCCTCGCCATACGTATTGCTAGCGGAAAGGCGGTTAGATTGAAATGCCTATTTTCGTCAAAATTCCTGTCTTAGAATTTGTGTCACATAGTTATTTTTACAATGTGTTTTATAAGACCTCTTTAGACAAGATCATGTATCTAGTTATGATTTCAATCTGCACGCTGCTCTTTAAGTAATATTCAGGCATGCAAACTCCTCACCTTTCGGCGAAATTCGCCGTTTTGAATAAAAAATAGGTGACTTACATGATTCGTGCAGATCCGATGAGAAAATATTTGGGGGGGGGGGGGGGGGTCAAGGTGAATTGAATTTACAACTGAGTTTAAAAATTAGGCGCAGACGCTAACGCATCTTGAGGTGTTTCCAGAGCCGCATTTAAAACGTGTCTGATCAGCAAGGGAAGCGTGAATGTAGCCCCTATACGTTTAATAAACATTAGTGGAAGCTAATTGTTGATAAAGACGCAACGCGAACAGAACGCGCACGCCAAGTAGGCTAACCTATAGCCTCTGTTGTGAGCGCAGATAGATGCGTCTGAGATGTCAGGTGGAATAGTGATTCTGGCGAGAAGAGATGCCGAGGGATTTCACAGGTGGGCTAGTTGAAACTTTCAAATTCTATTAGAAAAAGACGCTGAGATTAGTGTAGCAACGTAGCATAGGTTGTTTTCTTGTAGACATAACGATAACGAGTAGACATAACGAGTTCTTTTGATGAAGAATACGTGCAGTTTGAACCATCGGCAAAAGGTGAAGCAAATGGGCAGACTTTATCAGTATATCAAAGGCTAATGTGACAGTTGAATTAAATGCTCATAAACTGGGCTGGTTCGTTTTGTCCAGAGACGTACAGTAGTTGATTGATAATGCTGTCTTTAAGAAAAGTGGGCCCTGTTACTCGAAGCACACTGCGCAGACCTTACGCAAAGCCTACTGTACGCAAAAGATTCGCTATAGTAACGTAGCCAAAAAAAGTTGCGACTGCTTCAGACCCAGATCACGTAACGCACGTAACCAGAGTTATGTGTGTGACTTTCAACAAGTTTCAGTCACACCCGGATCATTACGAGTTCGTAAGCCATGCGTAAATTAAATTTACATTTTATTGTCGAGTTACAGGAGGACCCTGATCAGTCTGTGCCTACAGGTAGCCTCCAGTTTGTAATATGTAATATGAAGACAGTTCACATAACTTTATTGGTTGGTTAAACACACTAGCACAATATAGCCTAAACCACAATCTGTAGTAACCTTGGCTGCATATTAAAACGTTTAAAAACAATTTGAAGTTAAAAAAGCCTATCTACCCTATTTTATATAATAATATTTGAATGTTTGAAATAGTGTGTGTCTCAAGCAAGTTTATTAATTACCTGGTTTGGTCCAACAAATATTCAGACTTATCCTTATTCTGATAGTTTAAGTGTCCATTAGGCCTATGAAATCATCAGAAATGTGTAATAAGTACATAGTAAGTACATAAGCACAGAGAAAGAGAGATAGAAAGAAAGCGGGTCCCTCACACTTTGGAAGATTTGTTTCCATGTTTTTTTTTCTTTTTTTTTCGGGGGGGGGGGGGTGTCGGAGAAGAGTCTCACCTTTTTCACCCCTGACCAGTTTGCATGCCTGAATATAAGGGTCCAGCTGTCGTTTAGAGTGCTTTTGTAGTTGAATTGTGAATTGGGAGCATGATGATTTAAATAACTTCTAGCGTATGTATTTCTTTCTGGTCAGATAAACGAGTTGGTGGACTGCAGAGACATCAGCATTGGTGCTTGGTTTGAGGCGACCATTGAGAATGTCACACATGCCTCTACTCGACTGAATAGCAAAGCCAGTGTGGCCTCAACAGCTAAAAGTGGCAAAGCCAGTACAAGGACTAATGGCAAATTGGAGGCAGCACAGGATGCAGCCAGCTTGGACAATAACTGCAACTCTATCATAAACTCGGACATTAGTGAACCCTCCACCTCTCAGTCGGACTGCAGACTCATCCAGGATGAGCTCATCTACCAAATCAAATATGAGGAGTAAGTGTGGAGGCCTCTGTTTCCATTTCACTCGTCAGTTCTCTGGAAATTGACAAGCAGGATATCTCCGCCAATACTGTCCACCTCTTGTCTGTCTCTGACACATTCACTGATTCACTCTCACACTCTCACTCACTCTGACTGTCTGTATCTATGTTCTTTGAGTGGGGAAAGATTTGGGTATCATGGGATTGTAAGTACCTGCAAGGTAAGTACAAATCCTGAGGTCATTGATGCATTACAGAAATGCACTGTGGGTTGTTGGGATTGTATCAGTTTCTCCTATTTTGAGTTTATGATTTGGATTCTGCATTTTAACTTGTACTACTGCAGTGCTCGTTCAAACATGCTATTCCTGTAGAAAATCCATAGTCCAATTGCATGCCTGTAGATAGGCCTACTTTAAAAATAGGATGATATGGAAAGCATAATTCCAGCTAAGCATTCAATAATGAATATTTAATATTACATTATATTACCTTATAATAAATGTGCATTGAGCAGAATTTAGGCATGGCTGCATATGACATTTTTTTACTGATTCAGTTTACTAACTAGTCAGCTACTATAGACTTAAGACTATATGTTTATTGTTAAGCCTATTGAATAACTTGATGGATAAGCACAATCATTTGATTCAAATCATCATATGAAATGTACAAGGATGTGTGTCAAAAGCAATCTCTGGTAGCCTCAAAGTGACATCACACTCATTGCCTGTAGCTGATCAAAATTACATAAGCCTATTACATACTTTTGACGTAAGGCTATATGTTTAGCCTATTGAATAATTTAATGATGTAGAAGACAAACTATTTTGTAGAAAGATGCATCATCATATGAAATTTGCAACGATGTGACCTAAAAATAGTCTCTGGTAGGCAGCATAAGTGACCTCGCTCTGTGTACCACTCGTTGTAGGTAGCTGTGTGGCATTATGAAACGCTCTTAAATTCAGGACCATTAGTCTATCGCTGGTTTTAATTGCAGTCGGATTTGTTGTTTGTTTATTCAAAAGCTATTCCAAGTATCAGTTTGTTGCACATTATACAACAGTTAGGTCTGGTCGAACGATTTAGCAATAGCTGATTGGACGAGACACGTTCTATCAGTGGTGATATTAAGCAATATCACCACTGGTGACTCTTCACAGCTAATAATCACTCCGCGACGTTTGATTCTTCGCTTTGATTTAACCGAGACAGCATTCCATGTTCTTTGAGTTAGCAGTTGCATAACAACCAAACGCGTTCTGAGCTAGGTCTACTTCGCACAGCGGAGGAACTGGGCTAAACAAAACAATGGCAAATAATAAATTATCTTTCCTAAAAATGCACTCTGGTATCATTTTTTTGTTGGCAATGGAACAAAGTCAATAGTCCCCATAGGCAACAAGAAGGAAGTAGTGTGTGATATCACTGCGCCCATGGTATGGTTGCAACTTGACCTTGACTTTTGACGATAACGATAGTTAGTCGATATCCTTTAAAAAAATGTTTTTTAAAAGTCTGAGTTACTTTACAGCTCAATATTTCTGAGTAGCAACATTACTATTATAATCAATAACCTAACCTGTGACTTTTTAACCAAATCAACTAATGCATTGTCACTCTATGACACATTTGTAATTCTGCCCCCACTTGTGTGTGTGGTAATGATGAAGTCTAACCAGCTAGCTACATTAGAATAGATAGGGCTAACCAATTTCCCAAGGGAAACTCTGATGCTGAAATTCTTTTCAAACTTTTACTGTAAAACTAAGCAGAACAACAGAGCACATTTCAGTTATTTTCTTCAATGTTTTGTTAAAGTGCAGTCACGTAGGCTATCATTCCAAGTTACAGAATAGAAACTAATGCACACCTCCTGATTTAGTGAATGTAGCCAGGCTATGGAATTTCAATGCGTGATGAGATGCCATGTAAAATTTCCGTTGGTCTACCCTGCTCCATGTTAGTTGGTTTGTTTAAATCTGCCAATATTGTTTTCCTTTCCTGGTTCCTGTAAGCGCGGCAGCAGTCGGCAGCCTGAATTACAAAGTGGCCGAATTACACCAAATTTGTTGTGTACCCTTGGGAGGGGGTCAGTTGTCATGTGACCAAGTTTCGTTAACATACATCAAATTGTTCCCAAGATATGAGCTCACTTACTGTTTGGCGACTTTGCCCAATTGGATTTGCCTTCCTTTATTACTGCAATGTTATGAAAAAATGAGTCATAACAACTTCCGATCACAATGAAACTGTCATAAATTGACTCCGCATCCTCAATAACCCCTAAATTGACACCAAGATTGTGAAAATGTGATCATTATTAGTAGATGTATGATTGCAATCAGTATCCTGGCCAAGGTGAGAAAGCGCCCCCCAGAGGAGGGGCAAAACGAGGTCAGAAAATTTGCACCCCGTCATGTTACAACAGTAGGACCCCAAATAAAGCAAATAAAACAAAAATAAATTTTAGCAAAAAAATCCTACGGGACCATTATTTCGTTAATGACAATTTGTACCCCACTATTATCGGGATGCATAATATCCTGGATCCATGAAATAGCTGGCTTTTAAAAATAAAACTTTGTCTGCCCCTATGTTAACCCTATGTGTTAACCCTATGTGTTAAATTCCCATAGCGTTACATAGGGGGTCAAATACTTACTTCCCCTAGCATCTAAGGAAAACATTTATTTACATTCTTCAATCACAAAGAAAATTGGTGTCCTTGGCGGTTTGATTTTTACTATTTTTTTTTTAATTAAGGCATTAAAGACACCCTATGCAACTTTTTCATAGTCATAAAATCACTTAGAAATCGTTGTTTTGCTTGACTGACCAGTTTTACCGAAAACAGTAATATTTCCTCCCGCACCCAGTGTCCCTATCTGCTATTTTAACCTTGCAGTTTGTTCAGGAGACGATCGTTCCCTGTTTACATCTGGAAGGCTGAGACGCATAAAGAGCAAGAAGAACCACGCTTGCAATTTATATATTTATATATAGCCTATATATGTATAAATATACACGCTATAGCTGTCGGGGAAGCTCTGCAGAGAAATATGCAAGCATAAAACGAGCGAAAATGAAAAACGAAACCGAAACTTAAGATGAAATCGCCAATCCTGCATAGTTTCTCTTTAAGATCAATTGTCAAATGATGATTTTATATTCCTGTTTTAGCATGGTATCAAATACATGTGCTCCACACTGTGTGTATATATATATATATATATATATATATATATATATATATTTAAAATAAAGACCAATTAGTATTCTCTCTATGCCGCTTAAGTTATCGCATTTAGTAGCTACATAAATCAAAATAGAATACAGAATGATGTTTTCACCATTGAACCAGTGAAGAATATTCCTCTGCTGCCATTAGCACAAGTCCCCAACAATATGCTTCCCAAAATGGCTGCATATCTATTAAAATACTTATTTCAAGTTACTTTATTGCTAAGGACATAAGCCTACTGCTCAAACTTGGTGTATCACTTCCAGCTAACGGAGCTTTTGGTTCGTAAAACAAATAAGGCTACCACTATATGCCATGTTTTTGCAAATAATATGCCAGTCTTACTCAAAACTACCCTGATTAAGGTTGTTTACATCCCCAACTAGATTTTACACAAGTTGTCATCTAGCAATAGACCCTAGGCTGTTTTTCAACCTGATTTTCCTTAGATAAACAACCAATTGGTCTTGACCTTAGGTTACTGGTATATGTAGTGTTGATCAAAAATAAGACTTTATAGGTTGCTAATTCACTGTCTGAATATGTGACGTAATAGTGATAGAATAGTAACATGTTAAAACAGTATATTAGAAGGCTATAAAGTTCTGTATGCTGATCCTCCATTTATATATTAATAACACCTTTAACCTTAACTGTACAGTGCCTGACAAAAGTCTTGTCGCTTAAACATTTTGTAGAAACAACAGCTTATAACTTGACTTTTAATTAATCCATTGTTTTAAGAAATGGTTCATATGAAAGCTACAACCCTCCCAAATTCTGTGTAAAATTGTCAATAAATTTCGTTAACTGAAGAAAGATTGATCATTTAATGAACACAGAATGGTCAGATTTTGGCAAGACAAAAGTTTTGTCACCTTGTCATAATCAGCCTCACCTGAGATCAATAATTAATCAATCAATTAGTGGGTGTGTATAAAAAGAACCATAGCACACCAGGCCTTCACATGAACTGCAACTTGACCTCTGGCACTGTAGTTGCACACTTGTTCAAAGAACAGACTCAGTCATCTTGTTGTTGCATCAACCAATCTGGTGTAAATAATCTTGTCTTTTGCAGAGAATGTACCCATACTTCCCATTCTGCAGTCACCAGCACCAGCAAATGATACAATTGGTGGTGACCTTAACAGTCATACTATTTCTCCTTAGCTACCCAGAGAACGGCATAGTAGAGATGTCACCAGAGGATGTGCGTCCGCGGGCCCGGACCCTACTCCGTTTTGACCAGCTCAATGTTGGACAGGTGGTCATGGTGAACTACAACATTGAAATCCCGGAGGAACGGGGCTTTTGGTATGATGGAGAAATAACAGCACTCATTGAAAGATCGAGGACAAATAAAGAGGTCCGAGTGAAGATTCTTCTCGGGTGAGTGAAGCAATGGCTTGACGAAAATTGAGCACTTGATCTTATGATGCTCTAAGAGACCATTTATTATTATTCATATTTTGTAACTGAGTTTTCTTGTTTGTCATGAGCCTCTGGCTTTTAGTTTGTACTTCTCTTCACTTTGACTATTTGTTTGACTGTTTATTTGTATGTTTATTTCAGGGGCCCAGGTGATATTATTGGAGACTGCAGAGTACTCTTCCTTGATGAGATCTATGAGGTCGAGAGGATGGGAGCTCCTGCTCTCTCTCCACTGGATGGAAAGTTCAAACGTAGGCCGATGTTTACTTTGAATAATATCTCTCCCAGGATGGTGTTGGTGTTGGATCAAAAACAGATGATGTACTGTTTTAACCTATTCAATGTAGAAGATGCTCTCAGCTAAAACCCCATTTTTTACAGCTATAGATAATTGATTGCCATTTTTGTGTGTGCATGTCTCTCTCTCTGTGTGTGTGTGTGTGTGTGTGTGTGTGTGTGTGTGTGTGTGCGCACACGCATGGTGGGGGTGTCTCACATCAGGTAAAAGCGGGCCTGAGTGTAAGCACTGTAAGGCGGATCCGGATGTGGAGTGTCGCTTCTGTTCATGTTGTGTATGTGGGGGCAAGCAGGATGCTCACATGCAGTTGCTGTGTGATGAGTGCAATATGGCCTTCCATATCTACTGCCTCAACCCCCCACTCTCCAGCATCCCTGAAGACGAAGACTGGTTAGTGCACATGCACACATTTTTGCATAGTTGTTGTTAAAGACCCGCTCCAACCATTGATCAACACCAAACTTATAGGTATATATTCGTACGTTTTTAAATTAAACTGTATCATGGCCCTGATACAGCTTGCACTGTATGCATCTGTACACTCTCTGCCTCATCTCTGAGCTAGTGGATTCCGCCCCTGTTCACAAATCTGCCCTTATTTACAAATCTGCCTGCTTGCGCCATAGGGGTCCAACACGAGTCTATAAGCATAATATGTTGGAAGGACAAAGAGAGCACTCCAACAACTATCTTCAGAGCATAAAACAGCCATCAGTACAGGACACATTGATTATGCCATTGCAAAACACTACCATGAAGCCAATCACAGCTTTCCTGGCACTCTACATTTTGTTGGACTTGAACATCTAACACTTCTAAACAGAGAGGCCAATCTACCAAAATTGCTGTCTCTGAGAGATGTATTGGATATCTACACTTAACACAGTTGACACTTCCTGGACTAAATTATGATTTTAATTCAAATATTTTCACATGGAAACAACAGAATGTATCATCTCAGTAGGAATCGGTAAGATGTTAGATTGATATTGACCTATAAATCCTTGCCATTTCATTTATTTCTATTTTTTGGCAGATTGTTACAAGCGCGGTGGGGTGGGGTTGGGTGGGAGTACTTTCAGTTCAACTTAAGATATAACTTCTCAATTTTCTAATCTAAGGGTCCCTGAAAACATAGTTCCAAATATGTATATGCTTACAAAATGTCTGTGTCTGTTTAACACTGTTTTTTTATGCACAGTGTTAACTACCGTATTTTCCGGCTACAAGTTGCAGATACTTAAGCCCAAAAGTTAGAGGGGCTACCGGGATGTAACCCCCAGAAAATGTATTAGATATTGTTGTGTAAATCCACAAGTTCTGCACACTTTCAGTTAGACATTAGGGCCTGCAGTATGTCTAAAACATGCGTCTGTAGTCTGTATCCTAAACATTCCTCACCTGTTATCCAGACATGCATGAAAACTCACATCCATAGGTTGTTTTGAGAATGATGACTTTCTCTTCAGCATTGTCCTAACCAAAGCGTGGCAAATATAACGAGGTATCATAACAGTATTTACAGAGATACACTGTAACACCATGTCCTAATAAGATCTGGGCGAGCGACTGTCTTGTCTGTCTACACTGAATCCATTAAATATGCCATTCAAAATAGCAGAGAAACACGAGCATCAGGAAGAAAATGGAAACAGTTCTCTCAAAACGCCGCGCTGCATCGTGCTGCCTGCTCACGGTGATGCAGTCAGGACACTCCTATTGAAAACAATGCATAAATGGATTTTGTTGCTAATGTTTGCTCACATCGGAGGACTGTTAGGACATAGTCTGAGGTTGGATGCAAAGATTATGCTGACTGTTACGATTGACTGACACACACACACATTATTGAAATGATATGCCGGACGCTTTAGGCTAATCTATCTACATGGGTTTAGTTAATGATCTGGCTATAATAAGACCTCAATTTAATAGTGGTCTGGTCACCCTATTCTGAGTGCTAGTTGAATAACTTGTGAAGAGAACTAAATTAAGTTTTTGTGATCTGCTTTATGTGACTATTGAGTAGAAGTTCTTGATCAACTATAACTCCTAGATTTTTAACACTTGTGGATGAGCTGACTTTGTGATTAGTAGATAGGTGGAGGGAGGCACATCAGGCCAAAACACAACATGTAAACATCAACATCAGTTGAGTGCTGCAACTTCACTTTTTTAAATAACAATATTCTGTCTGGACTACTGTTGTCAGTGATATAAGTATTTGAAATGAGAATGATTTCTTAATGTCTATTGACATATCAGTAGGGGTGTCACGATACCAAAAAATCAGTAGTCGGTGCCAATACCAGTAAAATTACACGATTCTCGATGCCAAATTCGATACTATCGTTAAAAAAAGGATTTTCTAAAATCCCATGTACTTAATGAATTTCTTTATTGAAATATTTGCAGAACACTGAAATATAATTTCTATAACATACAGAGCATAACAGAATACAGTATCCAATTGCGAGCATATCACATAGGCTTACACATAATTAAATCACTTTTCTAATGGATTGTATAAAAACCAACAACTTGCATCGCCTTTTTATCGCTCTGCTTTCATACAATGTGAATGATTTTTTTTTACAAGATGTAAAGTCTTTATTTGAAACACACACACATTCTGTAACTATTTATACATTCTATATGAAATTTCTGATCTTCATTAGCAGCAAACTTTATGCAGATTATAGCCTACTATTCATATTACAACTCCACCTCTTAAATTCAGCTGTCTGGTTGAAGCCTCAACATTTTGTAAACAAAGTAGCAGGCTAAGCTTATCTTACTCTACTAGTTGGACTGTTCAGTTTCCCCACATGTGTTTAAGTTTCAAGGTAAGCTACTTTTTCTCCTTGGGACAGAACCTTTTAAGTCTTGGAGTTGAAAAACATTGGTATTGAGATGGTCAGTGAACTTGAATGCAAGAGTTTTAATGTCTGCAGCATAGACTAGCTAATGATGCTAACCGGATTTTAAACAGCAATTTAGCTAGTCGTCTTCTGTGCGTCATTGCGTTCACGATAGGGAGGGAAAGTAATCTCATCGCCATCTAGCGGTTGCGTTCCTAGAGGCTAGCGGGAGGGGATGGGATTTTCTTTTAGAAAAAATACATCTCGGCCCATGATGGGAACTTAGTTAAATGCCCTCAATATGCTATGCATTTAGGTCAGCTCTATTGCTTCTAGTGGTCATACTTTATTTTTTAGGATCAGTTTAATTGTTTTGAGTTTGTTTGTAACATGGTGATAACGAACTACAGTACTAGCTACAGTAGCATTTGACGTCACCAGTTTGGGCGCTTCATCTCCAACTGATCAAAACGGCAATTTGCTGAACTGGCTTTACATATTTTTGTAATAACAGAGAGCGATGTAAACCGCGTGGTAATTACCTTTATGTTGGGACAACTTGTGTTGTGCTCCCAGAGGTGGAAAAAGTACTAAAATATTGTACTCAAGTAAAAGTACCAATACTTTGCTGAAATGTTACTCAAGTACAAGTTACAATACCCATCTGAAAATATACTCAGGTAAAAGTAAAAAGTAGTTCACTAAAAATGTACTTTAAGTAAAAGTTACTTAGTTACTTTTTTTGCTTAGGGAGGCAGCTAAAGCAGCTAAATTGCCAGGTAATACCGATTGTCTTAGTTTTTTTATTCATACTGACAGTAGGCTACTCCATGACCTTGAGAAATGGAGATCTACTGTATATGAAAAATTGTACTTAAGTTTTTAAAACTAGAACGGTCAGACACATGAGGGTTAATACTAATTTGTTGTTAGAAAGTAGGTGCTATTTCTGCTTATGTATGCTTTCCACTGTATATTTTATTTTACCTGAATATTTCAATGTCCAAATTACAGTTCTTTTTTTATTTCTTTGACGCAGTAGTCGACTCAAAATCCACATTTTTCAAAACTGTTAACGCAAAGGCCTAAACAGTGGCACCAATGGTCAAAATGACTCATTTTGCCTGCAAAAAAGGCTCGTACTCTGCCAAAATATTTAAAATATGGACCAAAAGCATATAGTTCAATGTCCTATAGTCCATCTGCACAACAATTCATAAATTAGGCTATCTTTTGTTGAATTTAGTTGAACATCGCTAGTGGACAGATTCATACCTTATTGGCTGATCATTGTCACCTTAGTAGTTCCGACGATTCACTTTTTTCCTCTTTTCTTTTTTTACTCAAGTAACTGATTGGATTTGTGATGTATCAAAGTACAATACTTCACTCAAAATGTAATCAAGTAAAATTTTAAATACCGATTTTTAAAACTACTCAAAAAATCCTAAATACACAAAAAAGCTACTCAATACAGTATTTTGAGTAAATGTATTTAGTTACTTTACACCTCTGTGTGCTCCTACTCACACAAGAGCTGGCAGTAAGTCTGATTGTCTACTAACTAACCAACTAGCTAACAGGCTAATAAACAAACGATGCTAGGCGAGTAACGTCGTGGAAGGGTGTCACGTCACTTGAAGTTGTAGTCCATTTATGAAATGAAACGAGCAATTACGGTTTTTTTTATTAAGGCGAAATAGGGTCTGATATTTTCACAGTTAGTAGATTATTACAGTATGAAGACTGAAAAATATTTTTGGTGGATAAGATCGCTGGAATAGCTGCGTAGTATTTTTTTGAAAAGTCGGTCTATGGGACTTAACATTGGAGCTGCTCTTCGATAGGAACGCAACCACTTGGGGCGCTGGTTTTCACTTTCCCTCCCTATTGTGAATGTTTTATTTGGATTAAATGTGTGCGGCGTCAGGTGCATCAGTACCACCACGCTTCCAGGAATGATCTGGTTGGTTTTCATGGAGACAGACGCTGTGTGCACGGAGGGGAGAGTTTGTGTGTGTGTGCATATGTGTGTGCATGAGAGACAGACGCGTGAGTGACAGAGAGGGAGAGCAGGGAAAGGAAATTCAGCTTAACGAATGTTGCGTGTTTTTCAATACCGTTAAAAAATAGATAAATAAATAAATAAAAAGTAACAAAACAATATGTGGCTGCCGGTGCTGAATCTGTGGCGCATCGCCACAAATTAGTCTAGCCTATGTGTGGGAAACACTGTAGCCTATTGCCCCCATCAGTTCCGGAAGAGTCGCAGCACCGATGCTTATGCTGTCGTCGGTGCTTACGGTGCTTCAAAAAAATAGGCATCGCCGGTGTTTTTTCATTTTAGAATCGAGAGGTATCGCAAGTATCGGTTCTCGTGACATCCCTACATATCAGGGCCATTTCAGGATTTATTGAAATACATTTCTTACATACATTTTCCACCATGACTTTGAAAGGTTTATCTTGCAATTCCCGTACACACGTAGCCGGGTATCTGCTTAACCGAAGGTATTTGTCTACGTTTGGACCTGTCATCCACATGACAACGCATATAACCGAATGTTTAAAAAAACTCCGGGCAAAGTGAAGATCTGCGAATTCTCTGTTTATAAATTGGTGTGTAGCCAGAGATAACCGGAGATCTGCGGTTTCGAACGTCAGAATACACTGCAGAAGCATGGATCTGAGTGCCTTGAAACCGCAGATGTTCGGTTATGTGTGTTCGAGGTAATGTGGATAAAATTATTTTATAAACGGAGGGGGGGAAATATTCGGTTTTAAAAATACCCGGCTACGTGTGTACATAGCCTTTGTTATAAAACAAGTATCTGGGGCAGCCGCGGCCTAATTGGTTAGGGCTTCGAGCTTGGAACCGGAGGGTTGCCGGTTCGATCCCCGACCAGTCCACGGCTGAAGTGCCCTTGAGCAAGGCACCTAACCCCTCACTGCTCCCCAAGCGCCACTGGTTGGGCAGGCAGCTCACTGCTCTGGGTTAGTGTGTTCACTGTGTGCTTTGTGTGTTCACTAATTCGGTTAAATTGGGTTAAATTAATTTCTCTCAAGGGATCAAAAAAAGTTTATTATACTATACTATACTGTAAGTATCATTAAGTTTGGCTAGCACTAGGTAGTAATTAGCCACAGTTTCTTGCTAGAAAAGAGGCCTGGGGTGCGTTTCCCGAAAGCATCGTAAGCCTACGATGATCGTAAAGTCCCTCTTACGACCGTCTTAAGGTTTGTTGACTGTTTCCCGAAACCATTGTAGCTTAAGAGCATCGGGAAAACACTCGTAGATCTACGAGTGATCCAGAGTGCTCGTTACTGCCTAAGAGCGTCGTAACGCATATGCCTCAGTGGAGTCACCAGCAGGATATGCAGGGGGATTACAACTAAGAATATAATGATCCAACTTACGTTACCATTCTTTTGTATTTACTTGTGATGATTCAGGTTTTAGCGTGCAAAATAGCCTTCATTGAATGGACATAATGTTATTAAAACCGGATAAGAATAGCCTACAAGTTATGAAAGGAGACGTTGCCAGAAAAGTTTGCCATTATCTTTTTGTGTAGCCTTTTATTTTTTATTAGGCTTATGAGGTAAAAACAGAGAAAGGAATATGTGACTATAGTCTGTTCTGCGTCAAAATCTAAGACTATAGGCTATGTTATTTAAGCCTACACATTTCCTCATTTTCTTATCAACCTCTTTATTCAAACGTCTGCTTAAGTGACACGTTGAAACATTATTGCACAGGCAGCACACCGTGCTCTCACAAGTAGTCTAGGTTAGCAAAGAACTACGATGTAGGAGTAAGCTAGCCGAAGCCTAATATGTTTCATATCTTCCAACAAACATAAAAACGGGGCAACAATCTAATGTTAAATAATAAAAAGTAGCCTATGTATACGTGTGGTATATGGCCTAGGCTAATTGGAATGCTTACATGCAGATGTCAAAGGTTTTCTATTTTCGTATTGATGTTAATTAATGTATAGATCCGAAGTTCAGACGGTGGCTTAGCTATGACGTGCAGTCACCTGACATCACCATCAAATTAGGGGATATTTCAGAACCTTTATCGTGGACAGCTCCCTTAAGAGCATCGTAAGAGCAGTGCACGCGCGTTCACGCTACGAGCATGTTCAGGAAAACAGTCGGCAAATCCTAACGATCGATCTTAAGATGAATCGTAGAAAACCCTCGTAAGAGTGTCTATCCATCGTTATCGGGAAACGCACCCCAGGCCAGTGTTACAGTAAGTAATAATGTGGACTTGACCATATCAACAATATGAACTACACCTTTATTCTTAAAGGGATAGTTCGGTATTTTACACTTTAAGCCTGTTTTCTGTATTGCCTAGTATGAAAACGTGTTAGACACCGACATTTCGATGATTGAGCCTGTTTGTGGAATTTGGCAGCTTTAGAATGGAGCTCTGTATGGCTTTAACATTGCTCGCTTTGTGCATGGTCTATTCTGTCCTTAAAACACCCCTAAACGTTCGTTTTTAAAAATGTGCAGCTCACCGAGTGGTTACTGGTCTTCAACGATCTTCTATAGCAAGTTTCGCAGTGAAATTCAAATTCTGTTGTTATATTAGGCACATACGGTTGAAAAAGTACTTCCGGGATTTCGAAAATCCCTGATAACAGATGACAGAAGCTGTATTTCGCTGCTAAACTTGCTATAGAAGATTGTTGAAGACCAGTAACCACTCGGTGAGCTGCACACTTTTATCATAACTCGGCTTTTGATGGTTGCTGCTTTGGGTTGAATCAGTGACGCATGCTCGTTAGGCCAAAACCAGGCCATTTTTGTGGGTTTTATCACTAGGTGGTAGTCTCACCCAGAGCGGTAGATAAAACAGAGTGGCGACACTTCCATAGACCTCCATAGGAAAAAATGGCAGCGCTTTTTCCAGACTATTTCCTCGTTATGGGGCTTTTGGAACTGTTTACAGCCAATCTCTTGGTCACTAGTTGTGGTGTACTTCCATTAACGAGACGGCTGCACACGTTCAAAAGGCTTTATAAGATCAAGGTGTCACATCAGACATGGCATGTTCAGTTATCATCATACAACAACGTGTTTGTTCTTGAGCTTGCGTAGTACACATGAACTCGAAACTACGGTAAGCCTATCAGATCAAACTAATGTGTCAATACACCACATTACCTCCCCCTTTAGTTTAAAGGCAACTGAAATTACACTTCTACACTACACAGTGCATGAACATCATAATGACTATGAATATCAACATTACACTCAAATAACTTTACTGAATGCTGTCAACTCCTTTAGTTACTTAAACTGTTAACCTGTAATAAACTAAAATCAGCAATCAGTCTCTCAGAGCCTCTCAGCATCATGCTTAATCCTGGTAACGCTGTGGCGGCTTTGGGGTACGATGAGAGCGCCTCAACGCCACTGGAACTGGGTCAGGTGGTTCAGGTGGTTCTCCCAGTTCTAAAACTGAGGGTTCTGCTCCGGGACAATCCTCCAACAGCTCCGGCAGTTGAGTTGTTTCCTCATCAGGTCCTGGAACTGGAATCTCTGGAGAGTAGCGAGGTCTCAGCTGGTCTCCGTGGCGTCGGTACACTTGGTCAGTTGTTTCACCTTGCACCCTGTACGATACCGGCCCAGTCTGCTGTTTCACTACTCCTGGAATCCACCTTGGAGTTTCTCCTGCTGTGTTGCGCAGATAAACATGTTCGTCTGAATCAAACTGTCTCTCTGCAGCCCGTTTGTCATGTTCTTCTTTCTGCCTATACTGCTTCCTCCTCACAGTTTCTTTGATGTTTGGTTTCAAGAAGTCCAATCTAGTTCGCACATGTCTCTGTAAAAACAAGTCGGCAGGTGACTCTCCAGTTGTGCTGTTGGGAGTTGTACGATAGCGCAGCAGAAAATGAGAAACTTTGTCCTCAATGCTTAGGTCTTCTCTTGACAGCTTTTTCATGCCAGTTTTAAATGTTGAGACATACCTTTCTGCTAAGCCATTTGTGGCTGGGTGTCTTGGCGCACCTGTTGTGTGGATAATTCCATTTCTCCTTACAAACTGCTGGAACTCATCAGATATAAAAGTAGATGCGTTGTCCGAGACAATTTGTTCTGGAACTCCATACGATGCAAACAATCTTTTCAATCTGGTAATGGTGGCAGTGGATGTTATTTGGGTCATTTTGTACACTTCCAACCATTTTGAATATGCATCAACTATGATCATGAACATGTTGCCCATGAATGGCCCTGCAAAGTCAATGTGAAGTCTCTTCCACACCTCCCCAGGGAACTCCCAGGGGTGTAGCGGGACATGGCGTGGCACTTGTTGCTCTAGCTGGCACGTCTCACACTCTTTGCAGACATTTTCTATGCTCATGTCTATTCTAGGCCACCAAACATATTGTCGTGCAATTGCCTTCATCTTAACAATGCCAGGGTGCCCACTGTGGATCTCTTTTAGCACTGATGTTCTCAGCTTTGCCGGTGTAATTACTCCACAGAACACACCCTTGTTCAACAGAGAGCTCATCTCTTTTTCTGTGATACACTTTCAGTTCATCAGGAATTTCTTTTGGCCATCCTTCCATGATGTACCTGTACAATTTTGAAAGCTCTCTATCGGTCCTTGTGGCCTTGGCAATCTGTCTTGCACTCAGTGGCACGCCCTCTAGGTGCTCACATATAAGCGCATCAATGTACGCGGACACGGTTTCTGTGCCAGCGTCCTTGGTCTCCAACAGTGGCACTCGGGACAGGCCATCAGCGTTGCCGTGCTTTTCTGACTGGCAGTAAACAATGTGGTAATCATACGCAGAGAGTATGATGGCCCACCTCTGGATACGCGCTGCTGCCATTGTGGGGAGTCCTTTGTGCTCACCAAACAATGTCAATAGAGGCCTATGGTCTGTGATCAAATTGAACTGTCGCCCCCACAGATATTGGTGAAACTTTTTCACGCCATACACTAAGCTCAATGCCTCCTTCTCTATCTGTGAATATTTTTTCTCCGCTGGGGACAGTGTTCTAGAAGCATAAGCTATTGGATGCTCTTCTCCATTTGGTGTTGTGTGCTGAATTACTGCTCCTATTCCATAAGCAGACGCGTCACATGCAAGGGTAAGAAGCAGGTTCGAATCATAGTGCACTAACACTCTATCATTGGTCAAAAGTTCTTTACATTTGTTAAATGAATCCTGCTCAGCTTTGCTCCATCTCTAGGCAATTTGGTCTTTTAGGAGTCTGTAGAGTGGTGCCAGCAATGTGCTCTGCTGTGGCACAAAACGGCCATAGTAGTTCACCAACCCTAAGAAGGCTCGTAGCTCTTTGACATTTGTGGGAGCTGGTCCATCATGTATAGCTCTCACCTTGTCTTTAGATGGACAGGGTTTCCCGCAGCGCTTTCCTGCTAAGGCGGCCGCCTTAACAACACAGGGCTGCCGCCTTAACTAGCGTCTTCAATAAATAAATACATAAATAAATATATTATGTATAGTGATATTCGCCGTATTACTCTGACATGTTTTCTCCCTGTCATTCCAAACCGTAGCCGCTAGTCTCCCTTCTCTGTAGAACGCATAAAAAAAGAAACATTTTCAAATCGAGTTGGCACAGGCGACGCGCTCATTCAGCATGAGTATTTGATATCAGGTGCCAATGCCACGCATATCTCAGAGTGACTGCGAACACAAATAGCCTAAACCTAGCTAGATTTGACGACTCTCACAGGAATGGTTCTCCTTTGAATCTACCAAATGTATGGGATGAGAGGCATAACACTTTTGAGCGCTGTATCTTTTTTTTTTTTTTTTATCACTCGTCTATGAATGCATAGCCCACTGCATCTTGTAATTTGTTGTGACAAACACTTGTGCCATCTAGCCTACAGCTAACAACAACTTGTGACGGCTATTCATTTACGTGTTGTAAAATACTGAAATTGTCTGAGGTTTACACAGGCTAGGTTAAACTTCAAACTGTAGCCTCTTGTGTCCCATGCCAGTTTCATTCATCCCGACCGGGCGGGACGGGAACACACGTTTCGGTGTGGCTGAAATAACTCCTGAATGTTTAAGAGCTGAACATGCAACTGTAGGCTATTTGACAGGTGACAGATTTGGTTGTTAGTGACAAAATATTAGCGTTCAATGCGGTACATTCTCGCCAATTATGTTTTAAAAAACATTAAAAACGTTCTGGCTCTCTTAGGCTATATGAGCAACAGGCACGCACAATATACAGCTTCAATCAAAGAATTGCAGCTTTAGGCTACTAAATCACAATTCACTAACTTTACCATACAGTCGCAATGTTACATTTTCATACAGTTTCATCTTTATTTCATGGTATATTCTAAAATATCCACCATTACAAATATTCTTGGTTTTAATAGAATATTATTATATTGACTGGCTTTAAAATATATCCTATGGTGCTATGCTGAGCAGTACAAAGGTTTTGAAAGATACAAAAGGCCCTGTATTGGAGTTGTAAACTTACACTTTTAAGGTATAATATTGTCTAAATTGTGTTAATGATGTTTAATTGGTTGCTGATACAATTAAATCTGATACAATGAATGTGAAATCCAGGTATATTGCTGTCATTAGTGTCAAAATTCAACATTTTCAATATTAATGAAATGCTGACAGCCTACTAAATTTTTACTTCAGCTGACCTCCTTGTCTTCAAGTAAATCAGAAAAGAAGTTATTTAGACAAGTGTGTGCTAGACTGCTCCTGTAGCCAACAATCCCCTCTCTACCCTTTGGGAATTGAACTGTTATATGATCCTTGGTGATGTAAATTATGAAAGCCCCTTTCTTTGGTTGGTCTTGATGCGGCCTTGACTCCTTTAAGACTCAGACTTGCTTCCTAAAAGACTCGGTTGTTGTCACTCGGTCTCGGCTGCAGTTAAAACAACGGTCTCGACTCGACCCCCCCCCCGCCCCCCCTCCCCATTGTAGGGCAGTGGCGGCGATGCGGCGGGGACGCTACGGCGACGCCCCCTTCCCCTGGACAGACACCACCTTAACTAACAAATTTTCTGGGGGAAACCCTGGATGGATACACTCCCTTGCCATCCAGCACATGGCCCAGGTATTCAATTTGGGTCCTGCCAAACTCACACTTTGACTTTTTCACCCTCAGTCCATTTTCTTGTAGCCGCTGTAGCACTTTGTCTAGGTTCCTCAGATGTTCAGACTCGTATTTTCCCATCACAAGGAGATCATCCAGGTAAACGACAACGTTGAGGTCCTTCATCAGGTTCTCCATGATTCTCTGAAAGATACTGACAGCAGAGTTTACACCAAAACAGAGGCGATTGTACACAAACAGACCCTTGTGAGTGTTGATTGTTGTGTACTTCTTTGAATCCTCATCAAGGAGTACTTGTTGGTAAGCTGAAGCCAGGTCTATTTTTGAAAACAACTTTCCACCACTGAGTGTCGCCAGCACCTCTTCAATGCGTGGTAGCGGAGATATATCGGTGTTGGTAGCCTGGTTCACTGTTACCTTATAGTCACCGCACAAACGTATTGCGCCATCCCGCTTGACTACAGGGACTACTGGAGCGGCCCACTCGCTATGCTTTACTGGGGAAATGACATTCTCCTTTTCCAGCCTCTCTAGCTCTTCCTCCACTCGAACTTTCATCGCGAATGGCATGGGGCGGGCTTTATGGAATCTGGGAGTGGCATTGGGTTTTACAGAAATTGTTGCCTTAATGTCCTTTAATGTCCCCAACTCATCCTTGATGAACACACAGCTGTACTTTCCCAAGACTTCCGGGATTGACTTGGGTGAGGGCAGTTTTGTGTTTTCGCTGACCCTCTTAATCATTTTCCAGTCCAATTTTATTTTCTCAAGCCAGTTCCTGCCGCAAAGTGAAGGTCCATTTCCTTTAACTACAATGAGTGGCAAGTCAGCGGACTGATTTTCATAATTCACTCTAGCTAAGAACTGTCCTTTTACTGGGATAGCTTGGCCTGTATACGTCTTCAAAGTGACATGGCTGCCATCTAGTGGTACATTTGCGAATGATTTCTTGTAGACAGCCTCCGAGATAATGCTAATGGCGACTCCCGTGTCTATTACCATTTGAATATTTTCCTCATTTACTTCAAAATTCACTTTGAAAGCCTGCCCGGCCGTTTCACTCACACTAATCACCGCTTCTGCTTCGTCTGCATGAACATATCCTGTGACGTTTTGTTTGACTTTTCTCTGCTTTCCCTTCCCCCCCGTGCTGTGGCCCACTAGCCCTGCACGCTTTCTGGATATGCCCAAGCTTATCACATTTATGGCATTTACTGTTCTTAAAGTAGCAGTCACTAGCGCTATGATTCTTGCTTTTGCATCTGTAGCACTCCGCCTGTGCTGAGTGAAATTTTTTCTGTTTTTGGTTTACCTTGTGAACTGAAACGCCAAGTTCCTCGCTTCGCCTGAGTTGTTGTGCATCTCGATGAGCCGTTTCAATGTTCAGTGCGATCTCTTGGGCTATCGTGAAAGTGAGTTTATCCATTGAAAGCAATTTGCGCTGACATGCTTCACTGCAGATCCCACTGACAAAGCCGTCGCGCAGCGCCTCATCCAATTTCTCCCCGAAATCACATCGCACAGCTAACTGCTTCAGTTCAGCAGCAAATTGAGTCACTGTTTCGTTACTTTTCTGAACACATTTTCGAAACCTGAAGCGTTCGGCAATGACCAACGGTTTAGGCTCATAGTATCCAGTTAGTATTTCCACGATCTCATCCAAAGTTTTGTCTTTCGGCTTCTGGGGCTGAACCAAGTTACGCAAAAGACTGTATGTCGAAGCACCCACACCACTCAATAAAGTTGCTACCTGCTTGTCGTCTTCAATGCCATGAGCTATGAAAAACAGCTCCACGCGCTCTACGTAGGCCGACCACTGTTCATGTTCAGGCTTGAATTCGTCAGGTCTAGCAAAGTTAGCCATCTTCACTCACTGCTCACTACAGTGAAATCCACTTTGCCTCGTCGCCAATTATGTGGTGTACTTCCATTAACGAGACGGCTGCACACGTTCAAAAGGCTTTTTAAGATCAAGGTGTCACATCAGACATGGCATGTTCAGTTATCATCATACAACAACGTGTTTGTTCTTGAGCTTGCGCAGTACACATGAACTCGAAACTACGGTAAGCCTATCAGATCAAACTAATGTGTCAATACACCACACTAGTCAATGAGTTAATTGATCACACCTTCCAGCATCAGAAGTACATCCCACCCTCCTGCGATTCAGCCATTCAGCACAGGTTTTTTTGGAACTTTTGATCGTGGCGGCAACATCAAAGACTGTCGCAACTCTATCTTTCTATGGCTCTGGTCTCACCAGGTCTTTTGTGTAGACTGCTCTGCAGAGTTTTTGCTTTTCCATGTGTTTTTATGGTCTGAAGTATGGTCTTATGGTGTTGAGGCAGTGAATGCTTTTTTCCACAGCATTTTGCTTTTATTTTCTATTTTTAGCCATATCCTATGTACAGCACTTTGGTGGAAAACTGGGAGTGGAAAGTGGAAACTGTTGTAAATGTGCTCTATAAATGAATTGTACTTACTTACTATATATGTGACCCTGCAAGGCGAAAACCAGAAGCTTGGGTAAAATTTACAAAATGAAGTTATTGTTCTCTCATGTACAGCCATAAACTTTCCAACGATATGTATATCGAGGGTATCTGAAAAATTGCTAAGATAACCTTGCTAAGGCAATATTCTGAGAAAAAAGTTTTGTATATTTGCCGCATTATAAAGTTTCTTTCGTTTCTGCTCTGCATTGCGATTGCTCACTTGATAGAGTATAAAAGCGTGACGCCGACACAGCTGATTCTATTCTCTTTTTGATAGTTTACTGGAAAATACTGTAGCGCCAATGGGAGGTTATAGGAGACAGGGAGGCTGAGATGTCGTTCCAAACTCGGGTCATTTATTTTCCTGACGTTGTACATGCTAGTACAAGGGGCAGCAGGAGGTGTCCACTCGAAAAACAATAAGCTCACTGCTAAATCATTCAATCGCTTGTCCACTCGTCAATCACACAACTCTCTCGCACGTAATTCTCTTAAACTCTGATGACGTCTTAGAACCCCTTATTCCCTCGCCTTGTCAATAACGAACCTTTGAGCACACAATAAAAGGAAACAAACCCCAACAAATATATTAGAAGCTATGTATACAATTCGCTAGGAATTCGAGATGAATTCGACCAATCAACACAAAAACCCTGCCTAGCTTAGCCTAGCTTCCCATTTGATTCAGCAAATTTGCGTATTTGAATATGCCATCGTATTCCGTCACGACATGCCAGAAAAGGAGAAATTCTCCTTTTTAAGCGGCGTGGACAATGGGAATGACTGCTGATGTGTTGAATCTTCACCGGGTTTAAGAGTCAAAACATATGTTTTTCCGTGGAATTTGTTCACGATATGAAAGTGTACTGTATACTGTCGAATTAAGCGAAAATATGAAATTCAACATTTTATCTCAAACATTAGTTTATCGTGGATTTTCTCAATATAGCATTGAGCGCAAAGTGACTGGTTTTGCTTTACAGGGTCATATATGTCCTGCCACACCCTATGCAGAGCCTTCTGTGCATAAACCCAATTATGGTAGTATATCATAAAGCGGTATCCAGAAAATCACAGCAAGGCTATCGAAATTTTCACCTAGTAATCATGTATAACTTCTCCATTGCCACTTCATTGGTTTTGTTGAGAGATACCTTTCAGAGTGCTTGCAGACAGAAACAGACTTTGTGCAACATTCCTTAGTGTGCTTACATAGTCAACGCGAGCAACGAAAGCAAGCAACGTTAGCGACGCGAGTGACAGGCTCCCTTTCATAGTGTACAGTACACAGCAAACGCAAGCAACGCGGGCAATACTTAAAACGCAATACACCGCTCACGCAACAGGGGGTAGCACTGTATTATTCACAATTCACATAATATATAGGCGATAATCATCAACACTCTGAAAGCTAACAGCTAATAACTGACATAAAGCATGCCAAACTCTTAGTATGGTGAAGGGTTGATGTGGGGTTATTTTAATTCCAAAGGCCAGAGGGAATTTATCAGGGTGCATAGTGTCCTGGATCCAGGCGCGTAGGAACCGGGGGGGTCGGGGGGGGTCGGGACACCCGCAATGTTGGACCCCCTCCCGAAAAAAAAACGCTGCAAAGTACAGACGTTGTTGATTTCTTAGGCTCAATTATATCCTCCTGAGTTACGGCCCCATAACTAGCTATCAGTGCGCATCGGAGGTCTTTTTCACATTGTGTTTTAAGAATGTTTCCCGAAACGAAGCCCGTCTCAATAATGCAGCATGGAGCACTTCCTCACCTTGAGTGCCTAACGGCGCAGTCACACGCTTGCGTCCGCCAACGTTCGTCCGTTGTTTTCCCATTCACTTTACATTGGCTGGACTTCATTTCATGCCGCACTGAATTGTGGGTCTGATGCGTTGCCTGAGATACGTTGCCTCCGCTAAAAAGTTGAGAAATGTTCAACTTTTGACGGATCGCGCAAGCGCCAGCCAATGAAATTCCGTGCAAATTTTCGAACACTGACAAACCAATCAGTTCGCGTTTATGGAAATGTGACAAAATGAGGCATACGTTGGCGGACGCAAGCGTCTGACTGCACGGTAAAGCTGGTGAAGGCGACTCTCGCAGTCCATATCTTTAATATACTGCCTTCTTTCATTCTTTTCGAAAACGTTAAGAGGATAGCCTACTGTGGGTGAATACAGTATAGTCTACGATAGCCTATAAGTGTTGGCCT